>NC_136618.1:33195647-33590647 GCF_933228915.1 Telmatherina bonti
CACCCCCATCAGGTCTCTACTGTCTGCTCTATCAGGTCTCTATTGTCTGCTCCATCAGGTCCCTACTGTCACCCCCATCAGGTCTCTACTGTCTGCTCTATCAGGTCTCTATTGTCTGCTCCATCAGGTCTCTACTGTCTGCTCCATCAGGTCTCTACTGCCTGCTCCATCAGGTCTCTACTGTCTGCTCCATCAGGTCTCTATTGTCTGATCCATCAGGTCTCTACTGCCTGCTCCATCAGGTCTCTATTGTCTGATCCATAAGGTCTCTACTGTCACCTCCATCAGGTCTCTACTGCCTGCTCCATCAGGTCTCTACTGCCTGCCTCATCAGGTCTCTACTGTCTGCTCCATCAGGTCTCTACTGCCTGCTCCATCAGGTCTCTACTGCCTGCCTCATCAGGTCTCTACTGTCTGCTCCATCAGGTCTCTACTGTCTGCTCCATCAGGTCTCTACTGCCTGCTCCATCAGGTCTCTACTGTCTGCTCCATCAGTTCTCTATTGTCTGATCCATCAGGTCTCTACTGCCTGCTCCATCAGGTCTCTACTGTCTGCTCCATCACGTCTCTACTGCCTGCTCCATCAGGTCTCTACTGTCTGCTCCATCAGGTCTCTACTGTCTGCTCCATCAGGTCTCTATTGTCTGATCCATCAGGTCTCTACTGCCTGCCTCATCAGGTCTCTACTGTCTGCTCCATCAGGTCTCTACTGTCTGCTCCATCACGTCTCTACTGCCTGCTCCATCAGGTCTCTACTGCCTGCTCCATCAGGTCTCTACTGTCTGCTCCATCAGGTCTCTATTGCCTGCTCCATCAGGTCTCTATTGTCTGCTCCATCAGGTCTCTATTGTCTGATCCATCAGGTCTCTACTGTCTGCTCCATCAGGTCTCTACTGTCTGCTCCATCACGTCTCTACTGCCTGCTCCATCAGGTCTCTACTGTCTGCTCCATCACGTCTCTACTGTCTGCTCCATCACGTCTCTACTGCCTGCTCCATCAGGTCTCTACTGTCTGCTCCATCAGGTCTCTACTGTCTGCTCCATCAGGTCTCTACTGCCTGCTCCATCAGGTCTCTACTGTCTGCTCCATCATGTCTCTACTGCCTGCTCCATCAGGTCTCTACTGTCTGCTCCATCAGGTCTCTACTGTCTGCTCCATCACGTCTCTACTGCCTGCTCCATCAGGTCTCTACTGTCTGCTCCATCAGGTCTCTACTGTCTGCTCCATCAGGTCTCTACTGTCTGCTCCATCACGTCTCTACTGCCTGCTCCATCAGGTCTCTACTGTCTGCTCTATCAGGTCTCTATTGTCTGCTCCATCAGGTCTCTATTGTCTGATCCATCAGGTCTCTACTGCCTGCTCCATCAGGTCTCTACTGTCTGCTCTATCAGGTCTCTATTGTCTGCTCCATCAGGTCTCTATTGTCTGATCCATCAGGTCTCTACTGCCTGCTCCATCAGGTCTCTATTGTCTGATCCATCAGGTCTCTACTGTCACCTCCATCAGGTCTCTACTGTCTGCTCCATCAGGTCTCTACTGTCTGCTCCATCACGTCTCTACTGCCTGCTCCATCAGGTCTCTACTGTCTGCTCCATCAGGTCTCTACTGTCTGCTCCATCAGGTCTCTACTGCCTGCCTCATCAGGTCTCTACTATCTGCTCCATCAGGTCTCTACTGTCTGCTCCATCAGGTCTCTACTGCCTGCTCCATCAGGTCTCTACTGTCTGCTCCATCAGGTCTCTACTGTCTGCTCCATCAGGTCTCTACTGTCTGCTCCATCACGTCTCTACTGCCTGCTCCATCAGGTCTCTACTGTCTGCTCCATCAGGTCTCTACTGTCTGCTCCATCAGGTCTCTATTGTCTGATCCATCAGGTCTCTACTGCCTGCTCCATCAGGTCTCTATTGTCTGATCCATCAGGTCTCTACTGCCTGCTCCATCAGGTCTCTACTGTCTGCTCCATCAGGTCTCTACTGTCTGCTCCATCACGTCTCTACTGCCTGCTCCATCAGGTCTCTACTGTCTGCTCCATCAGGTCTCTACTGCCTGCTCCATCAGGTCTCTACTGTCTGCTCCATCAGGTCTCTACTGTCTGCTCCATCAGGTCTCTATTGTCTGATCCATCAGGTCTCTACTGCCTGCTCCATCAGGTCTCTATTGTCTGATCCATCACGTCTCTACTGCCTGCTCCATCAGGTCTCTATTGTCTGATCCATCACGTCTCTACTGCCTGCTCCATCAGGTCTCTACTGTCTGCACCATCAGGTCTCTATTGTCTGATCCATCAGGTCTCTACTGCCTGCTCCATCAGGTCTCTGGAGTTTACTCAGGTTTTCAGGTCAAACCTCCCTTGTTCAGAGCTGTAAGGTTTTGTTGTGAGGTCTTTGTGTTTGCTCCTCATGCTTGTTTCCATGCCAACCAGCGTACCACTCTGGCCATGGAAGGTGAGGTTCTGCTGTGGGTGGGGCTGAATTCATCCAAAGGGGATTTAGGGAGGGGAAGTGAAAACAAAGTTGACATCACAGAGACTCCGCCGCAGCAGGGGTCTAAAGTTCCGGCTCCATCTCTGCTGGTTTCAGTGGTACTAATGGCATCACGGAGACTCAGTGGCACCTCTAACGGTGAGGTTGGGGTCTTCACTTCCCGGATGGTGATCAGGGGTCCTCCTGGGACAACATCCTCAGTGGCGGGAACTGGGATGATTCTGACCTGTTGGCCCACCTTCACGTTTGCTGTTGTGATATCATCGTCCCTGCTTGTCATTGTGAAGACCCTGCCAGAGGCTGTGTCATAGCTCTGCCCCACTGTGAAGTGCTTCTCTCTGATTGGTTGAGCAGAAGCTTGGTTTACCATAAGCCCGCCCTCCTGGAGCGCACAAATGAGCAACATCAGACACACACAGACTAACAATTACCAATCAGGTGACACGTGAGACTTCGAATTTCCTGAGCTTTCTCTGAGACCACTGAGGTTCCACCAGAGTTCTTGAAAAGGTATTACAAAAGCTGGATTTAAAAATATTGAATCATACATTTAAATGTTTAGAAATTTAATAAATTAAGTGCTGAAATATTGAAAGATTTCTTGTGTTGCTTCTATAAAAATTCTTAAAGCCAATAATGGACAGCAAACACTGATCTGAAGAAAATAAATTCCCTTCTGAGATCAAGAGTATTTTTCATTTCACATATGGTTTTCAGAAGAGATTGTAGACGTGTCAGTTCAGATTGTTACAATAATCTGATTACTGTAAGATATCTGATTTTGTTACAAAAATGTCTGGAAATGAATCAATGTTAAATTAAACTGGATTCAACAAAATCTAATCAGGAAGCTGTGAATTGAATCGGATGCAACCCGGGGTTCCACCAAAGATATGGCTGCATTCTGTAAAAGGCTCTGTTGATGTTCCACCAAAATTCTACCAAAGACCCATAAACGTTCAACTAACAATCATTCAAAGTTCCATCAATGTTCCAGTGTTGTTCCACCAAAGACCTGCCAATGTTTTATAAACGATTTTACTGAGGTTCAACCAGTCACATGTAGGCTTCACTGACAGTCAGTCAAAGTTCCATTGAAGTTAGATTGAGGTTCCACTGAAGTTCTACCAAAGTTCCATAATGATCCTTCTATGTTCTATAACAGTTCTGCCAAAGTTCTGCATTTATTAGGGTCCTACTGAGGTTCCACCAAAAATCTACCAGCGTTCAATAAAAGGTTTTACTCATGATCAACAACCATTTTATGTAAAATCTGCTGATGTTCTGCTGAGGTTCCACCAAAGTTCTATGGACATTTAGGTTCAACTAAAACTTTTTTAAACTAAAAAGTTTAATGTTGTTCAAGCGAAGTTCTTCCATGGTTCTTATGGACCAATTGGCCAACAGAGAACAGTCTGCTCAGTGGTCCGGTCCCTTTCCGTCTCTCTTACTAAAGCAGGTTGTATCAGAACCTCAATGACTTTGTGACATCAGAATCTCGGACAGATGTTTTACCCAGACATAACTGCATCAATTTAGACCACATTGATACACTGACACTTTACCGACGTCCCTGGAGACAACTGGAGACAGCAGCAGCAAGAACGTACCAGCAGGAGGCTGTAAGATAAGTGCTATTGACTGTTTCCTGACCATCTCACCTCATCTAGCTCCAGAGGTTCAATCATCGGGTAGTCATCCACTCGCCGGAACGGTGAGGAGGCCAGACGTTTCTCCCACTCAGTCATTCCTCCTCCTCCCTCTCCTCCTTCTAAAAAGGAGCGTCTCAGTGCGCTGATGGTGCTCTGAGGTTTCTGCAGATCCTCAGGACTTCCCAGGGTCTCCTGATACCAAAAGGAAGGAGACAGAAGAAAAAGCCAACTTTACATATGGAGGAAAAACAACAGTTGGTGGAACAAAGGGATGCTGTCGGATGAGACTCAGGACATGGAGTCCACCAATCAGCCTCCTGTCTACATCCTCAATCTCTTCAGTGAGGAACTCAAACCCACACTGCCCTGATGCATTCAGTACTGCTTATTCAGTACTGCTTATTATATTCATGTACAAAACATCCACAGATTAGTCAAAACAGACTCATTATAATGCAACATACTTTATTTGGCAGAGCAGATTTTCAGCTTGCTGATATTTCTATTCTCTGGTTTATTGTGCCATTGAGGTGCAGGTCTCTGCAGACCAGAAAGATCCTTGTCATGGATGGAGGGTTTCACCCAAAGTCCAGCAAAATGACACTGGACACCAGGAAGAAGGAGGGCAACCGGGGGCTGGTGAGCATCTGAAACACTTTCCAGGATAGAATGTTAAAGCTCTCGGAGGACATCAGGAAGATGGACTACAGTGATGAAGTAGAAGACAGACAGCTGAAACCCAGCATGGAGGAGGAAGAGGAGGGATGGGATGGAGGGATGGAGGGATAAACCCTACATGGTGTCTAGACGAGACTGGTCTAAAGGAGAAAGTACAAAGACTCTGGCCATGGTCATTCAGGTAACAGAGGATACGGTGTACCACGCCAGCTGGAGGCTGTCCAATTAGGTCTCTGGGACAGTCCAAGACAGAGCAGCAGGGAGAGTCACAAAGATCAGATTGTGTTATATCTGTTAAAGTTGGATGTTCCTCAGCTGCACGCCTAGTTGATGAGCCGATGAACATATCATGACATTATAATCCAACCCTGTCCTGTTTAGTCTCTACAGATGTTTGCTGTGAACATTAAAATGTGATTTTCCTGCAGTCACATCATCCAGTTTCACCCTGTTCAGTTTGTTCAGTGGCCTTTGCCTTCCTCTGATTAATCAGAGCTAAAGAACTTAAAGATGAACCAGTAACACACACACCAGGCACCTCCATCAACTCAAACTCCCAGCATGCAGCACAGCTTTACCTGAGTTTTCAGGTCTTCGTCCTGGTCAGACTGTTGGACAGAGACAGGTGGGTTAAAGTTAACATGAGTCAGCATGAGTCAACACAAAACACATCCAGATGTCAGATCAGAACCGTACCTCAGTGGCCGTCAGTTCTCCATCCACAGCTGTGTCTGTCAGCTCCGTCTGCAAAAACAAACACATCAACACCTCAGCCGACTCCAACATCTGTCTGGACGGGTGAGACTGGAAGGGAGGACGGGTGGGACTGGAGGGGAGGACGGATGGCACTGGAGGGGAGGATGGGAGGGACTGGAGGGTGGGACTGGAGGGGAGGACGGGTGGGACTGGAGGGGAGGACGGATGGGACTGGAGGGGAGGACGGGTGGGACTGGAGGGGGGGACGGGTGGGACTGGAGGGGAGGATGGGTGGGACTGGAGGGGAGGACAGGTGGGACTGGAGGGGAGGACGGGTGGGACTGGAGGGGAGGACGGGTGGGACTGGAGGGGGGGACGGGTGGGACTGGAGGGGAGGATGGGAGGGACTGGAGGGTGGTACTGGAGGGGAGGACGGATGGGACTGGAGGGGAGGACGGGTGGGACTGGAGGGGAGGATGGATGGGACTGGAGGGGAGGACGGATGGGACTGGAGGGGAGGACGGGTGGGACTGGAGGGGAGGATGGATGGGACTGGAGGGGAGGACGGATGAGACTGGAGGGGAGGACGGGTGGGACTGGAGGGGAGGACGGGTGGGACTGGAGGGGAGGATGGATGGGACTGGAGGGGAGGACGGATGGGACTGGAGGGGAGGACGGGTGGGACTGGAGGGGAGGACGGGTGGGACTGGAGGGGAGGACGGGTGGGACTGGAGGGGAGGACGGGTGGGACTGGAGGGGGGGACGGGTGGGACTGGAGGGGAGGATGGGAGGGACTGGAGGGTGGGACTGGAGGGGAGGACGGATGGGACTGGAGGGGAGGACGGGTGGGACTGGAGGGGAGGATGGATGGGACTGGAGGGGAGGACGGATGAGACTGGAGGGGGGGACGGGTGGGACTGGAGGGGAGGACGGGTGGGACTGGAGGGGAGGATGGATGGGACTGGAGGGGAGGACGGGTGGGACTGGAGGGTAGAAGGATGGCTAATACGGAAGAAACGGATGGTTACTTTGGTATCATGTTTCTGAAGAGTTGGAGGACTCTGCTGTGAAATTTCTGCTCCTTGGATCTCCTCCTCTTCCTCCTCAAGCAGTTGAACCACGTCGTCTTTTTCTGCCTGCTGCACTTCCTCCACCACTAGCACCTCCTCAACTAGGAGAGAGTTAGAAAAGATAATGATATTCACATCCAATAGGAGAGCTGCTGGAACATGAGACCACCCAGCTAGTCTATCTTTTACCTTGGTAAAGGAGAACACGAGTTTCTTTACCTTCATTTATGCATCTCTCCATAAGTTGTTGTCTTATAAAGAAATGGAAGAATCAGACTGGCCCTAAAGATAAGGACCGCTATGGTCCAGTATCAGACCGATCCCAGAAGTGTGGACCACTATGGCACTATGGTCTAACAGAAGACACGTCATAGAGGTGAGGAGCACTATGGTCTAACATCAGACCGGTTGTAGAGGTGAGGAGCACTATGGTCTAACATCAGACCGGTTGTAGAGGTGAGGAACACTATGGTCTAACATCAGACCGGTTGTAGAGGTGAGGACCACTATGGTCTAACATCAGACCGGTTGTAGAGGTGAGGACCACTATGGTCTAACATCAGACCGGTCGTAGAGGTGAGGAACACTATGGTCTAACATCAGACCAGTCGTAGAGGTGAGGACCACTATGGTCTAACATCAGACCAGTCGTAGAGGTGAGGACCACTATGGTCTAACATCAGACCAGTCGTAGAGGTGAGGAACACTATGGTCTAACATCAGACCAGTCGTAGAGGTGAGGACCACTATGGTCTAACATCAGACCGGTTGTAGAGGTGAGGAACACTATGGTCTAACATCAGACCGGTTGTAGAGGTGAGGACCACTATGGTCTAACATCAGACCGGTTGTAGAGGTGAGGACCACTATGGTCTAACATCAGACCGGTTGTAGAGGTGAGGACCACTATGGTCTAACATCAGACCGGTTGTAGAGGTGAGGACCACAATGGTCTAACATCAGACTGGTTGTAGAGGGGAGGAATACTATGGTCTAAAATCAGACTGGTCGTAGAGGTGAGGACCACTATGGTCTAACATCAGACCAGTCGTAGAGGTGAGGAACACTATGGTCTAAAATCAGACTGGTCGTAGAGGTGAGGAACACTATGGTCTAACATCAGACCAGTCATAGAGGTGAGGACCACTATGGTCTAACATCAGACCAGTCATAGAGGTGAGGAACACTATGGTCTAACATCAGACTGGTCGTAGAGGTGAGGACCACTATGGTCTAACATCAGACCAGTCATAGACGTGAGGACCACTATGGTCTAATATCAGACCCGTCGTAGAGGTGAGGACCACTATGGTCTAACATCAGACCCATCATAGAGGTGAGGAACACTATGGTCTAACATCAGACCGGTTGTAGAGGTAAGGAACACTATGGTCTAACATCAGACCAGTCATAGAGGTAAGGAACACTATGGTCTAACATCAGACCAGTCATAGACGTGAGGACCACTATGGTCTAATATCAGACCCGTCGTAGACGTGAGGACCACTATGGTCTAACATCAGACCGGTTGTAGAGGTAAGGAACACTATGGTCTAACATCAGACCAGTCATAGAGGTAAGGAACACTATGGTCTAACGTCAGACCAGTCATAGACGTGAGGACCACTATGGTCTAATATCAGACCCGTCGTAGAGGTGAGGACCACTATGGTCGAACATCAGACCGGTTGTAGAGGTGAGGACCACTATGGTCTAACATCAGACCCGTCATAGAGGTGAGGACCAATATGGTCTAACATCAGACCGGTTGTAGAGGTGAGGACCACTATGGTCTAACATCAGACCCGTCATAGAGGTGAGGACCAATATGGTCTAACATCAGACCGGTTGTAGAGGTGAGGACCACTATGGTCGAACATCAGACCGGTTGTAGAGGTGAGGACCACTATGGTCTAACATCAGACCCGTCATAGAGGTGAGGACCAATATGGTCTAACATCAGACCGGTTGTAGAGGTGAGGACCACTATGGTGTACAATCAGACCCGTCGTAGAGGTGAGGACCACTATGGTCTAACATCAGACCCGTCATAGAGGTGAGGACCACTATGGTCTAACATCAGACCAGTCATAGAGGTGAGGAACACTATGGTCTAACATCAGACCAGTCATAGAGGTGAGGACCACTATGGTCTAACATCAGACCAGTCACAGAGGTGAGGAACACTATGGTCTAACATCAGACCAGTCATAGACGTGAGGACCACTATGGTCTAATATCAGACCCGTCGTAGAGGTGAGGACCACTATGGTCTAACATCAGACCCATCATAGAGGTGAGGAACACTATGGTCTAACATCAGACCGGTTGTAGAGGTAAGGAACACTATGGTCTAACATCAGACCAGTCATAGAGGTAAGGAACACTATGGTCTAACATCAGACCAGTCATAGACGTGAGGACCACTATGGTCTAATATCAGACCCGTCGTAGACGTGAGGACCACTATGGTCTAACATCAGACCGGTTGTAGAGGTAAGGAACACTATGGTCTAACATCAGACCAGTCATAGAGGTAAGGAACACTATGGTCTAACGTCAGACCAGTCATAGACGTGAGGACCACTATGGTCTAATATCAGACCCGTCGTAGAGGTGAGGACCACTATGGTCGAACATCAGACCGGTTGTAGAGGTGAGGACCACTATGGTCTAACATCAGACCCGTCATAGAGGTGAGGACCAATATGGTCTAACATCAGACCGGTTGTAGAGGTGAGGACCACTATGGTCTAACATCAGACCCGTCATAGAGGTGAGGACCAATATGGTCTAACATCAGACCGGTTGTAGAGGTGAGGACCACTATGGTCGAACATCAGACCGGTTGTAGAGGTGAGGACCACTATGGTCTAACATCAGACCCGTCATAGAGGTGAGGACCAATATGGTCTAACATCAGACCGGTTGTAGAGGTGAGGACCACTATGGTGTACAATCAGACCCGTCGTAGAGGTGAGGACCACTATGGTCTAACATCAGACCAGTCATAGAGGTGAGGACCACTATGGTCTAACATCAGACCAGTCATAGAGGTGAGGAACACTATGGTCTAACATCAGACCAGTCATAGAGGTGAGGACCACTATGGTCTAACATCAGACCAGTCACAGAGGTGAGGAACACTATGGTCTAACATCAGACCAGTCATAGAGGTGAGGACCACTATGGTCTAACATCAGACCAGTCGTAGAGGTGAGGACCACTATGGTCTAACATCAGACCCGTCATAGAGGTGAGGAACACTATGGTCTAACATCAGACCGGTTGTAGAGGTAAGGAACACTATGGTCTAACATCAGACCGGTTGTAGAGGTGAGGACCACTATGGTCTAACATCAGACCTGTCATAGAGGTGAGGACCACTATGGTCTAACATCAGACCAGTCATAGAGGTGAGGAACACTATGGTCTAACATCAGACCGGTTGTAGAGGTAAGGAACACTATGGTCTAACATCAGACCGGTTGTAGAGGTGAGGACCACTATGGTCTAACATCAGACCCGTCATAGAGGTGAGGAACACTATGGTCTAACATCAGACCAGTCATAGAGGTGAGGACCACTATGGTCTAACATCAGACCAGTCATAGAGGTGAGGACCAATATGGTCTAACATCAGACCGGTTGTAGAGGTGAGGACCACTATTATCTAACATCAGAACAGTTGTAGAGGTGAGGAACACTATGGTCTAACATCAGACCGGTTGTAGAGGTGAGGACCACTATGGTTTAACATCAGACCGGTTGTAGAGGTGAGGAACACTATGGTCTAACATCAGACCGGTTGTAGAGGTGAGGACCACTATGGTCTAACATCAGACCGGTTGTAGAGGTGAGGACCACTATGGTCTACCATCAGACCCGTCATAGTGGTGAGGACCACTATGGACTACCAACAGACCCGTCGTAGGGGTGAGGAACACTATGGTCTAACATCAGACCGGTTGTAGAGGTGAGGACCACTATGGTCTAACATCAGACCCGTCAAAGAGGTGAGGAACACTATGGTCTAACATCAGACCAGTCATAGAGGTGAGGACCACTATGGTCTAACATCAGACCGGTTGTAGAGGTGAGGACCACTATGGTCTAACATTAGACCAGTTGTAGAGGTGAGGACCACTATGGTCTAACATCAGACCGGTTGTAGAGGTGAGGACCACTATGGTTTAACATCAGACCGGTTGTAGAGGTGAGGAACACTATGGTCTAACATCAGACCGGTCGAAGAGGTGAGGAACACTATGGTCTAACATCAGACCGGTTGTAGAGGTGAGGAACACTATGGTCTAACATCAGACCGGTCGTAGAGGTGAGGACCACTATGGTCTAACATCAGACCGGTTGTAGAGGTGAGGAACACTAAGGTCTAACATCAGACCAGTCATAGAGGTGAGGAACACTATGGTCTAACATCAGACCCGTCGTAGAGGTGAGGACCACTATGGTGTACAATCAGACCCGTCGTAGAGGTGAGGACCACTATGGTCTAACATCAGACCCGTCATAGAGGTGAGGACCACTATGGTCTAACATCAGACCAGTCATAGAGGTGAGGAACACTATGGTCTAACATCAGACCAGTCATAGAGGTGAGGACCACTATGGTCTACAATCAGACCCGTCGTAGAGGTGAGGACCACTATGGTCTAACATCAGACCCGTAATAGAGGTGAGGAACACTATGGTCTAACATCAGACCGGTTGTAGAGGTAAGGAACACTATGGTCTAACATCAGACCGGTTGTAGAGGTGAGGACCACTATGGTCTAACATCAGACCTGTCATAGAGGTGAGGACCACTATGGTCTAACATCAGACCAGTCATAGAGGTGAGGAACACTATGGTCTACCAACAGACCCGTCGTAGAGGTGAGGAACACTATGGTCTAACATCAGACCGGTTGTAGAGGTGAGGACCACTATGGTCTAACATCAGACCCGTCAAAGAGGTGAGGAACACTATGGTCTAACATCAGACCAGTCATAGAGGTGAGGACCACTATGGTCTAACATCAGACCGGTTGTAGAGGTGAGGACCACTATGGTCTAAAATCAGACCAGTTGTAGAGGTGAGGACCACTATGGTCTAACATCAGACCGGTTGTAGAGGTGAGGACCACTATGGTTTAACATCAGACCGGTTGTAGAGGTGAGGAACACTATGGTCTAACATCAGACCGGTCGAAGAGGTGAGGAACACTATGGTCTAACATCAGACCGGTTGTAGAGGTGAGGAACACTATGGTCTAACATCAGACCGGTCGTAGAGGTGAGGACCACTATGGTCTAACATCAGACCGGTTGTAGAGGTGAGGAACACTAAGGTCTAACATCAGACCAGTCATAGAGGTGAGGAACACTATGGTCTACAATAAGACCCGTCGTAGAGGCGAGGACCACTATGGTGTACAATCAGACCCGTCGTAGAGGTGAGGACCACTATGGTCTAACATCAGACCCGTCATAGAGGTGAGGAACACTATGGTCTAACATCAGACCGGTTGTAGAGGTAAGGAACACTATGGTCTAACTTCAGACCGGTTGTAGAGGTGAGGACCACTATGGTCTAACATCAGACCCGTCATAGAGGTGAGGACCACTATGGTCTAACATCAGACCAGTCATAGAGGTGAGGAACACTATGATCTAACATCAGACCCGTAATAGAGGTGAGGACCACTATGGTCTGCAATCAGACCCGTCGTAGAGGTGAGGACCACTATGGTCTAACATCAGACCGGTTGTAGAGGTACGGAACACTATGGTCTAACATCAGACCCGTCATAGAGGTGAGGAACACTATGGTCTAACATCAGACCAGTCATAGAGGTGAGGACCACTATGGTCTAACATCAGACCCGTCATAGAGGTGAGGACCAATATGGTCTAACATCAGACCGGTTGTAGAGGTGAGGACCACTATTACCTAACATCAGACCAGTTGTAGAGGTGAGGAACACTATGGTCTAACATCAGACCGGTTGTAGAGGTGAGGACCACTATGGTCTAACATCAGACCGGTTGTAGAGGTGAGGACCACTATGGTCTAACATCAGACCCGTCGTAGAGGTGAGGACCAATATGGTCTACCAACAGACCCGTCGTAGAGGTGAGGAACACTATGGTCTAACATCAGACCGGTTGTAGAGGTGAGGACCACTATGGTCTTACATCAGACACGTCAAAGAGGTGAGGAACACTATGGTCTAACATCAGACCAGTCATAGAGGTGAGGACCACTATGGTCTAACATCAGACCGGTTGTAGAGGTGAGGACCACTATGGTCTAACATCAGACCAGTTGTAGAGGTGAGGACCACTATGGTCTAACATCAGACCGGTTGTAGAGGTGAGGACCACTATGGTTTAACATCAGACCGGTTGTAGAGGTGAGGAACACTATGGTCTAACATCAGACCGGTTGTAGAGGTGAGGAACACTATGGTCTAACATCAGACCGGTCGTAGAGGTGAGGACCACTATGGTCTAACATCAGACCCGTCATAGAGGTGAGGAACACTATGGTCTAACATCAGACCGGTTGTAGAGGTAAGGAACACTATGGTCTAACTTCAGACCGGTTGTAGAGGTGAGGACCACTATGGTCTAACATCAGACCCGTCATAGAGGTGAGGACCACTATGGTCTAACATCAGACCAGTCATAGAGGTGAGGAACACTATGATCTAACATCAGACCCGTCACAGAGGTGCGGACCACTATGGTCTACAATCAGACCCGTCGTAGAGGTGAGGACCACTATGGTCTAACATCAGACCGGTTGTAGAGGTAAGGAACACTATGGTCTAACAACAGACCCGTCATAGAGGTGAGGAACACTATGGTCGAACATCAGACCAGTCATAGAGGTGAGGACCACTATGGTCTAACATCAGACCCGTCATAGAGGTGAGGACCAATATGGTCTAACATCAGACTGGTTGTAGAGGTGAGGACCACTATGGTCTACCATCAGACCCGTCATAGAGGTGAGGACCACTATGGTCTACCAACAGACCCGTCGTAGAGGTGAGGAACACTATGGTCTAACATCAGACCGGTTGTAGAGGTGGGGACCACTATGGTCTAACATCAGACCCGTCAAAGAGGTGAGGAACACTATGGTCTAACATCAGACCAGTCATAGAGGTGAGGAACACTATGGTCTAACATCAGACCGGTTGTAGAGGTGAGGACCACTATGGTCTAACATCAGACCAGTTGTAGAGGTGAGGACCACTATGGTCTAACATCAGACCGTTTGTAGAGGTGAGGACCACTATTATCTAACATCAGACCGGTTGTAGAGGTGAGGAACACTATGGTCTAACATCAGACCGGTTGTAGAGGTGAGGACCACTATGGTTTAACATCAGACCGGTTGTAGAGGTGAGGAACACTATGGTCTAACATCAGACCGGTTGTAGAGGTGAGGACCACTATGGTCTAACATCAGACCGGTTGTAGAGGTGAGGACCAATATGGTCTAACATCAGACAGGTTGTAGAGGTGAGGAACACTACGGTCTAACATCAGACCAGTCATGGAGGTGAGGAACACTATGGTCTACAATCAGACCCGTCGTAGAGGTGAGGACCACTATGGTCTAACATCAGACCCGTCATAGAGGTGAGGAACACTATGGTCTAACATCAGACCGGTTGTAGAGGTAAGGAACACTATCATCTAACATCGGACCGGTTGTAGAGGTGAGGACCACTATGGTCTAACATCAGACCGGTTGTAGAGGTGAGGACCACTATGGTCTAACATCAGACCCGTCATAGAGGTGAGGACCACTATGGTCTAACATCAGACCCGTCATAGAGGTGAGGAACATTATGGTCTAACATCAGACCGGTTGTAGAGGTGAGGACCAGTATGGTCAAACATCGGACCCGTCATAGAGGTGAGGACCACTATGGTCTAACATCAGACCAGTCATAGAGGTGAGGAACACTATGGTCTAACATCAGACCAGTCATAGAAGTGAGGACCACTATGGTCTACAATCAGACCCGTCGTAGACGTGAGGACCACTATGGTCTAACATCAGACCCGTCATAGAGGTGAGGAACACTATGGTCTAACATCGGACCGGTTGTAGAGGTAAGGAACACTATGGTCTAACATCGGACCGGTTGTAGAGGTGAGGAACATTATGGTCTAACATCGGACCGGTTGTAGAGGTGAGGACCACTATGGTCTAACATCAGACCGGTCGTAGAGGTGAGGACCACTATGGTCTAACATCAGACCCGTCGTAGATGTGAGGACCACTATGGTCTACAATCAGACCCGTCGTAGACGTGAGGACCACTATGGTCTAACATCAGACCAGTCATAGAGGTGAGGAACACTATGGTCTAACATCAGACCAGTCATAGAGGTGAGGAACATTATGGTCTAACATCAGACCAGTTGTAGAGGTGAGGACCACTATGGTCTAACATCAGACCAGTCGTAGAGGTGAGGACCACTATGGTCTAACATCAGACCGGTCGTAGAGGTGAGGACCACTATGGTCTAACATCAGACCAGTCGTAGAGGTGAGGACCACTATGGTCTACAATCAGACCCGTCATAGAGGTGAGGAACACTATGGTCTAACATCAGACCGGTTGTAGAGGTGAGGACCACTATGGTCTAACATCAGACCCGTCATAGAGGTGAGGACCACTATGGTCTAACATCAGACCAGTCATAGAGGTGAGGAACACTATGGTCTAACATCAGACCAGTCATAGAGGTGAGGACCACTATGGTCTACAATCAGACCCGTCGTAGAGGTGAGGACTACTATGGTCTAACATCAAACCCGTCATAGAGGTGAGGAACACTATGGTCTAACATCAGACCGGTTGTAGAGGTAAGGAACACTATGGTCTAACATCAGACCAGTCATAGAGGTGAGGACCACTATGGTCTAACATCAGACCCGTCATAGAGGTGAGGACCAATATGGTCTAACATCAGACCGGTTGTAGGGGTGAGGAACACTATGGTCTAACATCAGACACGTTGTAGAGGTGAGGACCACTATGGTTTAACATCAGACCGGTTGTAGAGGTGAGGAACACTATGGTCTAACATCAGACCGGTTGTAGAGGTGAGGAACACTATGGTCTAACATCAGACCGGTTGTAGAGGTGAAGACCACTATGGTCTGACATCAGACCAGTCGTAGAGGTGAGGACCACTATGGTCTAACATCAGACCGGTCGTAGAGGTGAGGAACACTATGGTCTAACATCAGACTGGTTGTAGAGGTGAGGACCACTATGGTCTAACATCAGACCCGTCATAGAGGTGAGGAACACTATGGTCTAACATCAGACCGGTTGTAGAGGTGAGGACCACTATGGTTTAACATCAGACCGGTTGTAGAGGTGAGGAACACTATGGTCTAACATCAGACCGGTTGTAGAGGTGAGGAACACTATGGTCTAACATCAGACCGGTTGTAGAGGTGAGGACCACTATGGTCTAACATCAGACCCGTCAAAGAGGTGAGGAACACTATGGTCTAACATCAGACCAGTCATATAGGTGAGGACCACTATGGTCTAACATCAGACCGGTTGTAGAGGTGAGGACCACTATGGTCTAACATCAGACCAGTTGTAGAGGTGAGGACCACTATGGTCTAACATCAGACCCGTCAAAGAGGTGAGGAACACTATGGTCTAACATCAGACCAGTCATAGAGGTGAGGACCACTATGGTCTAACATCAGACCGGTTGTAGAGGTGAGGACCACTATGGTCTAACATCAGACCAGTTGTAGAGGTGAGGACCACGATGGTCTAACATCAGACCGTTTGTAGAGGTGAGGACCACTATTATCTAACATCAGACCGGTTGTAGAGGTGAGGAACACTATGGTCTAACATCAGACCGGTTGTAGAGGGGAGGACCACTATGGTTTAACATCAGACCGGTTGTAGAGGTGAGGAACACTATGGTCTAACATCAGACCGGTTGTAGAGGTGAGGACCACTATGGTCTAACATCAGACCGGTTGTAGAGGTGAGGACCAATATGGTCTAACATCAGACCGGTTGTAGAGGTGAGGAACACTATGGTCTAACATCAGACCAGTCATGGAGGTGAGGAACACTATGGTCTACAATCAGACCCTTTCGTAGAGGTGAGGACCACTATGGTCTAACATCAGACCCGTCATAGAGGTGAGGAACACTATGGTCTAACATCAGACCGGTTGTAGAGGTAAGGAACACTATCATCTAACATCGGACCGGTTGTAGAGGTGAGGACCACTATGGTCTAACATCAGACCGGTTGTAGAGGTCAGGACCACTATGGTCTAACATCAGACCCGTCATAGAGGTGAGGACCACTATGGTCTAACATCAGACCCGTCATAGAGGTGAGGAACATTATGGTCTAACATCAGACCGGTTGTAGAGGTGAAGACCAGTATGGTCTAACATCGGACCCGTCATAGAGGTGAGGACCACTATGGTCTAACATCAGACCAGTCATAGAGGTGAGGAACACTATGGTCTAACATCAGACCAGTCATAGAAGTGAGGACCACTATGGTCTACAATCAGACCCGTCGTAGACGTGAGGACCACTATGGTCTAACATCAGACCCGTCATAGAGGTGAGGAACACTATGGTCTAACATCGGACCGGTTGTAGAGGTAAGGAACACTATGGTCTAACATCGGACCGGTTGTAGAGGTGAGGAACACTATGGTCTAACATCGGACCGGTTGTAGAGGTGAGGACCACTATGGTCTAACATCAGACCGGTCGTAGAGGTGAGGACCACTATGGTCTACAATCAGACCCGTCGTAGATGTGAGGACCACTATGGTCTACAATCAGACCCGTCGTAGACGTGAGGACCACTATGGTCTAACATCAGACCAGTCATAGAGGTGAGGAACACTATGGTCTAACATCAGACCAGTCATAGAGGTGAGGAACATTATGGTCTAACATCAGACCAGTTGTAGAGGTGAGGAACACTATGGTCTAACATCAGACCAGTCGTAGAGGTGAGGACCACTATGGTCTAACATCAGACCGGTCGTAGAGGTGAGGACCACTATGGTCTAACATCAGACCAGTCGTAGAGGTGAGGACCACTATGGTCTACAATCAGACCCGTCATAGAGGTGAGGAACACTATGGTCTAACATCAGACCGGTTGTAGAGGTGAGGACCACTATGGTCTAACATCAGACCCGTCATAGAGGTGAGGACCACTATGGTCTAACATCAGACCAGTCATAGAGGTGAGGAACACTATGGTCTAACATCAGACCAGTCATAGAGGTGAGGACCACTATGGTCTACAATCAGACCCGTCGTAGAGGTGAGGACTACTATGGTCTAACATCAGACCCGTCATAGAGGTGAGGAACACTATGGTCTAACATCAGACCGGTTGTAGAGGTAAGGAACACTATGGTCTAACATCAGACCAGTCATAGAGGTGAGGACCACTATGGTCTAACATCAGACCCGTCATAGAGGTGAGGACCAATATGGTCTAACATCAGACCGGTTGTAGAGGTGAGGAACACTATGGTCTAACATCAGACACGTTGTAGAGGTGAGGACCACTATGGTTTAACATCAGACCGGTTGTAGAGGTGAGGAACACTATGGTCTAACATCAGACCGGTTGTAGAGGTGAGGAACACTATGGTCTAACATCAGACCGGTTGTAGAGGTGAAGACCACTATGGTCTGACATCAGACCAGTCGTAGAGGTGAGGACCACTATGGTCTAACATCAGACCGGTCGTAGAGGTGAGGAACACTATGGTCTAACATCAGACTGGTTGTAGAGGTGAGGACCACTATGGTCTACCATCAGACCCGTCATAGAGGTGAGGACCACTATGGTCTACCAACAGACCCGTCGTAGAGGTGAGGAACACTATGGTCTAACATCAGACCGGTTGTAGAGGTGGGGACCACTATGGTCTAACATCAGACCCGTCAAAGAGGTGAGGAACACTGTGGTCTAACATCAGACCAGTCATAGAGGTGACGACCACTATGGTTTAACATCAGACCGGTTGTAGAGGTGAGGAACACTATGGTCTAACATCAGACCGGTTGTAGAGGTGAGGAACACTATGGTCTAACATCAGACCGGTTGTAGAGGTGAAGACCACTATGGTCTGACATCAGACCAGTCGTAGAGGTGAGGACCACTATGGTCTAACATCAGACCGGTCGTAGAGGTGAGGAACACTATGGTCTAACATC
The DNA here is from genome assembly GCF_933228915.1 of Telmatherina bonti. Taxonomy (NCBI): domain Eukaryota; kingdom Metazoa; phylum Chordata; class Actinopteri; order Atheriniformes; family Telmatherinidae; genus Telmatherina; species Telmatherina bonti. The sequence continues at coordinate 33,214,510 of NC_136618.1, forward strand.
AGACTGGTTGTAGAGGTGAGGACCACTATGGTCTAACATCAGACCCGTCATAGAGGTGAGGAACACTATGGTCTAACATCAGACCGGTTGTAGAGGTAAGGAACACTATGGTCTAACATCGGACTGTTGTAGAGGTGAGGACCACTATGGTCTAACATCAGACCGGTTGTAGAGGTGAGGACCACTATGGTCTAACATCAGACCCGTCATAGAGGTGAGGACCACTATGGTCTAACATCAGACCCGTCATAGAGGTGAGGAACATTATGGTCTAACATCAGACCGGTTGTAGAGGTGAGGACCACTATGGTCTAACATCAGACCCGTCATAGAGGTGAGGACCACTATGGTCTAACATCAGACCCGTCATAGAGGTGAGGACCACTATGGTCTAACATCAGACCAGTCATAGAGGTGAGGACCACTATGGTCTAACATCAGACCCGTCATAGAGGTGAGGAACACTATGGTCTAACATCAGACCAGTCATAGAGGTGAGGACCACTATGGTCTAACATCAGACCGGTTGTAGAGGTGAGGACCACTATGGTCTAACATCAGACCAGTTGTAGAGGTGAGGACCACTATGGTCTAACATCAGACCGGTTGTAGAGGTGAGGACCACTATGGTTTAACATCAGACCGGTTGTAGAGGTGAGGAACACTATGGTCTAACATCAGACCGGTCGAAGAGGTGAGGAACACTATGGTCTAACATCAGACCGGTTGTAGAGGTGAGGAACACTATGGTCTAACATCAGACCGGTTGTAGAGGTGAGGACCACTATGGTCTAACATCAGACCGGTTGTAGAGGTGAGGAACACTAAGGTCTAACATCAGACCAGTCATAGAGGTGAGGAACACTAGGGTCTACAATCAGACCCGTCGTAGAGGTGAGGACCACTATGGTGTACAATCAGACCCGTCGTAGAAGTGAGGACCACTATGGTCTAACATCAGACCCGTCATAGAGGTGAGGAACACTATGGTCTACCATCAGACCGGTTGTAGAGGTAAGGAACACTATGGTCTAACTTCAGACCGGTTGTAGAGGTGAGGACCACTATGGTCTAACATCAGACCCGTCATAGAGGTGAGGACCACTATGGTCTAACATCAGACCAGTCATAGAGGTGAGGAACACTATGATCTAACATCAGACCCGTAATAGAGGTGAGGACCACTATGGTCTGCAATCAGACCCGTCGTAGAGGTGAGGACCACTATGGTCTAACATCAGACCGGTTGTAGAGGTATGGAACACTATGGTCTAACATCAGACCCGTCATAGAGGTGAGGAACACTATGGTCTAACATCAGACCAGTCATAGAGGTGAGGACCACTATGGTCTAACATCAGACCCGTCATAGAGGTGAGGACCAATATGGTCTAACATCAGACCGGTTGTAGAGGTGAGGACCACTATTATCTAACATCAGACCAGTTGTAGAGGTGAGGAACACTATGGTCTAACATCAGACCGGTTGTAGAGGTGAGGACCACTATGGTTTAACATCAGACCGGTTGTAGAGGTGAGGAACACTATGGTCTAACATCAGACCGGTTGTAGAGGTGAGGACCACTATGGTCTAACATCAGACCCGTCGTAGAGGTGAGGACCAATATGGTCTACCAACAGACCCGTCGTAGAGGTGAGGAACACTATGGTCTAACATCAGACCGGTTGTAGAGGTGAGGACCACTATGGTCTAACATCAGACACGTCATAGAGGTGAGGAACACTATGGTCTAACATCAGACCAGTCATAGAGGTGAGGACCACTATGGTCTAACATCAGACCGGTTGTAGAGGTGAGGACCACTATGGTCTAACATCAGACCAGTTGTAGAGGTGAGGACCACTATGGTCTAACATCAGACCGGTTGTAGAGGTGAGGACCACTATGGTTTAACATCAGACCGGTTGTAGAGGTGAGGAACACTATGGTCTAACATCAGACCGGTCGAAGAGGTGAGGAACACTATGGTCTAACATCAGACCGGTTGTAGAGGTGAGGAACACTATGGTCTAACATCAGACCGGTCGTAGAGGTGAGGACCACTATGGTCTAACATCAGACCCGTCAAAGAGGTGAGGAACACTATGGTCTAACATCAGACCGGTTGTAGAGGTAAGGAACACTATGGTCTAACTTCAGACCGGTTGTAGAGGTGAGGACCACTATGGTCTAACATCAGACCCGTCATAGAGGTGAGGACCACTATGGTCTAACATCAGACCAGTCATAGAGGTGAGGAACACTATGATCTAACATCAGACCCGTAATAGAGGTGAGGACCACTATGGTCTGCAATCAGACCCGTCGTAGAGGTGAGGACCACTATGGTCTAACATCAGACCGGTTGTAGAGGTATGGAACACTATGGTCTAACATCAGACCCGTCATAGAGGTGAGGAACACTATGGTCTAACATCAGACCCGTCATAGAGGTGAGGACCACTATGGTCTAACATCAGACCCGTCATAGAGGTGAGGACCAATATGGTCTAACATCAGACCGGTTGTAGAGGTGAGGACCACTATTATCTAACATCAGACCAGTTGTAGAGGTGAGGAACACTATGGTCTAACATCAGACCGGTTGTAGAGGTGAGGACCACTATGGTTTAACATCAGACCGGTTGTAGAGGTGAGGAACACTATGGTCTAACATCAGACCGGTTGTAGAGGTGAGGACCACTATGGTCTAACATCAGACCCGTCGTAGAGGTGAGGACCAATATGGTCTACCAACAGACCCGTCGTAGAGGTGAGGAACACTAAGGTCTAACATCAGACCGGTTGTAGAGGTGAGGACCACTATGGTCTAACATCAGACACGTCAAAGAGGTGAGGAACACAATGGTCTAACATCAGAGCAGTCATAGAGGTGAGGACCACTATGGTCTAACAACAGACCCGTCATAGAGGTGAGGAACACTATGGTCGAACATCAGACCAGTCATAGAGGTGAGGACCACTATGGTCTAACATCAGACCCGTCATAGAGGTGAGGACCAATATGGTCTAACATCAGACCGGTTGTAGAGGTGAGGACCACTATTATCTAACATCAGACCAGTTGTAGAGGTGAGGAACACTATGGTCTAACATCAGACCGGTTGTAGAGGTGAGGACCACTATGGTCTAACATCAGACACGTTGTAGAGGGGAGGACCACTATGGTTTAACATCAGACCGGTTGTAGAGGTGAGGAACACTATGGTCTAACATCAGACCGGTTGTAGAGGTGAGGAACACTATGGTCTAACATCAGACCGGTTGTAGAGGTGAGGACCACTATGGTCTAACATCAGACCCGTCAAAGAGGTGAGGAACACTATGGTCTAACATCAGACCAGTCATAGAGGTGAGGACCACTATGGTCTAACATCAGACCGGTTGTAGAGGTGAGGACCACTATGGTCTAACATCAGACCAGTTGTAGAGGTGAGGACCACTATGGTCTAACATCAGACCCGTCAAAGAGGTGAGGAACACTATGGTCTAACATCAGACCAGTCATAGAGGTGAGGACCACTATGGTCTAACATTAGACCGGTTGTAGAGGTGAGGACCACTATGGTCTAACATCAGACCAGTTGTAGAGGTGAGGACCACTATGGTCTAACATCAGACTGTTTGTAGAGGTGAGGACCACTATTATCTAACATCAGACCGGTTGTAGAGGTGAGGAACACTATGGTCTAACATCAGACCGGTTGTAGTGGTGAGGACCACTATGGTTTAACATCAGACCGGTTGTAGAGGTGAGGAACACTATGGTCTAACATCAGACCGGTTGTAGAGGTGAGGACCACTATGGTCTAACATCAGACCGGTCGTAGAGGTGAGGACCAATATGGTCTAACATCAGACCGGTTGTAGAGGTGAGGAACACTATGGTCTAACATCAGACCAGTCATAGAGGTGAGGACCACTATGGTCTAACATCAGACCCGTCATAGAGGTGAGGAACACTATGGTCTAACATCAGACCGGTTGTAGAGGTAACGAACACTATCATCTAACATAGGACCGGTTGTAGAGGTGAGGACCACTATGGTCAAACATCAGACCGGTTGTAGAGGTGAGGACCACTATGGTCTAACATCAGACCCGTCATAGAGGTGAGGACCACTATGGTCTAACATCAGACCCGTCATAGAGGTGAGGAACATTATGGTCTAACATCAGACCAGTTGCAGAGGTGAGGACCACTATGGTCTAACATCAGACCCGTCATAGAGGTGAGGACCACTATGGTCTAACATCAGACCCGTCATAGAGGTGAGGACCAATATGGTCTAACATCAGACCGGTTGTAGAGGTGAGGACCACTATTATCTAACATCAGACCAGTTGTAGAGGTGAGGAACACTATGGTCTAACATCAGACCGGTTGTAGAGGTGAGGACCACTATGGTTTAACATCAGACCGGTTGTAGAGGTGAGGAACACTATGGTCTAACATCAGACCGGTTGTAGAGGTGAGGACCACTATGGTCTAACATCAGACCCGTCATAGAGGTGAGGACCAATATGGTCTACCAACAGACCCGTCGTAGAGGTGAGGAACACTATGGTCTAACATCAGACCGGTTGTAGAGGTGAGGACCACTATGGTCTAACATCAGACACGTCAAAGAGGTGAGGAACACTATGGTCTAACATCAGACCAGTCATAGAGGTGAGGACCACTATGGTCTAACATCAGACCGGTTGTAGAGGTGAGGACCACTATGGTCTAACATCAGACCGGTTGTAGAGGTGAGGACCACTATGGTTTAACATCAGACCGGTTGTAGAGGTGAGGAACACTATGGTCTAACATCAGACCGGTCGAAGAGGTGAGGAACACTATGGTCTAACATCAGACCGGTTGTAGAGGTGAGGAACACTATGGTCTAACATCAGACCGGTCGTAGAGGTGAGGACCACTATGGTCTAACATCAGACCCGTCATAGAGGTGAGAAACACTATGGTCTAACATCAGACCGGTTGTAGAGGTAAGGAACACTATGGTCTAAAATCGGACCGGTTGTAGAGGTGAGGAACATTATGGTCTAACATCGGACCGGTTGTAGAGGTGAGGACCACTATGGTCTAACATCAGACACGTCAAAGAGGTGAGGAACACTATGGTCTAACATCAGACCAGTCATAGAGGTGAGGACCACTATGGTCTAACATCAGACCGGTTGTAGAGGTGAGGACCACTATGGTTTAACATCAGACCGGTTGTAGAGGTGAGGAACACTATGGTCTAACATCAGACCGGTCGAAGAGGTGAGGAACACTATGGTCTAACATCAGACCGGTTGTAGAGGTGAGGAACACTATGGTCTAACATCAGACCGGTCGTAGAGGTGAGGACCACTATGGTCTAACATCAGACCCGTCATAGAGGTGAGAAACACTATGGTCTAACATCAGACCGGTTGTAGAGGTAAGGAACACTATGGTCTAAAATCGGACCGGTTGTAGAGGTGAGGAACATTATGGTCTAACATCGGACCGGTTGTAGAGGTGAGGACCACTATGGTCTAACATCAGACACGTCAAAGAGGTGAGGAACACTATGGTCTAACATCAGACCAGTCATAGAGGTGAGGACCACTATGGTCTAACATCAGACCGGTTGTAGAGGTGAGGACCACTATGGTCTAACATCAGACCGGTTGTAGAGGTGAGGACCACTATGGTTTAACATCAGACCGGTTGTAGAGGTGAGGAACACTATGGTCTAACATCAGACCGGTCGAAGAGGTGAGGAACACTATGGTCTAACATCAGACCGGTTGTAGAGGTGAGGAACACTATGGTCTAACATCAGACCGGTCGTAGAGGTGAGGACCACTATGGTCTAACATCAGACCCGTCATAGAGGTGAGAAACACTATGGTCTAACATCAGACCGGTTGTAGAGGTAAGGAACACTATGGTCTAACTTCAGACCGGTTGTAGAGGTGAGGACCACTATGGTCTAACATCACACCAGTCAAAGAGGTGAGGAACACAATGGTCTAACATCAGACCAGTCATAGAGGTGAGGACCACTAGGGTCTAACACCAGACCGGTTGTAGAGGTGAGGACCACTATGGTCTAACATCAGACCAGTCATGGAGGTGAGGAACACTATGATCTAACATCAGACCCGTCTCAGAGGTGAGGACCACTATGGTCTAACATCAGACCCGTCATAGAGGTGAGGAACACTATGGTCTAACATCGGACCGGTTGTAGAGGTGAGGACCACTATGGTCTAACATTAGACCGGTTGTAGAGGTGAGGACCACTATGGTCTAACATCAGACCCGTCATAGAGGTGAGGACCACTATGGTCTAACATCAGACCCGTCATAGAGGTGAGGAACATTATGGTCTAACATCAGACCGGTTGTAGAGGTGAGGACCACTATGGTCTAACATCAGACCCGTCATAGAGGTGAGAACCACTATGGTCTAACATCAGACCCGTCACAGAGGTGAGGACCACTATGGTCTAACATCAGACCCGTCATAGAGGTGAGGAACACTATGGTCTAACATCAGACCAGTCATAGAAGTGAGGACCACTATGGTCTACAATCAGACCCGTCGTAGACGTGAGGACCACTATGGTCTAACATCAGACCCGTCATAGAGGTGAGGAACACTATGGTCTAACATCAGACCGGTTGTAGAGGTAAGGAACACTATGGTCTAAAATCGGACCGGTTGTAGAGGTGAGGAACATTATGGTCTAACATCGGACCGGTTGTGGAGGTGAGGACCACTATGGTCTAACATCAGACCGGTCGTAGAGGTGAGGACCCCTATGGTCTACAATCAGACACGTCGTAGACGTGAGGACCACTATGGTCTACAATCAGACGCGTCGTAGACGTGAGGACCACTATGGTCTAACATCAGACCAGTCATAGAGGTGAGGAACACTATGGTCTAACATCAGACCAGTCATAGAAGTGAGGACCACTATGGTCTACAATCAGACCCGTCGTAGACGTGAGGACCACTATGGTCTAACATCAGACCCGTCATAGAGGTGAGGAACACTATGGTCTAACATCAGACCGGTTGTAGAGGTGAGGAACACTATGGTCTAACATCAGACCAGTCATAGAGGTGAGGACCACTATGGTCTACAATCAGACCCGTCGTAGAGGTGAGGACCACTATGGTCTAACATCAGACCCGTCATAGAGGTGAGGAACACTATGGTCTAACATCGGACCGGTTGTAGAGGTGAGGACCACTATGGTCTAACATCAGACCAGTTGTAGAGGTGAGGACCACTATGGTCTAACATCAGACCCGTCATAGAGGTGAGGACCACTATGGTCTAACATCAGACCCGTCATAGAGGTGAGGAACACTATGGTCTAACATCAGACCGGTTGTAGAGGTGAGGACCACTATGGTTTAACATCAGACCGGTTGTAGAGGTGAGGAACACTATGGTCTAACATCAGACCGGTTGTAGAGGTGAGGAACACTATGGTCTAACATCATACCGGTTGTAGAGGTGAGGACCACTATGGTCTAACATCAGACCGGTCGTAGAGGTGAGGAACACTATGGTCTACCATCAGACCCATCATAGAGGTGAGGACCACTATGGTCTAACATCAGACCGGTTGTAGAGGTGAGGACCACTATGGTTTAACATCAGACCGGTTGTAGAGGTGAGGACCACTATGGTCTAACATCACACCAGTCAAAGAGGTGAGGAACACAATGGTCTAACATCAGACCAGTCATAGAGGTGAGGACCACTAGGGTCTAACACCAGACCGGTTGTAGAGGTGAGGACCACTATGGTCTAACATCAGACCAGTCATGGAGGTGAGGAACACTATGGTCTAACATCAGACCCGTCTCAGAGGTGAGGACCACTATGGTCTAACATCAGACCCGTCATCGAGGTGAGGAACACTATGGTCTAACATCGGACCGGTTGTAGAGGTGAGGACCACTATGGTCTAACATTAGACCGGTTGTAGAGGTGAGGACCACTATGGTCTAACATCAGACCCGTCATAGAGGTGAGGACCACTATGGTCTAACATCAGACCCGTCATAGAGGTGAGGAACATTATGGTCTAACATCAGACCGGTTGTAGAGGTGAGGACCACTATGGTCTAACATCAGACCCGTCATAGAGGTGAGGACCACTATGGTCTAACATCAGACCCGTCACAGAGGTGAGGACCACTATGGTCTAACATCAGACCCGTCATAGAGGTGAGGAACACTATGGTCTAACATCAGACCAGTCATAGAAGTGAGGACCACTATGGTCTACAATCAGACCCGTCGTAGACGTGAGGACCACTATGGTCTAACATCAGACCCGTCATAGAGGTGAGGAACACTATGGTCTAACATCAGACCGGTTGTAGAGGTAAGGAACACTATGGTCTAAAATCGGACCGGTTGTAGAGGTGAGGAACATTATGGTCTAACATCGGACCGGTTGTGGAGGTGAGGACCACTATGGTCTAACATCAGACCGGTCGTAGAGGTGAGGACCCCTATGGTCTACAATCAGACACGTCGTAGACGTGAGGACCACTATGGTCTACAATCAGACGCGTCGTAGACGTGAGGACCACTATGGTCTAACATCAGACCAGTCATAGAGGTGAGGAACACTATGGTCTAACATCAGACCAGTCATAGAAGTGAGGACCACTATGGTCTACAATCAGACCCGTCGTAGACGTGAGGACCACTATGGTCTAACATCAGACCCGTCATAGAGGTGAGGAACACTATGGTCTAACATCAGACCGGTTGTAGAGGTAAGGAACACTATGGTCTAACATCGGACCGGTTGTAGAGGTGAGGACCACCATGGTTTAACATCAGACCCGTCATAGAGGTGAGGACCACTATGATCTAACATCAGACCCGTCATAGAGGTGAGGAACATTATGGTCTAACATCAGACCAGTTGTAGAGGTGAGGACCACTATGGTCTAACATCAGACCCGTCATAGAGGTGAGGACCACTATGGTCTAACATCAGACCCGTCATAGAGGTGAGGACCACTATGATCTAACATCAGACCCGTCATAGAGGTGAGGAACATTATGGTCTAACATCAGACCGGTTGTAGAGGTGAGGAACACTATGGTCTAACATCAGACCAGTTGTAGAGGTGAGGACCACTATGGTCTAACATCAGACCGGTCGTAGAGGTGAGGACCACTATGGTCTAACATCAGACCAGTCGTAAAGGTGAGGACCACTATGGTCTACAATCAGACCGGTCATAGAGGTGAGGAACACTATGGTCTAACATCAGACCGGTTGTAGAGGTGAGGACCACTATGGTCTAACATCAGACCCGTCATAGAGGTGAGGAACACTATGGTCTAACATCAGACCAGTCATAGAGGTGAGGAACACTATGGTCTAACATCAGACCAGTCATAGAGGTGAGGACCACTATGGTCTACAATCAGACCCGTCGTAGAGGTGAGGACCACTATGGTCTAACATCAGACCCGTCATAGAGGTGAGGAACACTATGGTCTAACATCAGACCGGTTTTAGAGGTAAGGAACACTATGGTCTAACATCAGACCAGTCATAGAGGTGAGGACCACTATGGTCTAACATCAGACCCGTCACAGAGGTGAGGACCAATATGGTCTAACATCAGACCGGTTGTAGAGGTGAGGAACACTATGGTCTAACATCAGACCCGTCATAGAGGTGAGGAACACTATGGTCTAACATCAGACCAGTCATAGAGGTGAGGAACACTATGGTCTAACATCAGACCAGTCATAGAGGTGAGGACCACTATGGTCTAACATCAGACCAGTCATAGAGGTGAGGACCACTATGGTCTACAATCAGACCCGTCGTAGAGGTGAGGAACACTATGGTCTAACATCAGACCAGTCATAGAGGTGAGGAACACTATGGTCTAACATCAGACCAGTCATAGAGGTGAGGACCACTATGGTCTACAATCAGACCCGTCGTAGAGGTGAGGACCACTATGGTCTAACATCAGACCCGTCATAGAGGTGAGGAACACTATGGTCTAACATCAGACCGGTTTTAGAGGTAAGGAACACTATGGTCTAACATCAGACCAGTCATAGAGGTGAGGACCACTATGGTCTAACATCAGACCCGTCATAGAGGTGAGGACCAATATGGTCTAACATCAGACCGGTTGTAGAGGTGAGGACCACTATGGTCTAACATCAGACCCGTCATAGAGGTGAGGACCACTATGGTCTAACATCAGACCAGTCATAGAGGTGAGGAACACTATGGTCTAACATCAGACCAGTCATAGAGGTGAGGACCACTATGGTCTACAATCAGACCAGTCGTAGAGGTGAGGACCACTATGGTCTAACATCAGACCCGTCATAGAGGTGAGGAACACTATGGTCTAACATCAGACCGGTTGTAGAGGTAAGGAACACTATGGTCTAACATCAGACCAGTCATAGAGGTGAGGACCACTATGGTCTAACATCAGACCGGTTGTAGAGGTGAGGAACACTATGGTCTAACATCAGACACGTTGTAGAGGTGAGGACCACTATGGTTTAACATCAGACCGGTTGTAGAGGTGAGGACCACTATGGTCTAACATCAGACCAGTTGTAGAGGTGAGGACCACTATGGTCTAACATCAGACCGTTTGTAGAGGTGAGGACCACTATTATCTAACATCAGACCGGTTGTAGAGGTGAGGAACACTATGGTCTAACATCAGACCAGTCATAGAGGTGAGGACCACTATGGTCTACAATCAGACCCGTCGTAGAGGTGAGGACCACTATGGTCTAACATCAGACCCGTCATAGAGGTGAGGAACACTATGGTCTAACATCGGACCGGTTGTAGAGGTGAGGACCACTATGGTCTAACATCAGACCAGTTGTAGAGGTGAGGACCACTATGGTCTAACATCAGACCCGTCATAGAGGTGAGGACCACTATGGTCTAACATCAGACCCGTCATAGAGGTGAGGAACACTATGGTCTAACATCAGACCGGTTGTAGAGGTGAGGACCACTATGGTTTAACATCAGACCGGTTGTAGAGGTGAGGAACACTATGGTCTAACATCAGACCGGTTGTAGAGGTGAGGAACACTATGGTCTAACATCATACCGGTTGTAGAGGTGAGGACCACTATGGTCTAACATCAGACCGGTCGTAGAGGTGAGGAACACTATGGTCTACCATCAGACCCATCATAGAGGTGAGGACCACTATGGTCTAACATCAGACCGGTTGTAGAGGTGAGGACCACTATGGTTTAACATCAGACCGGTTGTAGAGGTGAGGACCACTATGGTCTAACATCACACCAGTCAAAGAGGTGAGGAACACAATGGTCTAACATCAGACCAGTCATAGAGGTGAGGACCACTAGGGTCTAACACCAGACCGGTTGTAGAGGTGAGGACCACTATGGTCTAACATCAGACCAGTCATGGAGGTGAGGAACACTATGGTCTAACATCAGACCCGTCTCAGAGGTGAGGACCACTATGGTCTTACATCAGACCCGTCATAGAGGTGAGGAACACTATGGTCTAACATCGGACCGGTTGTAGAGGTGAGGACCACTATGGTCTAACATCAGACCCGTCATAGAGGTGAGGACCACTATGGTCTAACATCAGACCCGTCATAGAGGTGAGGAACATTATGGTCTAACATCAGACCGGTTGTGGAGGTGAGGACCACTATGGTCTAACATCAGACCGGTCGTAGAGGTGAGGACCCCTATGGTCTACAATCAGACACGTCGTAGACGTGAGGACCACTATGGTCTACAATCAGACGCGTCGTAGACGTGAGGACCACTATGGTCTAACATCAGACCAGTCATAGAGGTGAGGAACACTATGGTCTAACATCAGACCAGTCATAGAAGTGAGGACCACTATGGACTAACATCAGACCAGTCATAGAGGTGAGGACCACTATGGTCTAACATCAGACCCGTCACAGAGGTGAGGACCAATATGGTCTAACATCAGACCGGTTGTAGAGGTGAGGAACACTATGGTCTAACATCAGACCCGTCATAGAGGTGAGGAACACTATGGTCTAACATCAGACCAGTCATAGAGGTGAGGAACACTATGGTCTAACATCAGACCAGTCATAGAGGTGAGGACCACTATGGTCTAACATCAGACCAGTCATAGAGGTGAGGACCAATATGGTCTACAATCAGACCCGTCGTAGAGGTGAGGAACACTATGGTCTAACATCAGACCAGTCATAGAGGTGAGGAACACTATGGTCTAACATCAGACCAGTCATAGAGGTGAGGACCACTATGGTCTACAATCAGACCCGTCGTAGAGGTGAGGACCACTATGGTCTAACATCAGACCCGTCATAGAGGTGAGGAACACTATGGTCTAACATCAGACCGGTTTTAGAGGTAAGGAACACTATGGTCTAACATCAGACCAGTCATAGAGGTGAGGACCACTATGGTCTAACATCAGACCCGTCTTAGAGGTGAGGACCAATATGGTCTAACATCAGACCGGTTGTAGAGGTGAGGAACACTATGGTCTAACATCAGACACGTTGTAGAGGTGAGGACCACTATGGTTTAACATCAGACCGGTTGTAGAGGTGAGGACCACTATGGTCTAACGTCAGACCGGTTGTAGAGGTGAGGAACACTATGGTCTAACATCAGACCGGCTGTAGAGGTGAGGACCACTATGGTCTGACATCAGACCAGTCGTAGAGGTGAGGACCACTATGGTCTAACATCAGACCGGTTGTAGAGGTGAGGAACACTATGGTCTAACATCAGACTGGTTGTAGAGGTGAGGACCACTATGGTCTACCATCAGACCCGTCATAGAGGTGAGGACCACTATGGTCTAACATCAGACCAGTCATAGAGGTGAGGACCACTATGGTCTAACATCAGACCGGTTGTAGAGGTGAGGACCACTATGGTTTAACATCAGACCAGTTGTAGAGGTGAGGACCACTATGGTCTAACATCAGACCGGTTGTAGAGGTGAGGACCACTATTATCTAACATCAGACCGGTTGTAGAGGTGAGGACCACTATGGTCTAACATCAGACCCGTCATAGAGGTGAGGACCACTATGGTCTAACATCAGACCCGTCATAGAGGTGAGGAACACTATGGTCTAACATCAGACCGGTTGTAGAGGTAAGGAACACTATGGTCTAACATCAGACCCGTCATAGAGGTGAGGACCACTATGGTCTAACATCAGACCCGTCGTAGAGGTGAGGACCACTATGGTCTAACATCAGACCCGTCATAGAGGTGAGGACCACTATGGTCTAAAATCAGACCCGTCGTAGAGGTGAGGACCACTATGGTCTAACATCAGACCCGTCATAGAGGTGAGGAACACTATGGTCTAACATCAAACCGGTTGTAGAGGTGAGGACCACTATGATCTAACATCAGACCGGTTGTAGAGGTGAGGACCACTATGGTCTAACATCAGACCCGTCATAGAGGTGAGGACCACTATGGTCTAACATCAGACCAGTCATAGAGGTGAGGAACACTATGGTCTAACATCAGACCAGTCATAGAGGTGAGGACCACTATGGTTTAACATCAGACCGGTTGTAGAGGTGAGGAAAGCTATGGTCTAACATCAGACCCGTCATAGAGGTGAGGAACACTATGGTCTAACATCAGACCGGTTGTAGAGGTGAGGACCACTATGGTCTAACATCATACCAGTCATAGAGGTGAGGAACACTATGGTCTAACATCAGACCAGTCATAGAGGTGAGGAACACTATGGTCTAACATCAGACCAGTCAAAGAGGTGAGGACCACTATGGTCTAACATCAGACCCGTCATAGATGTGAGGACCAATATGGTCTAACATCAGACCGGTTGTAGAGGTGAGGACCACTATGGTCTAACATCAGACCCGTCATAGAGGTGAGGACCACTATGGTCTAACATCAGACCCGTCATAGAGGTGAGGAACATTATGGTCTAACATCAGACCGGTTGTAGAGGTGAGGACCACTATGGTCTAACATCAGACCCGTCATAGAGGTGAGGACCACTATGGTCTAACATCAGACCCGTCATAGAGGTGAGGACCACTATGGTCTAACATCAGACCAGTCATAGAGGTGAGGAACACTATGGTCTAACATCAGACCAGTCATAGAGGTGAGGACCACTATGGTCTACAATCAGACCAGTCGTAGAGGTGAGGACCACTATGGTCTAACATCAGACCCGTCATAGAGGTGAGGAACACTATGGTCTAACATCAGACCGGTTGTAGAGGTAAGGAACACTATGGTCTAACATCAGACCAGTCATAGAGGTGAGGACCACTATGGTCTAACATCAGACCGGTTGTAGAGGTGAGGAACACTATGGTCTAACATCAGACACGTTGTAGAGGTGAGGACCACTATGGTTTAACATCAGACCGGTTGTAGAGGTGAGGACCACTATGGTCTAACATCAGACCAGTTGTAGAGGTGAGGACCACTATGGTCTAACATCAGACCGTTTGTAGAGGTGAGGACCACTATTATCTAACATCAGACCGGTTGTAGAGGTGAGGAACACTATGGTCTAACATCAGACCAGTCATAGAGGTGAGGACCACTATGGTCTACAATCAGACCCGTCGTAGAGGTGAGGACCACTATGGTCTAACATCAGACCCGTCATAGAGGTGAGGAACACTATGGTCTAACATCGGACCGGTTGTAGAGGTGAGGACCACTATGGTCTAACATCAGACCAGTTGTAGAGGTGAGGACCACTATGGTCTAACATCAGACCCGTCATAGAGGTGAGGACCACTATGGTCTAACATCAGACCCGTCATAGAGGTGAGGAACACTATGGTCTAACATCAGACCGGTTGTAGAGGTGAGGACCACTATGGTTTAACATCAGACCGGTTGTAGAGGTGAGGAACACTATGGTCTAACATCAGACCGGTTGTAGAGGTGAGGAACACTATGGTCTAACATCATACCGGTTGTAGAGGTGAGGACCACTATGGTCTAACATCAGACCGGTCGTAGAGGTGAGGAACACTATGGTCTACCATCAGACCCATCATAGAGGTGAGGACCACTATGGTCTAACATCAGACCGGTTGTAGAGGTGAGGACCACTATGGTTTAACATCAGACCGGTTGTAGAGGTGAGGACCACTATGGTCTAACATCACACCAGTCAAAGAGGTGAGGAACACAATGGTCTAACATCAGACCAGTCATAGAGGTGAGGACCACTAGGGTCTAACACCAGACCGGTTGTAGAGGTGAGGACCACTATGGTCTAACATCAGACCAGTCATGGAGGTGAGGAACACTATGGTCTAACATCAGACCCGTCTCAGAGGTGAGGACCACTATGGTCTTACATCAGACCCGTCATAGAGGTGAGGAACACTATGGTCTAACATCGGACCGGTTGTAGAGGTGAGGACCACTATGGTCTAACATCAGACCCGTCATAGAGGTGAGGACCACTATGGTCTAACATCAGACCCGTCATAGAGGTGAGGAACATTATGGTCTAACATCAGACCGGTTGTGGAGGTGAGGACCACTATGGTCTAACATCAGACCGGTCGTAGAGGTGAGGACCCCTATGGTCTACAATCAGACACGTCGTAGACGTGAGGACCACTATGGTCTACAATCAGACGCGTCGTAGACGTGAGGACCACTATGGTCTAACATCAGACCAGTCATAGAGGTGAGGAACACTATGGTCTAACATCAGACCAGTCATAGAAGTGAGGACCACTATGGACTAACATCAGACCAGTCATAGAGGTGAGGACCACTATGGTCTAACATCAGACCCGTCACAGAGGTGAGGACCAATATGGTCTAACATCAGACCGGTTGTAGAGGTGAGGAACACTATGGTCTAACATCAGACCCGTCATAGAGGTGAGGAACACTATGGTCTAACATCAGACCAGTCATAGAGGTGAGGAACACTATGGTCTAACATCAGACCAGTCATAGAGGTGAGGACCACTATGGTCTAACATCAGACCAGTCATAGAGGTGAGGACCAATATGGTCTACAATCAGACCCGTCGTAGAGGTGAGGAACACTATGGTCTAACATCAGACCAGTCATAGAGGTGAGGAACACTATGGTCTAACATCAGACCAGTCATAGAGGTGAGGACCACTATGGTCTACAATCAGACCCGTCGTAGAGGTGAGGACCACTATGGTCTAACATCAGACCCGTCATAGAGGTGAGGAACACTATGGTCTAACATCAGACCGGTTTTAGAGGTAAGGAACACTATGGTCTAACATCAGACCAGTCATAGAGGTGAGGACCACTATGGTCTAACATCAGACCCGTCTTAGAGGTGAGGACCAATATGGTCTAACATCAGACCGGTTGTAGAGGTGAGGAACACTATGGTCTAACATCAGACACGTTGTAGAGGTGAGGACCACTATGGTTTAACATCAGACCGGTTGTAGAGGTGAGGACCACTATGGTCTAACGTCAGACCGGTTGTAGAGGTGAGGAACACTATGGTCTAACATCAGACCGGCTGTAGAGGTGAGGACCACTATGGTCTGACATCAGACCAGTCGTAGAGGTGAGGACCACTATGGTCTAACATCAGACCGGTTGTAGAGGTGAGGAACACTATGGTCTAACATCAGACTGGTTGTAGAGGTGAGGACCACTATGGTCTACCATCAGACCCGTCATAGAGGTGAGGACCACTATGGTCTAACATCAGACCAGTCATAGAGGTGAGGACCACTATGGTCTAACATCAGACCGGTTGTAGAGGTGAGGACCACTATGGTTTAACATCAGACCAGTTGTAGAGGTGAGGACCACTATGGTCTAACATCAGACCGGTTGTAGAGGTGAGGACCACTATTATCTAACATCAGACCGGTTGTAGAGGTGAGGACCACTATGGTCTAACATCAGACCCGTCATAGAGGTGAGGACCACTATGGTCTAACATCAGACCCGTCATAGAGGTGAGGAACACTATGGTCTAACATCAGACCGGTTGTAGAGGTAAGGAACACTATGGTCTAACATCAGACCCGTCATAGAGGTGAGGACCACTATGGTCTAACATCAGACCCGTCGTAGAGGTGAGGACCACTATGGTCTAACATCAGACCCGTCATAGAGGTGAGGACCACTATGGTCTAAAATCAGACCCGTCGTAGAGGTGAGGACCACTATGGTCTAACATCAGACCCGTCATAGAGGTGAGGAACACTATGGTCTAACATCAAACCGGTTGTAGAGGTGAGGACCACTATGATCTAACATCAGACCGGTTGTAGAGGTGAGGACCACTATGGTCTAACATCAGACCCGTCATAGAGGTGAGGACCACTATGGTCTAACATCAGACCAGTCATAGAGGTGAGGAACACTATGGTCTAACATCAGACCAGTCATAGAGGTGAGGACCACTATGGTTTAACATCAGACCGGTTGTAGAGGTGAGGAAAGCTATGGTCTAACATCAGACCCGTCATAGAGGTGAGGAACACTATGGTCTAACATCAGACCGGTTGTAGAGGTGAGGACCACTATGGTCTAACATCATACCAGTCATAGAGGTGAGGAACACTATGGTCTAACATCAGACCAGTCATAGAGGTGAGGAACACTATGGTCTAACATCAGACCAGTCAAAGAGGTGAGGACCACTATGGTCTAACATCAGACCCGTCATAGATGTGAGGACCAATATGGTCTAACATCAGACCGGTTGTAGAGGTGAGGACCACTATGGTCTAACATCAGACCCGTCATAGAGGTGAGGACCACTATGGTCTAACATCAGACCCGTCATAGAGGTGAGGAACATTATGGTCTAACATCAGACCGGTTGTAGAGGTGAGGACCACTATGGTCTAACATCAGACCCGTCATAGAGGTGAGGACCACTATGGTCTAACATCAGACCCGTCATAGAGGTGAGGACCACTATGGTCTAACATCAGACCAGTCATAGAGGTGAGGAACACTATGGTCTAACATCAGACCAGTCATAGAAGTGAGGACCACTATGGTTTAACATCAGACCGGTTGTAGAGGTAAGGAACACTATGGTCTAACATCGGACCGGTTATAGAGGTGAGGACCACTATGGTTTAACATCAGACCGGTTGTAGAGGTAAGGAACACTATGGTCAAACATCGGACCGGTTGTAGAGGTGAGGAACATTATGGTCTAACATCGGACCGGTTGTAGAGGTGAGGACCACTATGGTCTAACATCAGACCGGTCGTAGAGGTGAGGACCCCTATGGTCTACAATCAGACCCGTCGTAGACGTGAGGACCACTATGGTCTACAATCAGACCCGTCGTAGACGTGAGGACCACTATGGTCTAACATCAGACCAGTCATAGAGGTGAGGACCACTATGGTCTAACATCAGACCCGTCACAGAGGTGAGGACCAATATGGTCTAACATCAGACCGGTTGTAGAGGTGGGGAACACTATGGTCTAACATCAGACCCGTCATAGAGGTGAGGAACACTATGGTCTAACATCAGACCAGTCATAGAGGTGAGGAACACTATGGTCTAACATCAGACCAGTCATAGAGGTGAGGACCACTATGGTCTAACATCAGACCAGTCATAGAGGTGAGGACCACTATGGTCTACAATCAGACCCGTCGTAGAGGTGAGGAACACTATGGTCTAACATCAGACCAGTCATAGAGGTGAGGAACACTATGGTCTAACATCAGACCAGTCATAGAGGTGAGGACCACTATGGTCTACAATCAGACCCGTCGTAGAGGTGAGGACCACTATGGTCTAACATCAGACCCGTCATAGAGGTGAGGAACACTATGGTCTAACATCAGACCGGTTTTAGAGGTAAGGAACACTATGGTCTAACATCAGACCAGTCATAGAGGTGAGGACCACTATGGTCTAACATCAGACCCGTCTTAGAGGTGAGGACCAATATGGTCTAACATCAGACCGGTTGTAGAAGTGAGGAACACTATGGTTTAACATCAGACCGGTTGTAGAGGTGAGGAACACTATGGTCTAACATCAGACCGGTTGTAGAGGTGAGGAACACTATGGTCTACAATCAGACCCGTCGTAGAGGTGAGGAACACTATGGTCTAACATCAGACCAGTCATAGAGGTGAGGAACACTATGGTCTAACATCAGACCAGTCATAGAGGTGAGGACCACTATGGTCTACAATCAGACCCGTCGTAAAGGTGAGGACCACTATGGTCTAACATCAGACCCGTCATAGAGGTGAGGAACACTATGGTCTAACATCAGACCGGTTTTAGAGGTAAGGAACACTATGGTCTAACATCAGACCAGTCATAGAGGTGAGGACCACTATGGTCTAACATCAGACCCGTCTTAGAGGTGAGGACCAATATGGTCTAACATCAGACACGTTGTAGAGGTGAGGACCACTATGGTTTAACATCAGACCGGTTGTAGAGGTGAGGAACACTATGGTCTAACATCAGACCGGTTGTAGAGGTGAGGAACACTATGGTCTAACATCAGACCGGTTGTAGAGGTGAGGAACACTATGGTCTAACATCAGACCGGTTGTAGAGGTGAGGACCACTATGGTCTAACATCAGACCAGTCATAGAGGTGAGGAACACTATGGTCTAACATCAGACCAGTCATAGAAGTGAGGACCACTATGGTTTAACATCAGACCGGTTGTAGAGGTAAGGAACACTATGGTCTAACATCGGACCGGTTGTAGAGGTGAGGACCACTATGGTTTAACATCAGACCGGTTGTAGAGGTAAGGAACACTATGGTCTAACATCGGACCGGTTGTAGAGGTGAGGAACATTATGGTCTAACATCGGACCGGTTGTAGAGGTGAGGACCACTATGGTCTAACATCAGACCGGTCGTAGAGGTGAGGACCCCGATGGTCTACAATCAGACCCGTCGTAGACGTGAGGACCACTATGGTCTACAATCAGACCCGTCGTAGACGTGAGGACCACTATGGTCTAACATCAGACCAGTCATAGAGGTGAGGAACACTATGGTCTAACATCAGACCAGTCATAGAAGTGAGGACCACTATGGTCTACAATCAGACCCGTCGTAGACGTGAGGACCACTATGGTCTAACATCAGACCCGTCATAGAGGTGAGGAACACTATGGTCTAACATCAGACCGGTTGTAGAGGTAAGGAACACTATGGTCTAACATCGGACCGGTTGTAGAGGTGAGGACCACCATGGTTTAACATCAGACCCGTCATAGAGGTGAGGACCACTATGATCTAACATCAGACCCGTCATAGAGGTGAGGACCACTATGATCTAACATCAGACCCGTCATAGAGGTGAGGAACATTATGGTCTAACATCAGACCGGTTGTAGAGGTGAGGAACACTATGGTCTAACATCGGACCGGTTGTAGAGGTGAGGACCACTATGGTCTAACATCAGACCCGTCATAGAGGTGAGGACCACTATGGTCTAACATCAGACCCGTCATAGAGGTGAGGACCACTATGATCTAACATCAGACCCGTCATAGAGGTGAGGAACATTATGGTCTAACATCAGACCGGTTGTAGAGGTGAGGAGCACTATGGTCTAACATCAGACCAGTTGTAGAGGTGAGGACCACTATGGTCTAACATCAGACCGGTCGTAGAGGTGAGGACCACTATGGTCTAAAATCAGACCAGTCGTAAAGGTGAGGACCACTATGGTCTACAATCAGACCCGTCATAGAGGTGAGGAACACTATGGTCTAACATCAGACCGGTTGTAGAGGTGAGGACCACTATGGTCTAACATCAGACCCGTCATAGAGGTGAGGAACACTATGGTCTAACATCAGACCAGTCATAGAGGTGAGGAACACTATGGTCTAACATCAGACCAGTCATAGAGGTGAGGACCACTATGGTCTACAATCAGACCCGTCGTAGAGGTGAGGACCACTATGGTCTAACATCAGACCCGTCATAGAGGTGAGGAACACTATGGTCTAACATCAGACCGGTTTTAGAGGTAAGGAACACTATGGTCTAACATCAGACCAGTCATAGAGGTGAGGACCACTATGGTCTAACATCAGACCCGTCATAGAGGTGAGGACCAATATGGTCTAACATCAGACCGGTTGTAGAGGTGAGGAACACTATGGTCTAACATCAGACACGTTGTAGAGGTGAGGACCACTATGGTTTAACATCAGACCGGTTGTAGAGGTAAGGAACACTATGGTCTAACATCAGACCAGTCATAGAGGTGAGGACCACTATGGTCTAACATCAGACCCGTCATAGAGGTGAGGACCAATATGGTCTAACATCAGACCGGTTGTAGAGGTGAGGAACACTATGGTCTAACATCAGACACGTTGTAGAGGTGAGGACCACTATGGTTTAACATCAGACCGGTTGTAGAGGTGAGGAACACTATGGTCTAACATCAGACCGGTTGTAGAGGTGAGGAACACTATGGTCTAACATCAGACCGGTTGTAGAGGTGAAGACCACTATGGTCTGACATCAGACCAGTCGTAGAGGTGAGGACCACTATGGTCTAACATCAGACCGGTCGTAGAGGTGAGGAACACTATGGTCTAACATCAGACTGGTTGTAGAGGTGAGGAACACTATGGTCTAACATCAGACCAGTTGTAGAGGTGAGGACCACTATGGTCTAACATCAGACCGGTCGTAGAGGTGAGGACCACTATGGTCTAACATTAGACCAGTCGTAAAGGTGAGGACCACTATGGTCTACAATCAGACCCGTCGTAGACGTGAGGACCGCTATGGTCTAACATCAGACCCGTCATAGAGGTGAGGAACACTATGGTCTAACATCAGACCGGTTGTAGAGGTAAGGAACACTATGGTCTAACATCGGACCGGTTGTAGAGGTGAGGACCACCATGGTTTAACATCAGACCCGTCATAGAGGTGAGGACCACTATGATCTAACATCAGACCCGTCATAGAGGTGAGGAACATTATGGTCTAACATCAGACCGGTTGTAGAGGTGAGGACCACTATGGTCTAACATCGGACCGGTTGTAGAGGTGAGGACCACCATGGTTTAACATCAGACCCGTCATAGAGGTGAGGACCACTATGATCTAACATCAGACCCGTCATAGATTTGAGGAACATTATGGTCTAACATCAGACCCGTCATAGAGGTGAGGACCACTATGGTCAAACATCAGACCCGTCATAGAGGTGAGGACCACTATGATCTAACATCAGACCCGTCATAGAGGTGAGGAACATTCTGCTCTAACATCAGACCGGTTGTAGAGGTGAGGAACACTATGGTCTAACATCAGACCAGTTGTAGAGGTGAGGACCACTATGGTCTAACATCAGACCGGTCGTAGAGGTGAGGACCACTATGGTCTAACATCAGACCAGTCGTAAAGGTGAGGACCACTATGGTCTACAATCAGACCCGTCATAGTGGTGAGGAACACTATGGTCTAACATCAGACCGGTTGTAGAGGTGAGGACCACTATGGTCTAACATCAGACCCGTCATAGAGGTGAGGAACACTATGGTCTAACATCAGACCAGTCATAGAGGTGAGGAACACTATGGTCTAACATCAGACCAGTCATAGAGGTGAGGACCACTATGGTCTACAATCAGACCCGTCGTAGAGGTGAGGACCACTATGGTCTAACATCAGACCCGTCATAGAGGTGAGGAACACTATGGTCTAACATCAGACCGGTTTTAGAGGTAAGGAACACTATGGTCTAACATCGGACCAGTCATAGAGGTGAGGACCACTATGGTCTAACATCAGACCCGTCATAGAGGTGAGGACCAATATGGTCTAACATCAGACCGGTTGTAGAGGTGAGGAACACTATGGTCTAACATCAGACACGTTGTAGAGGTGAGGACCACTATGGTTTAACATCAGACCGGTTGTAGAGGTGAGGAACACTATGGTCTAACATCAGACCGGTTGTAGAGGTGAGGAACACTATGGTCTAACATCAGACCGGTTGTAGAGGTGAGGACCACTATGGTCTGACATCAGACCAGTCGTAGAGGTGAGGACCACTATGGTCTAACATCAGACCGGTTGTAGAGGTGAGGAACACTATGGTCTAACATCAGACTGGTTGTAGAGGTGAGGACCACTATGGTCTACCATCAGACCCGTCATAGAGGTGAGGACCATTATGGTCTAACATCAGACCCGTCATAGAGGTGAGGACCACTATGGTCTAACATCAGACCGGTTGTAGAGGTGAGGACCGCTATGGTCTAACATCAGACCCGTCATAGAGGTGAGGAACACTATGGTCTAACATCAGACCGGTTGTAGAGGTAAGGAACACTATGGTCTAACATCGGACCGGTTGTAGAGGTGAGGACCACCATGGTTTAACATCAGACCCGTCATAGAGGTGAGGACCACTATGATCTAACTTCAGACCCGTCATAGAGGTGAGGACCACTATGATCTAACATCAGACCCGTCATAGAGGTGAGGAACATTATGGTCTAACATCAGACCGGTTGTAGAGGTGAGGAACACTATGGTCTAACATCGGACCGGTTGTAGAGGTGAGGACCACTATGGTCTAACATCAGACCCGTCATAGAGGTGAGGACCACTATGGTCTAACATCAGACCCGTCATAGAGGTGAGGACCACTATGATCTAACATCAGACCAGTCATAGAGGTGAGGAACACTATGGTCTAACATCAGACCAGTCATAGAGGTGAGGACCACTAAGGTCTACAATCAGACTCGTCGTAGAGGTGAGGACCACTATGGTCTAACATCAGACCCGTCATAGAGGTGAGGAACACTATGGTCTAACATCAGACCGGTTTTAGAGGTAAGGAACACTATGGTCTAACATCAGACCAGTCATAGAGGTGAGGACCACTATGGTCTAACATCAGACCCGTCATAGAGGTGAGGACCAATATGGTCTAACATCAGACCGGTTGTAGAGGTGAGGAACACTATGGTCTAACATCAGACACGTTGTAGAGGTGAGGACCACTATGGTTTAACATCAGACCGGATGTAGAGGTGAGGAACACTATGGTCTAACATCAGACCGGTTGTAGAGGTGAGGAACACTATGGTCTAACATCAGACCGGTTGTAGAGGTGAGGACCACTATGGTCTAACATCAGACCGGTTGTAGAGGTGAGGAACACTATGGTCTAACATCAGACTGGTTGTAGAGGTGAGGACCACTATGGTCTACCATCAGACCCGTCATAGAGGTGAGGACCACTATGGTCTAACATCAGACCAGTCATAGAGGTGAGGACCACTATGGTCTAACATCAGACCGGTTGTAGAGGTGAGGACCGCTATGGTCTAACATCAGACCCGTCATAGAGGTGAGGAACACTATGGTCTAACATCAGACCGGTTGTAGAGGTAAGGAACACTATGGTCTAACATCGGACCGGTTGTAGAGGTGAGGACCACCATGGTTTAACATCAGACCCGTCATAGAGGTGAGGACCACTATGATCTAACATCAGACCCGTCATAGAGGTGAGGACCACTATGATCTAACATCAGACCCGTCATAGAGGTGAGGAACATTATGGTCTAACATCAGACCGGTTGTAGAGGTGAGGAACACTATGGTCTAACATCGGACCGGTTGTAGAGGTGAGGACCACGATGGTCTAACATCAGACCCGTCATAGAGGTGAGGACCACTATGGTCTAACATCAGACCCGTCATAGAGGTGAGGACCACTATGATCTAACATCAGACCGGTTGTAGAGGTGAGGAACACTATGGTCTAACATCAGACCAGTTGTAGAGGTGAGGACCACTATGGTCTAACATCAGACCCGTCATAGAGGTGAGGACCACTATGATCTAACATCAGACCCGTCATAGAGGTGAGGAACATTATGGTCTAACATCAGACCGGTTGTAGAGGTGAGGAACACTATGGTCTAACATCAGACCAGTTGTAGAGGTGAGGACCACTATGGTCTAACATCAGACCGGTCGTAGAGGTGAGGACCACTATGGTCTAACATCAGACCAGTCGTAAAGGTGAGGACAACTATGGTCTACAATCAGACCCGTCATAGAGGTGAGGAACACTATGGTCTGACATCAGACCGGTTGTAGAGGTGAGGACTACCATGGTCTAACATCAGACCCGTCATAGAGGTGAGGACCACTATGGTCTAACATCAGACCCGTCATAGAGGTGAGGAACACTATGGTCTAACATCAGACCAGTCATAGAGGTGAGGAACACTATGGTCTAACATCAGACCAGTCATAGAGGTGAGGACCACTATGGTCTAACATCAGACCCGTCATAGAGGTGAGGACCAATATGGTCTAACATCAGACCGGTTGTAGAGGTGAGGAACACTATGGTCTAACATCAGACACGTTGTAGAGGTGAGGACCACTATGGTTTAACATCAGACCGGTTGTAGAGGTAAGGACCACTATGGTCTAACATCAGACCAGTCATAGAGGTGAGGACCACTATGGTCTAACATCAGACCCGTCATAGAGGTGAGGACCAATATGGTCTAACATCAGACCGGTTGTAGAGGTGAGGAACACTATGGTCTAACATCAGACACGTTGTAGAGGTGAGGACCACTATGGTTTAACATCAGACCGGTTGTAGAGGTGAGGAACACTATGGTCTAACATCAGACACGTTGTAGAGGTGAGGAACACTATGGTCTAACATCAGACCGGTTGTAGAGGTGAAGACCACTATGGTCTGACATCAGACCGGTCGTAGAGGTGAGGACCACTATGGTCTAACATCAGACCGGTCGTAGAGGTGAGGAACACTATGGCCTAACATCAGACTGGTTGTAGAGGTGAGGAACACTATGGTCTAACATCAGACCAGTTGTAGAGGTGAGGACCACTATGGTCTAACATCAGACCGGTCGTAGAGGTGAGGACCACTATGGTCTAACATTAGACCAGTCGTAAAGGTGAGGACCACTATGGTCTACAATCAGACCCGTCGTAGACGTGAGGACCGCTATGGTCTAACATCAGACCGGTTGTAGAGGTAAGGAACACTATGGTCTAACATCGGACCGGTTGTAGAGGTGAGGACCACCATGGTTTAACATCAGACCCGTCATAGAGGTGAGGACCACTATGATCTAACATCAGACCCGTCATAGAGGTGAGGAACATTATGGTCTAACATCAGACCGGTTGTAGAGGTGAGGACCACTATGGTCTAACATCAGACCCGTCATAGAGGTGAGGACCACTATGGTCTAACATCAGACCCGTCATAGAGGTGAGGACCACTATGATCTAACATCAGACCCGTCATAGAGGTGAGGAACATTATGGTCTAACATCAGACCGGTTGTAGAGGTGAGGAACACTATGGTCTAACATCAGACCAGTTGTAGAGGTGAGGACCACTATGGTCTAACATCAGACCGGTCGTAGAGGTGAGGACCACTATGGTCTAACATCAGACCAGTCGTAAAGGTGAGGACCACTATGGTCTACAATCAGACCCGTCATAGAGGTGAGGAACACTATGGTCTAACATCAGACCGGTTGTAGAGGTGAGGACCACTATGGTCTAACATCAGACCCGTCATAGAGGTGAGGAACACTATGGTCTAACATCAGACCAGTCATAGAGGTGAGGAACACTATGGTCTAACATCAGACCAGTCATAGAGGTGAGGACCACTATGGTCTACAATCAGACCCGTCGTAGAGGTGAGGACCACTATGGTCTAACATCAGACCGGTTGTAGAGGTGAGGACCACTATGGTTTAACATCAGACCGGTTTTAGAGGTAAGGAACACTATGGTCTAACATCAGACCAGTCATAGAGGTGAGGACCACTATGATCTAACATCAGACCAGTCATAGAGGTGAGGACCACTATGGTCTAACATCAGACCAGTCATAGAGGTGAGGACCACTATGGTCTAACATCAGACCAGTCGTAGAGGTGAGGACCACTATGGTCTAACATCAGACCCGTCATAGAGGTGAGGACCACTATGGTCTAACATCAGACCCATCATAGAGGTGAGGACCACTATGGTCTACCATCAGACCCATCGTAGAGGTGAGGACCACTATGATCTAACATCAGACCAGTCGTAGAGGTGAGGACCACTATGGTCTAACATCAGACCAGTTATAGAGGTGAGGACCACTATGGTCTAACATCAGACCAGTCGTAGAGGTGAGGACCACTATGGTCTAACATCAGACCAGTCATAGAGGTGAGGACCACTACGGTCTAACATCAGACCAGTCGTAAAGGTGAGGACCACTATGGTCTAACATCAGACCCGTCATAGAGGTGAGGACCACTATGGTCTACCATCAGACCCATCGTAGAGGTGAGGACTACCATGGTCTAACATCAGACCCGTCATAGAGGTGAGGAACACTATGGTCTAACATCAGACCCGTCATAGAGGTGAGGACCACTATGGTCTAACATCAGACCCGTCATAGAGGTGAGGACCACTATGGTCTAACATCAGACCGGTTGTAGAGGTGAGGACCACTATGGTCTAACATCAGACCAGTCATAGAGGTGAGGACCACTATGGTCTACAATCAGACCCGTCGTAGAGGTGAGGACCACTATGGTCTAACATCAGACCGGTTGTAGAGGTGAGGACCACTATGGTCTAACATCAGACCATTGGTAGAGGTGAGGACCACTATGGTCTAACATCAGACCGGTCGTAGAGGTGAGGACCACTATGGTCTAACATCAGACCGGTTGTAGAGGTGAGGAACACTCTGGTCTAACATCAGACCGGTTGTAGAGGTAAGGAACACTATGGTCTAACATCAGACCGGTTGTAGAGGTGAGGAACACTATGGTCTAACATCAGACCGGTTGTAGAGGTGATGAACACTTTGGTCTAACATCAGACCAGTCATAGAGGTGAGGACCACGATGGTCTAACACCAGACCGTTTGTAGAGGTGAGGACCACTATGGTCTAACATCAGACCGGTTGTTGACGTGAGGAACACTATGGTCTAACATCAGACCGGTTGTAGAGGTGAGGACCACTATGGTCTAACATCAGACCCGTCATAGAGGTGAGGACCACTATGGTCTAACATCAGACCAGTCGTAGAGGTGAGGACCACTATGGTCTAACATCAGACCAGTCATAGAGGTGAGGACCACTACGGTCTAACATCAGACCAGTCGTAGAGGTGAGGACCACTATGGTCTAACATCAGACCCGTCGTAGAGGTGAGGACCACTATGGTCTACCATCAGACCCATCGTAGAGGTGAGGACTACCATGGTCTAACATCAGACCCGTCATAGAGGTGAGGAACACTATGGTCTAACATCAGACCCGTCATAGAGGTGAGGACCACTATGGTCTAACATCAGACCGGTTGTAGAGGTGAGGACCACTATGGTCTAACATCAGACCATTGGTAGAGGTGAGGACCACTATGGTCTAACATCAGACCGGTCGTAGAGGTGAGGACCACTATGGTCTAACATCAGACCGGTTGTAGAGGTGAGGAACACTCTGGTCTAACATCAGACCGGTTGTAGAGGTAAGGAACACTATGGTCTAACATCAGACCGGTTGTAGAGGTGAGGAACACTATGGTCTAACATCAGACCGGTTGTAGAGGTGAGGAACACTATGGTCTAACATCAGACCGGTTGTAGAGGTGATGAACACTTTGGTCTAACATCAGACCAGTCATAGAGGTGAGGACCACGATGGTCTAACACCAGACCGTTTGTAGAGGTGAGGACCACTATGGTCTAACATCAGACCGGTTGTTGACGTGAGGAACACTATGGTCTAACATCAGACCGGTTGTAGAGGTGAGGAACACTATGGTCTAACATCAGACCGGTTGTAGAGGTGAGGACAGCTATGGTGCACCAGTAGACTGGACTTACCTTGGTCCTCTCTCCTCTCCTCTGCCCTTCGCTCAGGTGTAATGGTAGTGATGAGGTCACTGACGGCGATTGCTTTAGATGCTCCGTACAGTCCAGTGCCCATGTCTGCACACACATACAGATGTGATGTCATCATCACCACGGCAACAGTAACACATATTCAACAGCATTTCCATGGCAACCACTGTGATGCTCAGTCATTCTGTCCTCATTGGCAGCAAAGCAGCACATCTGCTCATTGTCAAGGCAATGGCACGCTCAGCCAATCAGAGCTCATGGCGCATGCACCACAGCCTGGGCTAATTAACCAATCAGCATTCAGAACCATCACCCAGCCATGACGTGCTGCCATCTGATGGATTGTTGACCAGAAGACAATTGCTACTGACCAATGACAGAACGATCAGAATGCTGACAATAAAGATCTGCTGGGATTTTAACTACTCAGAGCTGATTTCAAACCTTTTATTTCAAAACAAATTTTGGAAAACATTTTGGTATTCCTTGGAAATAAAATGAAATATGCAGCAGAAACTAAGCATGGACTCATCACTCTGGTCTTTTAAGTTAACAAAAGTTGGACAAAAGTTGGACTTTTTAAGCACCAAAGAAGGCCACAGCCAGCCAAATGGCTACTAACTACAGAGCTATAACATGTCTTAGTGAATCCATCTGCATGTTCCGTGCAGATGTGTCAAAGACTACAGTTTTAGTTAACATCAAAAAGGTTTAAACTCTATTCATCGAGAAGGTCTGTTTATGCTGTACTTGGTCTAGTAAACCACCTCCCTCTGTCACATGACCAAAACTGTGCCAAAGATTGGACTTCCTATATCAGCACCAACAGAGGAGCTGATTGGACAGAAATGAAGACAGCTGATCAGAGCTGGGTTTAATTACAGCGCAGCCAATCAGGAAACAGCATTCTCCAACAAGCTGAGAGAAGCAGCAGTAGCACAGTTCTCCTACAACGGGCAGTCTTACAAACTACCTGCGTGTGTACCACCGTTGGCTTTGAGAGACGCTGCGATTGCAGGAGAGCCAATCAGAGAGGAGGTAGGTGTGGCCCTGGAGGCTGAAGACCAATCAAAATGGGTAATTAACAAGTACAAAAATCAAAAGGTCAATAATGGACTACTGCTGCACAATACTAGTCAACAGTTATGAGAAATAACTGGTTCAGATCACTGCCACTACAGGTAGTGTTACAACTGTGGCCATGTTTACGTAAGTATCTGAAGTATGACTACAAGGATCAATTGTTTTACTGCAAGCTGAACAGTTTACCATGAACAGTACTTTTAATCCTGCAACTAGAATAGGAAGAAGTTAAATTACTATGGCAGGACCATTACTTGTACCAAAACTAGTGTTACTGGGACCAGGACTGGTAAGATCAGTGTTAGTACCCCCATCCAGACTGCGGCTGAGCATGTTGCGTTTGCTGATGCATCGTGGGAAATTTGGTGCAGGTCTTGAGATCTGAGCACTGGCTCTGCGGCTCTGGATCTGGGTCCGACCACTGTAGCGAAACTTTGAACCCAGAGAAAGAAACTTCTTCGGCGGTTCTTCTGGAGACAGCAACCTGAGAGACAGACAGCTGTCACATGTCTGCTGGACACTGGACCTTTGTTTGGACACCTCATCACACACACTGCCTTACCTGAAGAAAGAGTGATGCTCCACACAGACCTTCCACAGTCTCTTTGCTGCTCTGTGGTTGAACAGCTTAAAACCGATAATGGACTCAAACTGGTCAAACTGGGAATAAACATACAAAAGTTGATAAGCAAACACTTCATCTGGAAGATCAGCAAACATCTGAATATGAGTGTTGGGAATTTCAGTTGTTATAATAATTTCAGTTCATATTATGATCATCTTTTATTAATCTTACATTGATGTTCTTCATTAATCCTCATGTACAAGTTAAAAGTTTTCCTCTGTGTGCTGTTTGGACAAGCAGGACATTCCAGTGACGTGCAAGGTCAGAGTGGTCTGACCAAATTTGATAAACATTTGGTTCCTATCAGAATAGTATCTTTAAGAAGAGCACACATACGCATTGTCCTATCAGGACATATACATTGGACTTTTGAACCAAGCAAACACCCACACACACACACACACACACACACACACACACACACACACACACACACACATACATACATACATACATACACACACACACACACACACACACACACACACACACACACACACACACACACTGAATTGAATCAACTTGTATGAATGTCACGTGGTGTCTTTCAATAAATGGCTTGGAGGTTTTTTTAAGCTCAGGCTTCTGAGATGAGCCTCCTTGCAAGTTGAACAAGATCGTCTCGTCTGGCTTCCTTCTTATTTAATGATAATTATGTTAAGATGTTAAGCATTTAAACTTGACAACCCACTTGTGTTGCCAGTGTTTCTTCTCCACAGTCACAGTATACAGTATCCTGGCGTCTCTTCCTCTGTGGTGTCTAAACTCTTCTTCTGTAGTGTCTAAATCTTCCTCTATGGTGTCTAACTCTTCCTCTGTGGTATCTTAAAGGTAGGGTATGAGATGTTCTCCTGAAGTTTTTTAGCTTTACTGCCTAAAATCCCCTACAAACTTGGATAGCAGTCAATTAATCATATGCTCTAAAGTCAAATTCAGCCTTATTAGTCTATTTCTTCCCATGTAAAAGACAAACAAATGAGTCGAAATTGCATTTCCCACGGTGCCACAGTGATGACAGTATGGAGAATTTCAACGTAACCATTACATACCGGCACAACAGCAACTATTTGACACTGAGTGGTAATGAATAATAAATAAGATGAAAAGATTTGGGCAGGAATAACTGGCAGGCTAGCGCAAAATGTTTTATCTGTGGAACAGACAGGACTGAAAAAAAACATCTAACTGTTTCAACTTAATGAATGGATGGTGATACATCTATCAAACCCACCTGTCATTTATCCGTCCCCCTCTCAACCCTTCTGTTCGTGCCTCTCTTCACTGTTGTGACACAACCTTATGCCATAAATCAGCTTCTCTTGCTGAGACATGGTCCAATTCAAGTTTTAATATGTGTATTAACTTTATTAAAGCAATAACTTTGCTCTTTATACATGAAGAAACATCACATTAATTCTACAGATTAATGTTTGCATTAACTTTATTTTGACATCCCTGATTAAAAATCCCATGTTTTCTATAAATGTAGGATGTATGTTGCAGTGAGATGACCCCTGACATTATGTTGGGGCCACTGTATGAATCAGGACCAACCCAGTTTGGGAAAAAACTGGTTTAACCTGACTATGCCGATCAGACCCCCCTCCGCCCTCCAGCCAGTAGATCAGAGCGACTGGAGGAAAAGATGGCAGCAGGTAGCTTATTTAGTTTATTTTATTAGACACTTACTGAGAGTAAATCAGCTGTAGTAAATATACACACTATGAACTATGAACAGGACCGTTTACAGTTTCACCTTCCCAGGGCCAGGCTCTGGAAGCGCCGGGAAAATCAAAAAACCACGAGTGTGGCGAGAAATGAATCATCTTACCGGTGCGGCTGACAGATTAGCTGCATATTCAGATCCTGATCAGCACAGCGGACTGAAGGGAAAATACTTTACTGGTAACATACAGAAAATCTCCTTATGCAAGCATTACATGTTTGTGTGCTTTGAGGGCATGGCTCCATTTTTCCAGACTCTCTTAGCCTGGCTTTAAGGTCTCCTTTTCAATGTCCTAACTTTTCCTAATTTTGTTTTAAACTGCCGCCTCTGTGATGTTTAAACTCTTCTTCTGTGGTGTTCTACTCTTCCTAACTTTGGTCTTCTCCTGTGATATCCAAACCTCCTACTGGATTGTAACTCTTCCTCTTTAGTGTCTAAACTCTTCATCTGTGGTGTTTTTGTGTTTTCACCTCTCCAGGTCGGATCTTGATGTAGAAGTTGTTTCTCTTGTAGGAAATCTTTAAGATCTTTGGCCATGAGAACCTGTTGATCCTCAGTCTGTCTCTGTAGACCAGTAAACCACTACTGCAGACCCCAAGCATGATGGCCACACATTCAGAGTCCTGAACACACAACAGTTACAATGGTGTAAAAAATAGGCTGTCATGTTTCTTAGTTTAACAAGACATTATGAACACCATGGAGTTTAATTCAGGAGTCAGATGAAAACATGACATTATTCATTGAACAGAAACTAAACGTTTGAATCTATGAGGAAAAAACTAAGTCTTGAAAAAGACCTAAAGGGTGAATGATGAGTAGAAGGCATGTTCCTGACTTGTTTACACTACCATCAGGATATGACATCACTGCAGTCAGCAGAGAAATACAAAAAGACATTATCAGAGGAAGAGAGGAAATGAAAGAGATAAAGAGAGAGAGCAAGAGATCAGGGTCTTTTACCGGCTACAGAGACCCCCCTCCCGTGCAGGTAGGGTGAAAGATGGATGCTGGTTTAGTGGCATGTTGCTGAAAACTCTGCTAAAGTTCTGTAGTGTGTCTTTAAGACAAGTGTGTGAGGCATAACCTGATGAAAACCTCGCTGGGGATTCACATCAGGATAGTCCAGGAGGCTCAGTTTGAAACATGTCCCACATTCCTCTGGTTCTGGATTGCCTTTAAGCTCTTTACTGAAGCAGATCAAACCACTTAGACATCATACAGTCACAGCAATGGTTCACGAAGGAGCGATATTTCCCATAACGTCCACTGACCAGGAGAAAAGAGGAAGAAGGACTGAAAATGGCTTGTTAGGTCTGTTCGGATAAACTGCATCTATCTGTGAGTCATCAGGGGCCAGAAAAGCCCCTTCGTTGCCAAGCTGGAGAAGTTTGTTGACGTTCTGACTGGAAGGATGGAAGATCTCACAGCATTTTCCTTCACCAGCGTGAATTTAAACCTGCTGAGTGTTTCCACTAAATGTTTTTCATTTCCTTTCCTCCTTATTGTTTCCTTCTGACCTACACTAGGCAGCAGCGCCTCCTTGTCACCTCTGCAGGTTCCCTCTTACAGCTGGCTGTACTTCTGCAAGAACAAGAAAAGCTTTCTAATCTAATCTTACATGTGTTGAGGGTCTGAAGGCACCGACGGAGGCAATGTATTTTATCATTATCAATATTATTATTACTATTATTAAGGGCTTGGCTGCCCGTGGATAACATGAGGGGGGTGTAAAGGTGGGAGGAGGAAAGCCAGGATACACACCAATAAGTCCTTGTAGTGTGTCCAAATGATGAAGAGGACTTATGATTTTATGGTCCGTGTGTGACATTGACAGTCCCTACAGTACAGTAACTTACTGTAGTAGCTGTGTTCGCTGCAGCAACGCTTCATATGTGTCTCAGTGTGATAACTTGCAGGACGGTTTGTGTTGCTTTGCTGAAGCAGCCAAACCTAAACACAGACTCATCTCCCTCCACTCTGCTCTGCTCTGTCCACCTCTAGCCTGTCTGTCTCCTGCAGTTAGGTGAAGAAACACCTGGAGAAACTGAACCAGATCGAGACGCAGGTCCAGATTTCTGAAAATCGTCTCAGATTCCTCACTCCCTGTTCAAACCATCTGAAGCAGCTGACAACAGACCAGTTGTCTTAATGTCTCACATCAGGAAAACAGAGTTACATTTTGTTAAGTCTTAGTGAATGTCTTTGTAGTCACGTGGAGGGAGATGAGTCTGCGTTTAGGTTGTTTATCTGCCTTACAAACATGTGTGTTACATCATCCAACATGCAAACAGTTAACCTCGCGGAAGAGAGTCCAGGCTGGGTTGGAGGTGGAAGGTGGTAACTGGGACCACTTCATTCATAACTCTCTTCTTCTCTGCTCAAAATACGGACATTAATGTCCACACAGGAGTGAAACTGGACCTGTAGAGATGTAGTCTTCCTGTCCACACATTGTGGATCCCTAACAAGAGATAGACTGTGGTTGTGTCTCTGTCTTGTCTCCATATGTCTATCTATCTCACAAACTGTCCCACGGTGGAAGGGAGGGGTTCTGGTGCACACGAGGTTTATAGGTCATGTAGGAAAACCTGTTTGTGAGCAACACAGGGAACATTTCACACACAGAGGAAACAACCTTACCTCCGGATTAGCTGCAGACAAGCAATCAAAGCGTCTTCCTACCATCTTTCATTCAGACAAAGAGACGCAGACAAAGACAGAAGGACAAAACAAAGATAGAGAAGAAGAAAAACTCATTTCACTCCAACAACAGCTCCAACAACAGTAACAGGAAAGACCTGATCATCCAGCTGTTAAACATCTGCTAAAGGCAGGGAACTCTGTTCAGAGGATTTCTGCTTCAGCTGATTGTTCATTCAGATCTGATGAAGATGAACCAGAATGAGATGCTGAGTGGAAAACATTCATGGTGGAAAAATCATTAACGTTCCCTTTAAAACACATAGACACACACACACACACACACACACACACACACACACACACACACACACACACACACACACACACACATGCGTAGCTGATGGTGACAGGAAGTGGGTCATGTATTGGCTGTTCATCAGATAACTGGCCAAAGAAAAGAACTGCATCAACATCAAATCTGTTTACATCAGGACAGCCATGAAACAGGAAAAAGATACTCTGAACTCTTTGAACTGACGTTTGCTGACGATCAACAACAACCTGCTGGTGTTACACACCAAACAGGGTTTACCTTGGCATGGTGGAGGTCCACTCCATACATGGACAGTTTCTTCACATTTTCCAGGAAGTGCATCTCAGCTTCAGCAGGAGTCATTCCTCTGAACACACACAGACACGTGTCAAAGCCTGGATATGGTTTACGTCTACAGAGGACACATGATGCTGGACAACCTGTAGCTTTTGTGAAGGTCCATGATTTTCTCTTCCATCTCCTTCGTTTGATTTGGAGCAAAACACAGTTCACTGATGTAGTCTGGACCACACTCATCTGAAACACAGACAGACAGCTGGTCAGACAGACAGACGGCTGGTCAGACAGACAGACAGAGAGCTGGTCAGACAGACAGACAGACAGACAGAGAGCTGGTCAGACAGACAGACAGACAGACAGAGAGCTGGTCAGACAGACAGACAGACAGACAGACGGCTGGTCAGACAGACAGACAGACAGACAGAGAGCTGGTCAGACAGACAGACAGACAGACAGACGGCTGGTCAGACAGACAGACGGCTGGTCAGACAGACAGACAGCTGGTCAGACAGACAGACAGACAGACAGACAGACGGCTGGTCAGACAGACAGACAGACAGACAGACGACTGGTCAGACAGACAGACAGACATACAAACACAAACAAAAAGAGAGCCTTTGTGTTTTTATGGAACTTTAGAAGAGGAGAGGAGCCGTACTCGAGCTGCACATTTTTTAATGTTGGCCTGGGACTGATCTGGGTTAGCAGTGTTTTAGGTTAACAGGATAATCTGGGTTAGCAGTGTTTTAGGTTAGCATGATGATCTGGGTTAGCAGGATGATCTGGGTTAGCAGTGTTTTAGGTTAACAGGATGATCTGGGTTAGCAGTGTTTTAGGTTAGCATGATGATCTGGGTTAGCAGTGTTTTAGGTTAGCAGGATGATCTGGGTTAGCAGTGTTTTAGGTTAGCATGATGATCTGGGTTAGCAGTGTTTTAGGTTAGCATGATGATCTGGGTTAGCAGTGTTTTAGGTTAGCATGATGATCTGGGTTAGCAGTGTTTTAGGTTAGCAGGATGATCTGGGTTAGCAGGATGATCTGGGTTAGCAGGATGATCTGGGTTAGCAGTTGTTTAGGTTAGCATGATGATCTGGGTTAGCAGTGTTTTAGGTTAGCATGATGATCTGGGTTAGCAGTGTTTTAGGTTAGCATGATGATCTGGGTTAGCAGTGTTTTAGGTTAGCAGGATGATCTGGGTTAGCAGGATGATCTGGGTTAGCAGGATGATCTGGGTTAGCAGTTGTTTAGGTTAGCATAATGATCTGGGTTAGCAGTGTTTTAGGTTAGCATGATGATCTGGGTTAGCAGTGTTTTAGGTTAGCATGATGATCTGGGTTAGCAGTGTTTTAGGTTAGCATGATGATATGGGTTAGCAGTGTTTTAGGTTAGCATGATGATCTGGGTTAGCAGTGTTTTAGATCAGCAGGATGATCTGGGTTAGCAGTGTTTTAGGTTATCAGGATGATCTGGGTTAGCAGTGTTTTAGGTTAGCATGATGATCTGGGTTAGCAGGATGATCTGGGTTAGCAGTGTTTTAGGTTAGCATGATGATCTGGGTTAGCAGTGTTTTAGGTTAGCATGATGATCTGGGTTAGCAGTGTTTTAGGTTAGCATGATGATCTGGGTTAGCAGTGTTTTAGGTTAGCAGGATGATCTGGGTTAGCAGTGTTTTAGGTTAGCATGATGATCTGGGTTAGCAGTGTTTTAGGTTATCAGGATGATCTGGGTTAGCAGTGTTTTAGGTTAGCAGGATGATCTGGGTTAGCAGTGTTTTAGGTTAGCATGATGATCTGGGTTAGCAGTGTTTTAGGTTAGCATGATGATCTGGGTTAGCAGTGTTTTAGGTTAGCATGATGATCTGGGTTAGCAGTGTTTTAGGTTAGCAGGATGATCTGGGTTAGCAGTATTTTAGGTTATCAGGATGATCTGGGTTAGCAGTGTTTTAGGTTAGCATGATGATCTGGGTTAGCAGTGTTTTAGGTTAGCATGATGATCTGGGTTAGCAGTGTTTTAGGTTAGCATGATGATCTGGGTTAGCAGTGTTTTAGGTTAGCAGGATGATCTGGGTTAGCAGTATTTTAGGTTATCAGGATGATCTGGGTTAGCAGTGTTTTAGGTTAGCATGATGATCTGGGTTAGCAGGATGATCTGGGTTAGCAGTGTTTTAGGTTAGCATGATGATCTGGGTTAACAGTGTTTTAGGTTAGCATGATGATCTGGGTTAGCAGTGTTTTAGGTTAGCATGATGATCTGGGTTAGCAGTGTTTTAGGTTAGCATGATGATCTGGGTTAGCAGTGTTTTAGGTTAGCAGGATGATCTGGGTTAGCAGTATTTTAGGTTATCAGGATGATCTGGGTTAGCAGTGTTTTAGGTTAGCATGATGATCTGGGTTAGCAGGATGATCTGGGTTAGCAGTGTTTTAGGTTAGCATGATGATCTGGGTTAACAGTGTTTTAGGTTAGCATGATGATCTGGGTTAGCAGTGTTTTAGGTTAGCAGGATGATCTGGGTTAGCAGTGTTTTAGGTTAGCATTATGATCTGGGTTAACGGTGTTTTAGGTTAAGCAGGATGATTTGGTAGAATGTTTTAGGTTTAGGAGGATGTTGTAGTTCACTATTTTTTAAGGTTATTTAAGGGTTTTTCTGTACCGGGATCATAGTCTCCAAGTTCTGACTGCACAGTGTAAGAGCCAAGGACTGTGTGAGTTGCAAACGAACAAGGAAGACGACCGGACACAATATCCTGTCTCAGCTGTAGACACAGGAAGTACCTGCAGGCAGACAGACAGGAAGACATTACCGTTTTCACTGAGTAAAATATAAACATCAATAAACGTTCCCAGGTGTGTAATCCTACCTTGTGATGTCCTCAGACAGCTGGGCGGGGTCCGGTGGATAAAACTTTACATTAAAAGAGAAGTTCCAAGGAACACCTGAGAAATGTAAAGAAGGGAGTTGGTTGAGAAGAAGAAGTAAACCCAACTCCGCTGGTCATGGATAAACCCAGTTTTTTATACTAAGTAGTAAAGATCGGACTGACCTCTGACCTGTTTCTTCAGCTCCTTTGCTGGATCCAACCAGTTCTTTAACACAAAGGTCAAAATCAGAGATACAGTAGTCAGTCAGACAGGTGAACACATAAACACACACTACTTTGTCGGGATCACTTGTTTACCTGCCTCTTAACACAAATATATAACCAGCCAATCAGATGGCAGCGTTTAGTCACTTATACATGCTAAAGACAAGTTGCTGAAGTTCAAACTGAGCATCAACATAAAGTCTAGTAAGCAGCGGGTCCAACCAAGCTATATTACTGCTGGTCTGATGAGTCTCCAGTTCAGCTCCACGTTCACATGGTAGGATCAGAACCTGGATCAACGCTTCAGGCTGATGCTGGTGTAATAGGGTGTGTGTGTGTGTGTGTGTGTGTGTGTGTGTGTGTGTGTGTGTGTGTGTGTGTGTGTGTGTGTGTGTTGGGGGGTATTTTGTTTATATATATCTGGGGAAAAATGGAGGTGGAACCCGGTACTAGAAGGTGGACCTGATAAAGTGGACAGTGGGTGTAGCTGGACGGTACCTTGTTGTTATCAGCGTCTCTGAAGGACAGACCGAAGTAGTCTCTCTCCAGCAGGTTGACATGTTCGCACACTTTGTCAAACAACTGAAGGCCCCTAGCTCGTTTCTGAGCAGAAAGACGGGAAACAGTTAATCTATGTCCAGTTCTCTTACATCTCTTACATCTACCTGTCCTATATCTATGGTCTTAGGTCCCCTGCCCAACATCTACCTGCTCTACGTCCACTTATCCCATGTTCCCATGTCCTATATTGACTTGTCGTAAGTCCACCTGTACAATATATATTTGTCTTATGTCTGCCTGTTATCAGTCTACCTGTCTTAAGTCCACTGTCTCACCCATAGACTGTATATATAAAATGTGTATGTATATGGAGGGAGGGGGTCATTTTGTGGTCTTTCACTAGTGGGAGGGGTCAGTTTCTGGTCCAACCATAGACTGTATATAAAAAAGATGGGCGGAGCCTCCGTGACGTCACCTGTAGGTTTCTGAAGAGTTGAATTGAAGCTCGGTGGGCGGTTCCTACCATCACCATCTTGGCAGGGGCATGCATGTCGTCTCGCCCGGAAAATACAAATATGGGCAAAGAGGTGGAGCTAAGAGGGGGGCTGTGAGCGTCATGGTGGATGATTGACATCGAGCGAACTCCAAGCTGCCTGCAGCTAAGAGCTAACTGAGCTAACCCAGAGATAACAGGAGATAACCAGCTAACGGAGGTAAGCGGGCTAAAGCTAAGTCACGTTGTTAACAGGCTAAAAATCGCAGTTGTTCTACGTTCTGCTGACTTGAAGCAGGAGATCGGGTACCTGTCAATCAAAAGGACATGCCCCTAAATATGCCAACTTTCAAGAATAAATTACTTTTTAACGGGCGAGTTAGAAAAAAATTCACTCCCCCCACAGTTGTCATGAAGGTAAACCTGACCTATTAAACCGAAAATGGACATTTTTGTACCAGGCTGTAAACATGTTTATTTCTGCTGTAAACATGTTTATTTCTACTGTAAACATGTTTATTTCTGCTGTAAACATGTTTATTTCTGCTGTAAACATGTTTATTTCTGCTGTGAAGTTGGTCTTTTTAACATGGGAGTCTATGGGGATTTGCTCTGTTTTGCAGCCCCTAGTGGATGAAGAGGGAACTGCAGTTTTATGCTTAGGCTTCACTTTTAACCGCCAGAGGCTCTGTCCATCTTTCAGATACGCTCTATGGTCTCACCTCCATGGTGCAGGTGAACAGTGACCCGTCCAGCAGGGTCACTCTGGTCTGCATGGTCCTGAAGCTCAGTGGGATTCTGACTGGAGAGTTGGCGATGCGGCTGTTTGATGACAGGTGACTGGCAGCGTCCTCATTCAGCGAGCCTGGAGCGGGGATGCGAGACGGCCCACCCTCTCCTCCCTGAGGTCACAGGAAGTGATATCACACTCAACAACAGCTCTGATGTCATGGTGCTTAGCCATTATTTGTCTGATGTTACCTGTTTGGGTGTGGAGTGGGCGGCGGCTTCAGGTAGAGACTCCGCCTCTGAGGGCTGGGCTTCACCTGGCTCTGTTGTCATGTTGATTCACCTGTAAGACAGTGATGTTACGGTTACCTTGGAGACAGCACAGAGTAGTGAGAGAAAGATCCAGAGGTGGATGTGGTCAGACCCATGATTTACTGATCTCATGTGTGTATGTTTCAATCACTTTATCATTATTATTATTATTATTATTATTATTATTATTATTATTATTATTATTATCATTATTGTTATTATTATTATTATTGTTATTATTGTTTTTATTGTTATTATTATTATAATTGTTGTTGTTGTTGTTGTTAATGAATGTTATAAAGTAAAATATTAATAAAATGATGTTTAATGTGAATATTTTGGTGCCTGAATGGTTTAAACATGCAGATTTACAGCCGTCGTCGCCTCCGACTACATTTTCAGCTCGTCTCCATCTTATGATGTCATCACACCAAGCGCCATGGTTACCATCTGCTGACCCCATCCAGCTGTCAGGTGCATGGCTGCCATGGTAACAGCAGAGGGCAGAGAGAGGGATTAAAATTGAGAGACAATCTGATCTAATCTGATCTGGCCTCAGTTCTGTTCGTTGTCATGGTGATGATGATGAGGATGGTGGTGATGATGAAGATGAAATAAAATCTAAAATGTGGAGGTAGTTTTGGATAAAAATCAGACCAGTGACTGCAGCAGCTGCCTGGTAACTGGAGAGCAGTCACATGACCCCAGCAGCATTCATTATAAATCTTCCTCATCATCATCATAAACGGTTTTATGTGCAGAACAGAAAGTCATAAACGGTGGATAACGATGATCTGAGGTTCTGGAGGGCCAGAACCTGAGAACTGGTTTCAGTCCCAGTAAGACACGTGGAGCTGGACGTCATAGAGACATGAGACGATGCTGTTTTAGTCTAAATAAATCCAGCAGGTTGGTTCATTAACCCTGAAAACTCATCTGGGACTTTTTTGTTCTTTTTCAGCCGTTTCTGCTCGTTGCAAAGAAACGTTTC
The DNA here is from genome assembly GCF_933228915.1 of Telmatherina bonti. Taxonomy (NCBI): domain Eukaryota; kingdom Metazoa; phylum Chordata; class Actinopteri; order Atheriniformes; family Telmatherinidae; genus Telmatherina; species Telmatherina bonti. The sequence continues at coordinate 33,256,342 of NC_136618.1, forward strand.
TCTGGATGAACCTTAAAGGACTATTTCACATTGTTTAATAATACAAACAAACTTTTCTTTCAGCTCATTAGCTGCTATAAAACAAAACAGAATAAGGTTTTCTTTCATTCCTCATCAAAAATACATATAAATGTGAACTCGGTCAGCTCCTTAAATCCCAGTTTGACTGCAGGATGAGTTCAGGACGAGTAATTCTCCATATAATATACGTTTTAATTTCATTCAATTTGTTTTTTCCACATTCCAGCTCCATTAGACATATTTCATAACTTAATTTATAAAAACAGTGACATCATGTGATCAAACTGGCATTTAAAGGGTTAAAATAAGTTATAATATAATTTTATTGTATATATTATATATTATAATATATCTGGTAGTTTTGATTTGGACTAAAGTTAACTGGAAGATTTGGGGATAAAAGGTAATAACACTAATCTTAGTAATTAATATTGATATTATTACTTTTTATCCCCAAATCTTCCAGTTAACTTCAGTTTATATATATAATATAATATAATATAATATAATATAATATAATATAATATAATATAATATAATATAATATAATAATATAATATATATTGTGGGCTGCACGGTGGCGCAGTGGTTAGCACTGTGGCCTCACAGCAAGAAGGTTGCTGGTTTAATCCTTGGCTGGTTTGGTCAGTGGCCTTTCTGTGTGGAGTTTGCATGTTCTCCCTGTGTATGCGTGGGTTCTCTCCAGGTACTCTGGCTTCCTCCCACCATCCAAAGACATGCATGATAGGTTAATTGGTCACTCTAAATTGCCCCTAGGAGTGAGCGTGAGTGTGGTTGTTCGTCTCTCTGTGTGTGGTCCTGCGATGGACTGGCGAGCTGTCCAGGGTGTACCCTGCCTGTTGCCCACAGCCAGCTGGGATAGGCTCCAGCTTCCCCGCGACCCTGAATTGGAATAAGCGGTTCGGAAAATGAATGAATGAATATATATTGTAATATAACATGATAATAATTAATATAATATTGATAGGATTGATCCTAAATGTTTGACAGCAGCGGCTGGGAGTTTTAGAACTTTTAATGACCTGAAAGGTGACAGATTGAAGCGATGCAGCAGAATTCAACTGAAATGAAAAAGAAAACTAAAGTAGAGAAACTTTCAGGCATTTTGGACAAAATGGACAAATGTGGACATGATTTTTAACTGATTTAATGTGGATTATGTTTTACTCTGATTAAACAACAGCTGGATTGTGATAAAGGTGTTGTTCTTCTGCTGACAGATGTTGCAGTTAAAATCCAGTTTTCAGTCCTTCAGACCGGGTCGGATCAGACATTTCCCCACCTGGGACAGGTCTTTAGTTTCATCCTGGTGGAAGAGGAGAAACAGGAAAACCTCCCGCCCGGATTGCATCCTGCTGTCTGAAGCAGGTGGTCCATGCTTTATTACCCTCACCTGCACAGCTCCACATGAAACCAGACTGAGCTGGTCCCTGTTGTTGTCCCTGCTGCAGTCTGTGAGGGACTGCCGACCTGTCCAGGTGTGTCCCGCTTCTCACCTGACAGCGGATGGGATAAGCCCCGCCCCCACAGCCCTGAGACAGGGTGTGTAAACATGGATGCTGTGTCCTTCATGGTGAGACAAGATGTAGGACATCTCCACACAAACCCAGACATGCAGACCTGTCCGTGACTCTGGAACCAGAACTTCTGGATCCCAGACTGCTCCAGTCAGGACGGACTGACGAGGTGGAGGACTGGGACCAGATCCACGTGGTCTGGACTCAACCACACCAGCAGCAACCAAAGATCGATTCATTCCGAGGTTGGACTCACGTGACCGACTCCTGGTGTGAGCTTAGTAACGCGACATCACAGACAAAGAGCTGCTGTGGTCACAGGGCGTGGCTGCAGGTCAACCAGAGGAAGAGGAGGATGAAGAAAAGCTGACTCATCACGTCACAGGGAAGATGCGGAGAGATCACCGATCTCTGATCGATCCCTGATTTATCAGAGAACTGCTGAATCCTCGTCTGTGCGTGTTGGTGGTCCTGCTGCAGGACACGCGCGCGCGCACACACACACACTCAGCTGCAGTGTGATCACAGAGTCTCTCTCCATCTCTCTCTCCATCTCTCTCTCTCTCTCTCTCTCTCTCTCCATCTCTCTCTCTCTCTCTAGTGATGCTATCGAACTGATCACCTTCCATCGCGGATCAATAACGCCTCTAAAGAAAAACAAACCTTCATCTTTACCTGTCCTCGTGCAGGACGCTCGCCCTCTTCCTCCCGGTAGCGGCTTTTTTTTCTACGTCATGTCTTAGTACGTCACATCGTGGCAGCGTGGGTGACGTCACGACGCACGGTGCGGAGCTGCTGCTGCCAGATCTCTGCATGTGAGGATTCTCTCCATCATTAAAAATGACACGGGAACTAAACTCAGCTGTTCGGACCCAGAACTCAGTTACCATGGAAACCACCATTCACAGCTGTTTGGCATTTGGTCAGCTTCTCATTTGGGATTATTATGGGATGGTGAACGCCTGACCGTGATCTCAGAGAGGAGGTTCTGTTTCTGTTGATCAGCAATACTGAATCATGTCTCTGTGTGTGTGTGTGTGTGTGTGTGTGTGTGTGTGTGTGTGTGTGTGTGTGTGTGTGTGTGTGTGTGTGTGTGTGTGCAGGTGTATTACTTACCAGTTGGGACAGGAAACGATCCATCCAGTCAGAGGAAAAAGAAAACAAGAATTAAAATACAGAAACAAAGATCACTCAAACGAACAAACATATCAGATCAACCAAGAGTCACAAAGATCAGTTCATTCACACCTGAGAACCAACTGGCTCCTGTCTGGGAACCAACTGGCTCCTGTCTGGGAACCAACTGGCTCCTGTCTGAGAACCAACTGGCTCCTGTCAGAGAACCAACTGGCTCCTGTCTGAGAACCAACTGGCTCCTGTCTGAGAACCAACTGGCTCCTGTCAGAGAACCAACTGGCTCCTGTCAGAGAACCAACTGGCTCCTGTCTGGGAACCAACTGGCTCCTGTCTGGGAACCAACTGGCTCCTGTCAGAGAACCAACTGGCTCCTGTCAGAGAACCAACTGGCTCCTGTCTGGGAACCAACTGGCTCCTGTCTGGGAACCAACTGGCTCCTGTCAGAGAACCAACTGGCTCCTGTCTGGGAACCAACTGGCTCCTGTCTGAGAACCAACTGGCTCCTGTCAGAGAACCAACTGGCTCCTGTCTGGGAACCAACTGGCTCCTGTCTGAGAACCAACTGGCTCCTGTCTGAGAACCAACTGGCTCCTGTCTGAGAACCAACTGGTTCCTGTCTGAGAACCAACTGGCTCCTGTCTGAGAACCAACTGGCTCCTGTCTGAGAACCAACTGGTTCCTGTCTGAGAACCAACTGGCTCCTGTCTGAGAACCAACTGGCTCCTGTCTGAGAACCAACTGGCTCCTGTCTGAGAACCAACTGGCTCCTGTCTGAGAACCAACTGGCTCCTGTCTGAAAACCAACTGGTTCCTGTCTGAGAACCAACTGGTGTCTGAGAACCAACTGGTTCCTGTCAGAGAACCAACTGGTGTCTGAGAACCAACTGGCTCCTGTCAGAGAACCAACTGGCTCCTGTCTGAGAACCAACTGGCTCCTGTCAGAGAACCAACTTGCTCCTGTCTGAGAACCAACTGGCTCCTGTCTGAGAACCAACTGGCTCCTGTCTGAGAACCAACTGGCTCCTGTCTGGGAACCAACTGGCTCCTGTCAGAGAACCAACTGGCTCCTGTCTGAGAACCAACTGGCTCCTGTCAGAGAACCAACTGGCTCCTGTCTGGGAACCAACTGGCTCCTGTCTGAGAACCAACTGGCTCCTGTCTGAGAACCAACTGGCTCCTGTCTGAGAACCAACTGGCTCCTGTCTGAGAACCAACTGGCTCCTGTCTGAAAACCAACTGGTTCCTGTCTGAGAACCAACTGGCTCCTGTCTGAGAACCAACTGGCTCCTGTCTGAGAACCAACTGGCTCCTGTCTGAGAACCAACTGGTTCCTGTCTGAGAACCAACTGGCTCCTGTCAGAGAACCAACTGGTGTCTGAGAACCAACTGGCTCCTGTCAGAGAACCAACTGGCTCCTGTCTGAGAACCAACTGGCTCCTGTCAGAGAACCAACTTGCTCCTGTCTGAGAACCAACTGGCTCCTGTCTGAGAACCAACTGGCTCCTGTCTGGGAACCAACTGGCTCCTGTCTGGGAACCAACTGGCTCCTGTCTGAGAACCAACTGGCTCCTGTCTGAGAACCAACTGGTTCCTGTCTGAGAACCAACTGGCTCCTGTCTGAGAACCAACTGGTTCCTGTCTGAGAACCAACTGGTTCCTGTCTGAGAACCAACTGGCTCCTGTCAGAGAACCAACTGGCTCCTGTCTGAGAACCAACTGGCTCCTGTCTGAGAACCAACTGGTTCCTGTCTGAGAACCAACTGGCTCCTGTCAGAGAACCAACTGGCTCCTGTCTGAGAACCAACTGGCTCCTGTCAGAGAACCAACTGGCTCCTGTCTGAGAACCAACTGGCTCCTGTCAGAGAACCAACTGGCTCCTGTCTGAGAACCAACTGGCTCCTGTCAGAGAACCAACTGGCTCCTGTCAGAGAACCAACTTGCTCCTGTCTGAGAACCAACTGGTTCCTGTCTGAGAACCAACTGGCTCCTGTCAGAGAACCAACTGGCTCCTGTCTGAGAACCAACTGGCTCCTGTCTGAGAACCAACTGGTTCCTGTCTGAGAACCAACTGGCTCCTGTCTGAGAACCAACTGGCTCCTGTCTGAGAACCAACTGGCTCCTGTCAGAGAACCAACTGGCTCCTGTCTGAGAACCAACTGGCTCCTGTCAGAGAACCAACTGGCTCCTGTCTGAGAACCAACTGGCTCCTGTCAGAGAACCAACTGGCTCCTGTCTGAGAACCAACTGGCTCCTGTCTGAGAACCAACTGGCTCCTGTCTGAGAACCAACTGGTTCCTGTCTGAGAACCAACTGGCTCCTGTCTGAGAACCAACTGGCTCCTGTCTGAGAACCAACTGGCTCCTGTCAGAGAACCAACTGGATCCTGTCTGAGAACCAACTGGCTCCTGTCTGAGAACCAACTGGCTCCTGTCTGAAAACCAACTGGTTCCTGTCTGAGAACCAACTGGCTCCTGTCTGAGAACCAACTGGCTCCTGTCAGAGAACCAACTTGCTCCTGTCTGAGAACCAACTGGCTCCTGTCTGAGAACCAACTGGCTCCTGTCTGAGAACCAACTGGCTCCTGTCTGGGAACCAACTGGCTCCTGTCTGAGAACCAACTGGCTCCTGTCTGAGAACCAACTGGCTCCTGTCTGGGAACCAACTGGCTCCTGTCTGAGAACCAACTGGCTCCTGTCTGAGAACCAACTGGCTCCTGTCTGGGAACCAACTGGTTCCTGTCTGAGAACCAACTGGCTCCTGTCTGAGAACCAACTGGTTCCTGTCTGAGAACCAACTGGCTCCTGTCAGAGAACCAACTGGCTCCTGTCTGGGAACCAACTGGCTCCTGTCTGAGAACCAACTGGCTCCTGTCAGAGAACCAACTGGATCCTGTCTGGGAACCAACTGGCTCCTGTCTGAGAACCAACTGGCTCCTGTCTGAGAACCAACTGGTTCCTGTCTGGGAACCAACTGGCTCCTGTCTGAGAACCAACTGGCTCCTGTCTGAGAACCAACTGGCTCCTGTCTGGGAACCAACTGGTTCCTGTCTGAGAACCAACTGGCTCCTGTCTGAGAACCAACTGGCTCCTGTCTGGGAACCAACTGGCTCCTGTCTGAGAACCAACTGGCTCCTGTCTGAGAACCATCTGATTATTATGAGTGAAATGGACCTTAAGATGTACTTTGCCATGTGAAGATGTGCAAACGGACGGTCCATGGAAATGTACTAAAGATTATAAACACTGCTGCCCTTTTGGATGACTAAGATTTAGTTTTGGTAGCAAAGGAGTGGCTCTTCAGTGCAGTTAAAGACTAAAAATCAACCAGACTGGTTGGAGAGGCCGAGTCTCCTCAGCTAGCTGGCTGCATGTTGACAATTTCCAGATTATGAAATAGAGAAGAGATGAAGACTGAGATTGTGAGGTATAAAGAAGAATAGTCGAAAGCTGAGATGGAAAAATTAGCAGTGTGACAAACAGAATGGATGACATGCACAAGATGCTGAATGATCACTCTCCGTAAGCAGCACTGGGACAATACTGAAAGAAAAGAGGAAGAAATACTGAGGCTGAAAGAATGGAGGGAAGAGTTTGAGGCATGACCACAAGTTGTTGGGTGAGGGAAGGGGGTGAGGCAGGCAACAGGAATCAGATTTTGTGGCTAGCAACAACACCGATACTCTACAGAGCTCACCAGACATTTTGTTCCTAATGAGAAGCAACCAGAGTTCCACTCTTAGTCTATGTCGTAAAAAGCCACTACTTTGCAGAGCAGATTATACAGAACGTTTAGAAATGGAGAGGACACTGGAGGATTCGATTAGACAGATTAATATCTTCTCTGACAAGACCTATGAAGTTAACAGTAACAGAGCAACCTTTAGAGAGAGCCTCCTGCAGACCTGTGTGGGAATCACTGAGCTACGTTACCCAGCGTCCCCAATGTTGACACAATAAAAATCTTTGGTTTATTCAAAGAATAACCTTTGACTGTTTGCTGTGAGCTGATTCTGCTACGCCGGAAATACTCCTTTTTCCTACCACCACATCAAGCATATACTCAGATGGACTTCTTTAGTCACAGACATAAAATGCTCTTGTATATTCATATTTGACCACAGCCCAGTCATATTCATCGAATGTGGTGCCTCAACACCAGGCTATTGATCTGACCAATGCTCAAACCGTTTTTGTCTTAGACATTAACGATGTAACCACTGATGTAAGTGGTGGCCATTTGTCGGAAACCTTAAAAGCTTAAAGTTCTCCACAAATGGCAAATCATTTTCATGCAAAAGAAAAGAAAACTGAAACAAATAATGGTTTCCTCTCAGGAAAATTTTGAAGGCTGTAAAGGAACCTAATTTGGCACATTCTGCAACTTCCTCCAAGCTGATACCAAAATCTGATTTTGCTTCAAGCTGAGGATGATGTCAGCATGAGAAAGATCTATATCTCCGGTTGAGACAGGATCTCAGTGAACATCTCCAGACCGAAAATCTGGAAGTGCAATCCCTAAGGGGTACCTTAGGGGAAGTGGTGACTGTAACTGTATAAAACATTTGCTCCCAGCCTGATACCCTGCTCTGCAGAGTTTATGGGAGTTCCTTGACAAAAAAGAGCTCTGCATCCGACAATGCCACAGGCCACGATCTCTGTACTGCTTAAGACAAAAAAGAATCCTCTTAAATGTGAAACAAGCTGAATATTAAATTAAGATAGCAGTGATTATAAGATATTGACCAAAGTATTAGTAGCTAGGATTCAGTCTGTTATAGATAAGATAATATATCAGACAGTGTATGCTGCTGGTCAACGACTTTCCAGTAATCTCTGTCGCCTGTTTGATGTGATGTACTTTGCTGAGGATAATGTTGAGCTGAGATTGTGATTTCCCCCAATGCCCACAAAGCCGTTGATTGAAAAGACTATTTCCATCTGTACATGACCCTGAGAAATTCGGATTTCTAAACTCTGTCCTAAATTCTGTTCATTGACTGAGATAATCTATGCAAACCCTCCGTCAATGGCAAGAACAAGCAATATAATATGTGAACATTTTTTTTCTATTTCAGGGAAAGAGGCAGGAATGCCCCTTGGCTCCCCTGCTCTTTGATGTCAACTTTGAGCCCCTTGTAATAATGCTAATGAATACTGTGGGACTGAGAGGTCCACAGGGGGAAGCAAACCCATAACCTTTCTCTATATGCTGAGGACCTTCTCATTTTCCTGTTGAATCCTGTGACAAATGTCCCCATCGCCTTTGATATTTTTAAGGACTTCAGGAGGGTGTCTGGTTATAGAATGAGTGATCCTCAGGCAATCCTGCCAGGGCCGTTCTTTAACAACATTCGTTCCTCATACCGTTTATTCCAGTTCAGGGTCACTGGTAAGCTGGAGGTTTTCCCAGTAGGAGAGACACAGGTATGTACGTGTTGGACACGTTACCAGTCCATTGCAGAGACAAACAACCACTCACCCCGAGTGACCTCCTGAGGTAACATGCATGTCTTTGATTGGTGGGTGGAAGTTAGTGTACCCAGAGTTAAGCCACGGATACTCCACACAGAAAGTCCACTGTTTGAACCAAAGCGGCAATCTCCGGTGGTTGAAAGTGAAGCCTAGTGCATTAAACTGCAGCTCCCCCTTCATCCACTAGGGGCTGCAAGACATACCATAGATCTCCAAAGACCAATTTCACAGCAGAAATAAACATGTTTACAGCAGAAATTGGTTCAAAAATCCATTTTAGGCGTAATAGGTCAGGTTTACCTTCATGACAACTGTGAGCTGAGTGAATTTTTTTCTAACTCGCCCGTTTAAAAGTAATTTAATCACAAAATTTGGCATATTTAGGGGCGTGTCCTTTCGAATGACAGGTACCCGATCTCCCTCTTCAAGTAAGAAAAACGTAGAACAACCACAGTTTTTAGCCGGTTAACAACGTGACTTAGCTTTAGCCCGCTTACCTCCGTTAGCTGGTTAGCTCCTGTTGTCTCCGGGTTAGCTTGGTTAGCTCTTAGCTACAGGCAGCTTGGAGTTCGCTCGATATCAATCATCCACCATGACGCTTACAGCCCCCCTCTCAGCTCCACCTCCTTGCCCATATTTGTATTTTCCGGGCGAGACGACATGCATGCCCCTGCCAAGATGGCGATGGTAGGAACCGCCCACTGAGCTTCAATTCAGCTCTGCAGAAACCTACAGGTGACGTCATGGAGGCTCCACCCATCTTTTATATACAGTCTATGTTTGAACTTCAAAGACATCATTTATCACAGGATGAGCTGGCAAATATTTATCAGGAAGCTGAGCTGACTGGCCTTAGATGTAAACAGCTGTCAGTCAGGTTAAGGTACATGTTCTGGTCCTGTCCAAGGCTAAAAGGGTCCTAGGCCAAAGTTTTTAGATCTTCTGAGTCCTTCAAACGAAGATATAGAGCACATCTGGCATTTGCCCAAAGAACACTCTTGGCTGGATAAAGGCAACACAGCCATGTCATAAGCAATGCATGGAGGAAGTGATGGTGCGCATTAATCAGAGCATCTCACATCTACTTCGCAAGGCAACACTAAAGGGATGGCAGCCTTTTATTTCTTATTTCAAAGAAATCAGCAGCCCAACCCTACTTTTTTTTATTGTTGTTATCACTATGTTTATTGCAGTCTTTACGTATATACTTGTGGTAAACGGGAATGTCGGGATCACATAGGTTCGGTATCACTCATGTCTGATATTGTTATTGATAGCATCAATAAACTCAATGTATAGTTATAATTCCAGCCATATCACCCATTTTAGTAAAATATTTATATAATATAAATTATGTATTTGATCATATTCACCAAAATGTTATATTTGTCCATTTAAGATAAATTTATAACTTAACAATTTAAATTCTTTCATAGCAATATCTTGTTCAGAGTGTTTGGGAAGACAGTTCTATGCTGACATATCTCTGTAGATCACCAATTTTTTTTTTTATATTTTGGCAGTGAAAAATGACCTCATGCTGTAACTGTGAGTTTCATGATTATTATGTAAGAACTATCTGTTATCTTAGAACTACTCTAGAAATATACGAGTACTCTTAGAGACCTCTGAGAAAAGTTGAGTGTCAGATTTATGTGAACACAACCAAAACATAACAGTGATGTAGATGCAGTTTCACAGTCCAATTCATTCCAATTCATTATCATCTAAATATAATGCTGTAAAAACTAATCCAGTTGCTGATCCAGTCAGGATATATGAGTACACCTTCAGTACTGGTATAAGGCCTCTTGAATAAATGTATCGGCTGTTTTCCTCTGCAGGTAAACTCATTACTACAATCTCCAATCTTTATCTTCTCGGCCTCTGACTGGTCAGTAAAAGTTACTGACATCGATGAGTGAACCACACCCAGACGTACCTGGAAGTAGTTAGAAGTACCCGGTCACTATCTGAACTCAAAAAGTCCTTGAGCCCTGCTTGAGACTGAATTGAACCAGACAGTTTCCCAACAGTAACCTTACTGTTGGGAAACTGTCTGGAACTATTTGCAGAATGAATGAATACATGAATGAATCATAGCTTTGGGTTCAGTGTGTCGGTGACCTCAGAGGGTTTTAGGATTCAGCACAGCCAAAAAGGTCCACAGAAAGCAACTGTTTTTTTTCTCCACACATTCATCCTGGTCCATCTGTAACTACGTCATCCTCACTGTGGCCACTAGAGGGCGCCACATTTACACACAGAGAGTCATCCTGACTTCATTCCAGATGAACTTCCCAAGTCTGATCAGCAGGAAGTTCTTCTGGAACCAGGATCTTTTGGAACCATGGTCCATCTGGACCTATCATCTATCTGGAACCACGGTCCTTCTGAACCATGGTCTTCTGGAACCATGTTTCTTATGGAACCATGGTCCATCTGGAACCATGGTCTATCTGGAACCATGGTCCATCTGGAACCATGGTCTATCTGGAACCATGGTCCATCTTGAACCATGGTCTATCTGGAACCAGGGTCTTCTGGAACCATGTTCCTTTTGGAACAATGGTCTATCTGGAGCCATGGTCCATCATGAACCATGGTCCATCTGGAACCATGGTCCTTCTGGAACGTTCTCCTCAAACAAAAAAATCTTGGCGACCAAGTTCAATTGGACCTTAAAAGTGTCATAATCACATAACCTTCTGTTATCAGATCCCCTTTCTATGGAGCCAGCTAGCAGTTTAGCTACTGGTTTCATGCAGTGGAATTTCTGTGTGGAGTCGTTTGCATGTTTTGTAGGACTGAGTGTAAGTGGTTGTTTGTGTCTCTGTGTTGGACCTGCAATGGACTGGCGAGCCGTCTCCTGCTAATGGCTGGGATGGAAAATGAATAAATATTTTTAAAGCTTTCATGTTTTACTACTTTTACAAGATGCATTAATTGAATGAATAAATCCTATACAGTCTATTTAGACACATCTTTGCCTTGTCTATCAGAATGTATTGGTTTATCAGAAATGAATTCACACAGGTGAACAGATCACATGTTTGATTTCAGGTTGAAAATATCTCAAAAATAAATATCTAATGAACCTGTTAATGATGAGTATGATGGTGCAGCTGTAACTCACACATTTGAGTCCATCTGTTTGTAAAATGTTTGCTTGAACCTTTAAAGATCTGTTGAGTTTAGATTCATGACAGGCAGAGGACCCAAACACAGGTAAACACCAACGTCTGAGATTGAACAGGTGGAGTTATGGTTTTTAGTTTTTGTTGCTGCACTGTAACAACTCTTATCTTCTCCTGTCAGGTAATAGTGGAGCCATGTTTCAAACTTGTGTTTAACAAAGTTTCATAAAGAGAAACCTGAAAGTAGAGATGAAAAGCCCAGGCGTGCCCAAGATGGCCAACAAAGCCCCAGTGATGACATATTGTGTAGTCTTTATAGGCACGGTCTACGTCCCAGAGACGTCTTCTTTCTCAACTGGATCCTGGATCAGAGTTCTGCTGCTGTTGACCTTCTTCCCTGCCATATCCACCCCCAATTAGTCCAGGGAGATGGACCTCCTTCCTGAACCTTGATGGACATTTTCCATCCCAGTCTTGAAGGAAATTTTCCCTCAGGTCCTGCAGTTCTCTGGTCCTGATGGAGGCTAATCTTCCTGGTTCTGGTCCTGATGGAGGCTAATCTTCCTGGTTCTGGTCCTGATGGAGGTTTTCCTTCCTGGTTCTGGTCTTAATGGAGGCTTATCTTCCTGGTTCTGGTCCTGATGGAGGTTTTCCTTCCTGGTTCTGGTCGTCATGGAGGTTTTCCTTCCTGGTTCTGGTCTTAATGGAGGCTTATCTTCCTGGTTCTGGTCTTAATGGAGGCTTATCTTCCTGGTTCTGGTCCTGATGGAGGTTTTCCTTCCTGGTTCTGGTCCTGATGGAGGTTTTCCTTCCTGGTTCTGGTCCTGATGGAGGCTAATCTTCCTGGTTCTGGTCCTGATGGAGGCTAATCTTCCTGGTTCTGGATCCTGATGGAGGTTTTCCTTCCTGGTTCTGGTCCTGATGGAGGTTTTCCTTCCTGGTTCTGGTCCTGATGGAGGTTTTCCTTCCGGGTTCTGGTCCTGATGGAGGTTTTCCTTCCGGGTTCTGGTCCTGATGGAGGTTTTCCTTCCTGGTTCTGGTCCTGATGGAGGTTTTCCTTCCTGGTTCTGGTCCTGATGGAGGTTTTCCTTCCGGGTTCTGGTCCTGATGGAGGTTTTCCTTCCGGGTTCTGGTCCTGATGGAGGTTTTCCTTCCTGGTTCTGGTCCTGATGGAGGTTTTCCTTCCTGGTTCTGGTCCTGATGGAGGTTTTCCTTCCGGGTTCTGGTCCTGATGGAGGTTTTCCTTCCTGGTTCTGGTCCTGATGGAGGTTTTCCTTCCGGGTTCTGGTCCTGATGGAGGTTTTCCTTCCTGGTTCTGGTCCTGATGGAGGTTTTCCTTCCGGGTTCTGGTCCTGATGGAGGTTTATCCTCCCTTTGGGGAGGATGGAGGACCAGTAATGACTTACTTGGAGGGTTGATTTAAACAAACTTTCAGCTGCCTATTTGTGATGTTTTAGGTTCTGACCATCTTGTCTTCATTTCACAACTTGAAGCAACAACTAAACTGGTCAGATTGGTGCCCCCACATCCTGAGAGGAAACTAAAAGAGCAGTTGCCGTGGTTACATGAATAATGATCTTTTAATCTGTTATTATTACTGTTGATATGTTCGTAGATGTGGCTTGTGTCTCCGGGTTTAAAAAGTTTCAGTTCCTGGAAAACCAGGACCACAAAGATCCAGGACCACAGATATAATCTGAGCAACGGGCCGGTCCTGGTCCAGGATCAGAATGGGAGCGGGGAGAGGAGAGGGCTGGTGGTGATGAAGAGCAGAAAACAGAGGAGGAGACATGATGAGTGCAAAGTAAAGCTGAACATGTGGTTTACCTGGACAGGTGTTCAGAGGACTCAGTGATGAAGATGATGATGAAGGTGATGAAGAGAAAGTCCGTCAAAATGGTTTTCGTCCTTGTTTTTCTCCTTTGTCTCTGTGTGTATGTGGATGGATGGATTATTGGTTTTTACCCAGACAGGCTCCTCCCACACAGATTATCCCCCCACACCCCCACGCCCACAGCTGTCCGTCAGGCAGGGGAGGGACTAACCTTTGCAGGGAATCATGGGATATGTAGTAATTTGGTCTGAGGGGTATTCTATTAAATTTATCCAACAAAGACCATATTGGCCTGAAAGTCAGCCTGAAACTAGAGCTCATCAAGCCTCAAGTCCACTAACGTGGCCCAGACTGGTTCCAGACTGGTTCCAGACAGACTGACTTAGTCCCACATCCTGAGGTCTGATAAAGCCTGAAGAACTGATAAACTTTTCAGTTTTTCATCAGTTCTAGTCATCACACAACGCACTAAAAATGTGTGTTTCATTGAGTCAATGTGTGTACGTACGTGTTTGTGTCTGTGTACCCCTGTCTGGAACAGTAGATCCCATCAACTCTGCTTGAGGTTGTCCACCCCGTCTCACCCCCACATCACTGCTGCAGGCTTCCTTCTCTCCACGGTCGATGACTGATCTCTGTGCTCTGAGCACATTCTGACCTCGGGCATGTAGGACCCCACCGCGGTATTTCTGCTGCAGGTGGAGGAGCTGGAGGAGTTAGCTCTGGTGTGTTTCTACTCATTATGTGACGTTTCTCTTCTTTCTCAGCAGATAGAATATTAGAACATATATAAATATATATATATATATATATATATATATATATATATATATATATATATATATATATATATATATATATATATATATATATATATATATATATATATATATATATGTATATATATATATAGATATATATAATGTGTGTGAAGTCTTCGTCGTGCTGCTTCTCCATGACCACTTCGTCTGGTTGGTTGGCCTTTTCAATGTTCTTGGTTTGTATCAGGAAGTCTTACAGGATCCAAGCCCTCTCAGCGTCCACCACTTTGGGAGGCATTGTCTAAGTTGTAACCTGCCGTCTCTGGTGTTTATTTTCTGTTTCCTCCGTGTGTGTTTTTCTCCTTCGGGACTGACTGTAAATATGTTAGTATATCCAGCAGTATTTTAACACACATGCTGTGGTTTTTATAAAGGTAAAAATATTTAAACCCAAAACAGCTGGTCTGAAACCATGAAGGCAGAGTTTGATAGACCTGGTTACTGGAATGAGACCCCAGTCCAAATCCAAATCTGGACTGATACCAGTCTGATCAGGTTACATTACACAGGGCTGATGTAGAACTTGGACTGAACTGGTCCAAGACTTTTTTCTGGACCTGATTTACAAATGTCAGGATAACATAACCTTTGGTGAAATTGACACAATCTGTATGGTATGAAGAATATTGTCACTTGACACAGAAATTAACACGATTTTTCTTTTTCCTCATTATTATTATTATTATTATTATTATTATTATTATTATTATTGTTGTTGTTGTGGTGGTGGTGTTGTTATTGTTGTTTATGATGATGATGATGGGAATTTTGTTATTGATTTAATTTGAGAGGCGGTCTCGTTTCTCTGTTCTCTGATTGGTCCTCTCACCTGTCAATCGGAAAACAGGCGGAGCTTATGAGCAGACCGGGACGCTCTGATTGGTGGATTACAGCTGCTCCCCGGTAATTTTCGGACTGAAAAGTAGAAAGAAAAAAAATAATTCTGGATCCCTCACTTCCAGCACAAGAAGAAAAGAAGAGAAAGAAGAAAGAGAATTTTAAAAACAAAGGAACAAAGAAGAAGAGGAAAGTTTGAGGAGGAGGAGATGTTTGTTCTGGGTGTTTTCCTCCAATAAGTTTGGATTTTGGCTTCAGGACTCGGAACCAGACGGACTGAAGGATCTTGAGCAGCTGAAAACCTCCGTCTGACCTGGAGAATGACACCGAGGTGTGACGGAGCCCTCAGCCGGACCCGCGGCTCCTCCGGCGGACCATTTGGACTGTGACAGACTCCTGTTGCTTCTGGACGGACTGGGACTGGGTCCTAACAAGATCATTTGTTCTTGAGACGGAACACTTAGTCCAGAATGTCCTCGGAGCTGGTCCTGGGTCTGGTCTTCAGAATTCTGTTACCTCTCAGCTTCACTGCTGGTAAGTTCAGAACCAGGTCCACGAGGGGACCCGGTCATCGAGGGGACCGGGTCCACGAGGGGACCCGGTCATCGAGGGGACCGGGTCCACGAGGGGACCAGGTCTGTGACGGGATCTTCAGAGGAAGACAGAAAAAGTTCAAACCTAATCTGACGGATTTTTCCTTTGATCTTCCTGAAAGTTTTTAAAAAGTTCAAAACTGGTTTATGACGCGTTATAATGACTGGATGGATGGATGGATGGATAAAGGGTGGGATGATGACCTTTTTTTTTTACCCTCGACCCCCTATGATCCTATTGTATCTCTGTTCTTATCTGTTGTAAGGCAGCGCTGTAATAGCTGCATGGTCCAAGCTTAAGATCGGTTCTGTTTTTCTCTTTTGTTATGAATGTTACATGTCTGTATGTCAAACCTTGGACGAGCTGGCTTAAACTCTCAATTCCCCCTCGGGGATGAATAAAGTATCTTTGATTTGATTTGATTGATTTGATGATAGATGTATCCATGATGGTGGATGGATGGATGGATGGATGGATGGATAGAGGGATGGATGGGTAAAAGGAGGGATGATACATGTATCCACAGATAGAGGGATGGATGGATAGAGAGATTGATAGAGAGATGGATGGATCCATTGATAGAGGGATGGATGGATAAAAGGAGTTGTGGTAGATGTATCCACGGATAGAGGGATGGATGGATGGATAGAGAGATGGATGGATGGATGGAGGTTTTACCCTGAAGGGATCGTTGTCGACTATTGTTTCAGAAATAATCAATCGTGTTATTGGTTTTAATGACCTGTCAGAGTATCTGATGTCTACTCCGTTCACGGCTCCCTTCCATCGCTGATGAATAATGTTTTCGTGGAAACTGCTGAGTAATATTCCAACAGTTATTGACAACTGGTAAATATCAGGATTGATCATCGACTGTCAGTCAGAAGAAGCTGTTCAGATTATTGATTTTAATCCAGTCACACATATCTGGAGTTTATGGATGCTTTTGTTCTCTACAGAATATTTCCAGGTCTTATCTTCCATGCATTAATATATTGATTACTGTCTTCACAGCCTGTGTGTTGCGGTACAATGGATTCTCTCTGATCTACATCCTGCTGCTGCTCCTGCTGCCGCTGCTGCCCCAACCCACCTCCACCTCAGGTACCAGAACTGATCTATACTTCTAATTAAGTCATGGTACAGTCTGAAGAAGCAGCAAAATCTTTTTATCAGTCCTGCAAAAAAATTATATGATTGCAAAACGCTGACTGAGGAAGAAACAGAAATGTTTTCTGCAAAGTCGTCAGATGAAGAAGCAACTGCAACGACTCGACCAGTTTCTCCACGGGAAACAGTGGAGACACTTCATCATACATGTAAACGTAATAAACACCCTGGGAAATGTGCAGAGCAGTTTATCAATGTTTTCAGGAGGAATTCTCATTGGTGTTGCAGAAGGTATTTAACTTCAGGGGAAGCAGCGGTATGAGGGTCTGAAGTCGTCCTATCAGTTTTACATAAAAGATCCAACCTCATGTGAAGGATCCAGACCTGCCAGTTTTATTCATCCTTACAAGCATGATAATAAACAGAGTTCAGAAACTCAGCTGACCTGCTTCAAACAGATCAAATAGCTGTGTCACCTGAACTCACCTGTTTCCAGATGTGTCACCTGAACTCACCTGTTTCCAGATGTGTCACCTGAACTCACCTGTTTCCAGATGTGTCACCTGAACACACCTGTTTCCAGATGTGTCACCTGAACTCACCTGTTTCCAGATGTGTCACCTGAACTCACCTGTTTCCAGATGTGTCACCTGAACTCACCTGTTTCCAGATGTGTCACCTGAACTCACCTGTTTCCAGATGTGTCACCTGAACACACCTGTTTCCAGCTGTGTCTCACCTGCCATTCTCCTGTTTTCTAAACTTCCTTTGCGTTTGGACAAGTTTTTGACGTCTGTCAACAGAAATCTCTTCATGGGAACGGTTCATGGCTGTTGCTCAGTGTTTTAAACACTTCTAGCAGCCCAGTAAAAGAGTTCTAAACCTATTTGATCAAAGAAACTCCTGCTGGGAAGCCCAACTTAGAGCCCTGATATTATGGATAATCAAAGATAAAGATGCAACATGGGTGGAAATGGAACAAGGGGTTTGCTTGAAGATGTAATCACTGCCTGCTACAGTAAAAGCAGCATAAAAAACACCAAATCTCACATGTAACATGATTGGATTAATCAACCAGTGAAAATATGGTCAACCACACAAAATCTATCAAGGTTGGTGATCAAAGCTATGAAAATGTCAATAAATCCAGATGTTTTAATATGTATTAAACACCAGTGTGGAGAAACAGTGGACTAATATTTATTGACCACAGTTTTAAAGCAGCGGTTTTAAAATAATTTGATCAGGTTAAGTAGAGATGCTACCAGTGTTTATGGTACCAAGGTTAAAGACAAATGGGAAATGGAAGGAAGTGTATTCTAGCAGATGAGGACTGGGAGGACTGGGAGGAAAGACTGGACATAAAATACCTAGCAGCCTCTCATGGAGAGAGCGTAATTGGAATGTGAAGAGGATTTATTTTAACACTCTGATTATTAACCTGAAATGTAGTATTACATCAATACTGGAGGGATTGTGGGTTGGTGGGGGCCTTACCTCATTTATCCTGGGTCTTTCCAAAGGTCGTAGATCTCTGGAAAAGTGTCCAAAAACAAATAAAGTCCAGCATGTTGATCCAGCTTTGTTCAGACTAGGACGTTACCCAAGGATCCTCCAGACAGAAACTAACATATTTACCAAGAATCCTGCTCACGTCAGAAAAGAAAATAATTATAATCCCATGGCTGAAATCCCGCCCCCCCCCCAACCATACAGAAATACATTAGATGTGTGTAGATTAGAAACTTCTGTCAGATGGGAATGAATTGTGAATTATTTCTGTGTTCAATAAACAGAAAAACTCAGCATCTCCAGCTCATCAATGTCTTCCTTATGTTTTACTTTGATGACATCATGAATGCCCAATAATGAGTTCTGACATGATGATGTCATATCCAACTAAGCGGTGATCGGTCTCAGGTGACGGCGGGAAACTGGTCCTTTCCTGAAGGATCTTCCTGAGGAAACTCAGAGAATAGAGCAGTCCATGTCAGGCTGTGACATCACTTCCTGTCTTCTAGTTGTGGTCTAAATGTGGAGGAAAGAATGGAGGGGGGGTTTACAAAGGATGTGTGTTCAGGTATATTTAGTAACTGAACCTAAAGGAGAATCATTCTGTACTCATTGCACAGTAATTACAGTTCAGTTTGGTTTGATTCAGTTTGGTAAGTTTGACTTTGGTTTTGGTTAGGTTCAGGTTTAGTCAGGTTCAGTTTGGTTTTGGTTAGGTTCAGGTTTAGTCAGGTTCAGTTTGGTTTGGTTAGGTTCAGTTTGGTTAGGTTTAGTCAGGTTCAGTTTGGTTTGGTTAGGTTCAGTTTGATTCAGTTTGGTTAGGTTTAGTCAGGTTCAGTTTGGTTTAGTTTGGTTTGGTGAGGTTTAGTCAGGTTCAGTTTGGTTTGGTTAGGTTCAGTTTGATTCAGTTTGGTAAGTTTGACTTTGGTTTTGGTTAGGTTCAGGTTTAGTCAGGTTCAGTTTGGTTTTGGTTAGGTTCAGGTTTAGTCAGGTTCAGTTTGGTTTGGTTAGGTTCAGTTTGGATTGGGTTAGGTTCAGTTTGGTTTGGTTAGGTTCAGTTTGGTTAGGTTTAGTCAGGTTCAGTTTGGTTTAGTTTGGTTTGGTGAGGTTTAGTCAGGTTCAGTTTGGTTTGGTTAGGTTCAGTTTGATTCAGTTTGGTTTGGTTAGGTTCAGTTTGGTTAGGTTTAGTCAGGTTCAGTTTGGTTTAGTTTGGTTTGGTGAGGTTTAGTCAGGTTCAGTTTGGTTTGGTTAGGTTCAGTTTGATTCAGTTTGGTTTGGTTAGGTTCAGTTTGGTTTAGTTTGGTTTGGTGAGGTTTAGTCAGGTTCAGTTTGGTTTGGTTAGGTTCAGTTTGATTCAGTTTGGTTTGGTTAGGTTCAGTTTGGTTCAGTTTGGTTTGGTTAGGTTTAGTCAGGTTCAGTTTGGTTTGGTTAGGTTTAGTCAGGTTCAGTTTGGTTTGGTTTGGTTTAGTTTGGTTCGGTTAGGTACAGTTTGGTTCTGTTAGAGGCAGTTTGTTATAGTATGGTTCAGTTAGGTTCAGTTTGGTTCAGTATGATTTGGTTAGGTTCAGTTTGGTTAAGTTAGATTAGGTTCAGTTTGGTTGAGTAAGATTAGGTTCAGTTTGGTTGTGGTTAGTCAAAAAGCAGAGAACCCCTTCTTTAAAGTCTGTGATCTTAAGTTCCAGGACTCCGTATAGTTTGGAAATGACGTTTTATTTTTAGCGGTTGCTCCTCTGAGATCTCTTGTGATCCCCTGATGAACTCCCGATCATTTGTCCTGTAACATTAAACTTTTCCACATTGCTCTGGGGTCAGCGATGTGGTTGCAGGCCCAGTTCTCCACAGCTGAGTTTGTTGTTGTGACAGAGTTCCACTTCACCTGTTTACCTACTGTATTGTTTACCTACTGTACTGTTTACTTACTGTACTGTTTACCGCCTCTGCTTGGTCTGTTTACATGTGTTGCCCAGAGACAAAATGTCTGCTTATCCACACGTTTAGCTGTGTAGTTCTTGTCCCACAACCACCATCGCCATCGGTTCAACCTGCTTGGAAAGGTGACTAGAGGTGTAGATGTAGAATACACCAGCTGGGATTGTTGGAGGGGAGAAATAATCCACCAAACACGGATTTACTGACCTTTCCTGCTGAGTTTAGTTTGTGGAGCAGAACTAGAAGATGCAGCTGTAGAAGGAATTTAACGATGTTCAGTGAAACGAGATGAACGGTAAACAGCTGGCGATGTTATACACCCGCGCCCAAACATCAGTTCCTCAAACTAAACACTCCAAAGAAATACACAACACAGAGTAAACAACATGAAGTTGTATTTATTTAAAAATACTATAATGATAAAAACGGTTATCATCAATCTCTTATTAAATTATGTTTACCCCCCCCCCCCCCCCCCCCCCATGTGACATCATTTCCTGTTTATGACCCTTTTATGTGTATGTTACCTAGGCAACACCAGTCGATGTGTGATGGCAGCGTGTGTCTCCAGCTTCGTCTTCCTGCTGCTGCAGAGTTTCTTTCAGGTCACCACCATGACGCTGCAGCCTGAACACAACTGTAAGACAAACACGTCCTCATGCACACCAGTTTTACCTGAATGTGTGTGTTTGTGTGTGTGTAATGCGACTGTCTATGTGCAGGCACATCATGGCAGAAAGCTCTCAGTCAGCTCGGCCTGGTGAGGTAAGAATGCCGTCAGTGTGCCATCAGAAGGCCTCCATTTACTAACTGTCACGTTTTGTGGAGGATGTGGAGCCAGAATGCAAGCTGAGGAGGCGGGCAGGTGCAGGGAGAAAGTTTTATGTGAAGTAAAAAAACAGGACAGACGGTAGAAACCAGACAGTAACATGACACTGAACTGGCAATGTGAAAAGGAAACGAAGGGGTGTACACACACACACACACACACACACACAGGTGGGTTAGTAAGGAACAGGTTAATAGGGTGAGCAAAATTTAGCCTAGTGAACTAATGACACAGGAAGCAGAAAGCAAAAACACAGGACAACCTACAAAACGAGACAGAAAACAGCACTAAACCTGACCGTTACTAGCTGGTTACTCTCTTAGTTTTTGGCTATTGTCAGGTTATTATCTGGTTATAAATTGTTTTGTTAGTTACATTTGGTTACAGTCTGGTTATTGTTTAGTTACATTCTGGTTACTATGTGATCACTGTCTTTTTAATGATTGGTTACTCTGGTTTTGGTTATAGTTTAATTATTGCCTAGTTAATATCTGGTTACCACCTTTTTATTCTTTGGTTATTGTGTAGGTATTGTTTGATAACTGTCTGTTTACTGTCTAGTTACTATCTGGTTACTGTCTAGTTATTGTTTGGATAGTTTATGGTTACTATCTGGTTACTGTCTAGTTATTGTTTAGTTGCTATCTGGTTACTGACTAGTTATTACTTGGATACTGTATGGTTATTATCTGGTTACTGACTAGTTATTACTTGGCTACTTGATGGTTACTATCTGGTTACTGTCTAGTTATTGTTTAGTTGCTATCTGGTTACTGACTAGTTATTACTTGGATACTGTATGGTTATTATCTGGTTACTGACTAGTTATTACTTGGATACTTGATGGTTACTATCTGGTTACTGTCTAGTTATTGTTTAGTTGCTATCTGGTTACTGTCTAGTTATTACTTGGATACTGTATGGTTATTATCTGGTTACTGACTAGTTATTACTTGGATACTGTATGGTTATTATCTGGTTACTGACTAGTTATTACTTGGATACTTGATGGTGACGATCTGGTTACTGTCTAGTTATTGTTTAGTTGCTATCTGGTTACTGACTAGTTATTACTTGGAGACTGTATGGTTATTATCTGGTTACTGACTAGTTATTACTTGGATACTTGCTGGTTACTATCTGGTTACTGTCTAGTTATTGTTTGGATACTTTATGGTTACTATCTGGTTACTGTCTAGTTATTGTTTAGTTACTATCTGATTACTGACTAGTTATTACTTGGAGACTGTATGGTTACTATCTGGTTACTGACTAGTTATTACTTGGATACTTTATGGTTATTATCTGGTTACTGACTAGTTATTACTTGGATACTTGATGGTGACGATCTGGTTACTGTCTAGTTATTGTTTAGTTGCTATCTGGTTACTGACTAGTTATTACTTGGAGACTGTATGGTTAGTATCTGGTTACTGACTAGTTATTACTTGGATACTTGATGGTTACTATCTGGTTACTGTCTAGTTATTGTTTGGATACTTTATGGTTACTATCTGGTTACTGTCTAGTTATTGTTTAGTTACTATCTGGTTACTGACTAGTTATTACTTGGAGACTGTATGGTTACTATCTGGTTACTGACTAGTTATTACTTGGATACTTTATGGTTACTATCTGGTTACTGTCTAGTTATTGCATAGTTACTATCTGGTTACTGTCTAGTTATTGTTTGGATACTTTATGGTTACTATCTGGTTACTGTCTAGTTATTGTTTAGTTACTATCTGATTACTGACTAGTTATTACTTGGAGACTGTATGGTTACTATCTGGTTACTGACTAGTTATTATTTGGATACTTTATGGTTATTATCTGGTTACTGACTAGTTATTACTTGGATACTTGATGGTGACGATCTGGTTACTGTCTAGTTATTGTTTAGTTGCTATCTGGTTACTGACTAGTTATTACTTGGAGACTGTATGGTTATTATCTGGTTACTGACTAGTTATTACTTGGATACTTGATGGTTACTATCTGGTTACTGTCTAGTTATTGTTTGGATACTTTATGGTTACTATCTGGTTACTGTCTAGTTATTGTTTAGTTACTATCTGGTTACTGACTAGTTATTACTTGGAGACTGTATGGTTACTATCTGGTTACTGACTAGTTATTACTTGGATACTTTATGGTTACTATCTGGTTACTGTCTAGTTATTGCATAGTTACTATCTGGTTACTGTCTAGTTATTGTTTGGATACTTTATGGTTACTATCTGGTTATTGTCTAGTTATTGTTTAGTTACTATCTGATTACTGACTAGTTATTACTTGGAGACTGTATGGTTACTATCTGGTTACTGACTAGTTATTACTTGGATACTTTATGGTTATTATCTGGTTACTGACTAGTTATTACTTGGAGACTGTATGGTTATTATCTGGTTACTGACTAGTTATTACTTGGATACTTGATGGTTACTATCTGGTTACTGTCTAGTTATTGTTTGGATACTTTATGGTTACTATCTGGTTACTGTCTAGTTATTGTTTGGATACTTTATGGTTACTATCTGGTTACTGTCTAGTTATTGTTTAGTTACTATCTGGTTACTGACTAGTTATTACTTGGAGACTGTATGGTTACTATCTGGTTACTGACTAGTTATTACTTGGATACTTTATGGTTACTATCTGGTTACTGTCTAGTTATTGCATAGTTACTATCTGGTTACTGTCTAGTTACTATCTGGTTACTGTCTAGTTATTGTTTGGATACTTTATGGTTACTATCTGGTTACTGTCTAGTTAATGTCTAACCAGTCTGTTAACTGGTGAATTACCATTTGGTCGCCGTGTGGTTACATTTTAAAACATAACATTTTAACCAGCCGTCTGTGAGTGGATCAGGTTAGCGGTGGGAAAGCTGGCGGGGATGTTTGGTTTACCAGTCAGGTTGACGTTGCGACAAGGAGCTCCGGGTTTAGACGGAGAAGGACAGAGCTCACTAACTCTTACACATGGTGGTAACTGTACACTGGAATCTGCGTGAATTGATTATATAATGCAGGATTCCTGCTGTGAGGTTCAGGCTCTGACAGAACGTCTGAATTAGACAGATCGGAGTTCTTCGTTGTGTCTGTGTTTGTTTTTGAATCAACAGTTTAGTCGTTTTCTGTTTCTCTGCGTCCCTTTTCAGCCTCAGATGTTTCTTTAACCAACAGGAAGTGAAGACAAATGGCCAACCTAAGAGGCAGGTTAATGTCGCAGCCTGTCTCCTCGGAGCAGGATGGCGTCAAACCAGGATGGCCTCAGTGACATCTGAGCCTGTATGTTTGTGTGTGTCAGCAGAAGGAGGTTCAGACAGTAGCCTCTCTGTCTGGACTATAAACTCCTACACACCAATAAACTGGCAGTAACTGGCTGCTAGTGAACCACATGTTCCCTGTGGACTTGTCTTCTGACTGGGGGCTGGACCTTGTCCTGTTAATGTAAACATTACATATGAGTCTCATCTGTTGTTGTTCCTTATTTATTTATAGTGTGGATTTGTGTTTAATCCTTAAAGCTGTTGTGATCAGGTCTTGGGATCATTTTGTGTTTCGGGGTTTTCGTGTTCTTGAGGCGCTGTAGAGACAACGTGCAGCTCGGTTAACTCACATTTCCTCGTGTTTTGTTGTAAACAGACAGAAATGCTGCTGCTAGCAGACATGTGGAGCTGGGAATGTTAAAACACTTTGAACCTCAGTGTGTTTGTTCGTTTCCTGAAGCGTTTCTGACCATCTGGACCAAATAACCCCAAAGAGCCACTGAAAGTCTGTGTGTCTGTCAGTCTGTCAGGAAGTGACGCAACATCTGCACTGAGGCAGCTGCTTCCAGATGTTGGCGTTCTGGTGGTCAGCCTGCTGACGTGGAGGCTGATTGGGAGGCTGGACGCCGCCACACACACACAGGTAACACAACTCAGAGCAGACCAACAGGTGTAACCTTGTTAAGACGTCTCCTCTTCTTTCCTAATGAGCTTAACTCTCCATCAGAGAGTAACTCAGGAGGATATTTATTAACCGTAAACTTGTTATGTGACTTCATGGGACACACACACACGCACACACACACACACACACACACACACACACACACACACACACACACACACACACACACACACACACACACACACTGACAATGTATTGATTTGAGCTCATGTTCAGTTATCATTTTATTATTAGTCGTCTTGGATTCTATTTGTGATGCTGGACCTCACAGATCCAGTAGAACCTGAGTTGGACCTCACAGATCCAGTAGAACCTGCGCTGGACCTCACAGATCCAGTAGAACCTGCGCTGGACCTCACAGATCCAGTAGAACCTGAGCTGGACCTCACAGATCCAGTAGAACCTGCGCTGGACCTCACAGATCCAGTAGAACCTGCGCTGGACCTCACAGATCCAGTAGAACCTGCGCTGGACCTCACAGATCCAGTAGAACCTGAGCTGGACCTCACAGATCCAGTAGAACCTGCGCTGGACCTCACAGATCCAGTAGAACCTGAGCTGGACCTCACAGATCCAGTAGAACCTGCGCTGGACCTCACAGATCCAGTAGAACCTGAGCTGGACCTCACAGATCCAGTAGAACCTGAGAGCGGCGCTATCAGACTAAACCACCAACTTGTCATGGTCAGGTAGAAGACACGCAGCAGGAGGTGGTGGCTGAAGAGGACCTCCATGATGGAGACGATGAGAGGGATGAGGGTAGCAGAAACAAGGTTCTGCTGAAACTGGAGGTTCTGATCCGTAAAGCCCGGCTAATGGTGGGGGCCATGACAACAACTGGAGCAAAAATCCTGCTGACCACTTTACTGGGCCTGACAGGTAACCACACCATTCTCACTTAACCAGTGTATGACTTGCAGTTAACTGGTATAGCATCCACAGATAACCAGTATGAGTCCAGGTTAACCAGTATATGACTGTCAGTAAACTAGTTGCACTAGCTGCAGTGGGCTGCACGGGGTCTCCCTACCTATGTGTAGGTTCTCTTCAGGTCCTCCGGCTTCCTCCCACCGTCCAATGACATGCATGTTAGGTTAACTGGTTACTCTAAATCCTCCCTAGTAGTGGGTGTGAGCGTAAATGGTTGTTGGTCTCTCTGTGCTGGACCCGGGATGGACTGGAGACCTGTCCTGGTGTATCTGCCTCTCGCCCAGTGGTTGCTGGGATAAACTCCAGCTTCTTGTGACCCTTAATTGGACTAAAAGGTTGATAAAATGAAATGAATGAAAAAAATAGTATTTTCCTCTAAGATAACCAGTACACAAGTCTTACTCAACCAGTGTATGACCAGTATGTGAGTCATAGTTCATTCGAGCATTAATCCTTATTAACTCTTATATGACTCAGTTAACCAGTGTTTGACTCATAGTTAATCATTATATGACTCAGTTAACTCCTGGTTAACCAGTATGACTCCCAGTTAAAAAGTATATGTCTCTTTTGACCAGTTAAGCAGTATAGGACACAATTAACCAGTGTTTGACTTCTGGTTAACGATTATAGGACTCAGTTAACTCCCAATTAACCAGAATGACTCCTGGGTAACCAGTGTAGAATTAATATAACCAGAGTATGACTAATGGATAACCAGTATAGGACTCAGTTAACCAGTGTATGACTCCTGGTTAATCAGTATATGACTCAGTTAACTCCTGGTTAACCAGTATGACTCCCAGTTAAACGGTATATGACTCATTTGACCGGTGATTGTCTGGTTAACCAGTATAGGAGTCAGTTAACCATTGTTTGACTCCTGGTTAATCAGTATATGACTCAGTCCTGGTTAACCAATATAACTCCCAGTTAAACAGTATATGACTCATTTGACCAGTGGTGACTTCTGGATAACCAGTATAGGACTCAGTTAACCAGTGTATGACTTCTGATTAACCAGTACTTCCACCTCCCTCGCCCTCACCCCTCCAGGCATCATGTTCCCCTCCCTGTCCTCCCTCCTTTATCTAACCTTTTTCCAGGTAATATGTACCTGGTGGGCGTGGTCAGGCAAAGTCCCACCCCTCATCACCAGGTGTGTGTCTGTGATGTCACTGGTCTACTCAGCTGCCCACCTACTGCTCTTCTACTGCTACCAGCTACCATCACTGCAGGAGGTGTGGCCTCCTAACAGCACCTCCTCCAGGTAATTCTCCTCCCTGTGCAAATGCACAGCGGTACCTGCCTCTTCAGCAGGTAAATGGGGAAATAACGGGAAGGTGCAGAAGAGAAGAAATACATAAACAAGAGGTTAAAATTTTCTGCTTTTTTTTATTTAACCATCTTTTAACCAGGTAAGTCAATTAAGAACTAACTCTCCTTTACAATGATGTCCTGGTTCCAAGTGATGCAGGACAAGAATGAGAGCAGGGCTTGACCGACCTTGTCCGAGTGTCCTGGTTGTGTCCACAACTGCATCCACCAGCTGCTGTTAAAACATGGAAGGAAACCCTGAACACAGCACTGGCCACTAGCCGAGGAACTGACTTAAAAACCACGGCAGCATAACAGATGAATGAAAATACGACGTTGTTTGAGACGTACTGGAAATGGACCGTATGTCCATCCATTAGTCAGTAATCCTACCGAGTAAACATTCACCCTTCTACAGACCAGCTCTGATGGACTGACACATATGATGTCATGAGGATCTGCAACGGTACATGTTGCTGGTTAAAACACACCTCATAATGCTCCTTTAGCATATAAAAATCCATGATTGATTACTAAATGGATCGTTGGTCATGAAATGACTAGAAACCTAATCAGACTGATTGATAATTAATCATTTATTTGGCAACAATTAGTTAATTTAATTTGATTACTTAATGATGAGTATCTTACCTGTTTTCTAGTGACTAGTTCTGAGTAACCAGCTACTTCTGAGTTCTGTTTGCTGTTTGCTTACCAGTCTTGACCAGCAGTAGTTCTGCAGGACTTCATCATTAACTCATCAGCCTTTAAGCTTTTATTGCTTCCTGAAGTAAAGTAAAAACTCTTTCTGAGCATTTAATGAGTAATGATGCAGAAGAATGATGGCCAGAGTAATTCTGTGAATGTATTTTCCGTACATGTACACTGTCGCGTAATGTCGAGGGATATCTGTAATCATAACGGTCTGACAACATGTGACTTCTAACAAAGCTGCTCTATAAGTAAAGATGGACACTCTGTGCATCTTTGACAAATCCAGACAGCGAATGAGTTCAGGCAACAAAATTCTTCATGTGAAGCTTAGTGAAGCACTGAATCCGTTGATGTGTCGGCCATGAAGCTGACTCAGTGCTTTTGGTCCATACAGAGTGCGCCATCGGCTGGCTGAGTGTGTGTAATGCAACTGAAGGGAGGCATTGACAGGACTGGGTTCATCCACGGCTGTCACGGGTCTGATCTTTGACTGGAATATTCTCTGTCCCTCTGGCAGACATGAGTTGGACAGCTGTTTGCTAAATTGATTTATCAGCTACTCCATAATAAATAACATTATTATATAAGTGAATATAATGTTTAGAAAAAAAAATTTCTTTTGAAAATTGTTTCATAGCTGGAAAATGTGGATTCATAATAAAGAATCTGCAATTATAAATTACATTTCTTATTTTTAACTTTTCATGCTAATTCTCAAAGACAAATACTTAAAATACATAAAATGTCATCTGTGTAAAATCAAACACAAAATGTTTATTAAGTTATATATATATATGCACAACTTTAGATCAATATGCACTAATGTGTAATTGTGCACACAAATCCTAACTGACAGTTCTGTAATGCCATATTAATGACTGACCATTAAGTGATCATTAAGTAATCATTTGCTAGTTTGTCCGGTTTCACAAGAGTGCAAAGCTTAGGTCATCAATAATAATCATCAGTCCCTGATTAAATCAGATACTAAGTAAATAAGTATTCTGTCAGGCCCGTAAGATTTAGTGTTACAAATTTTATTGCTACATAATCAATAAATAACAACGACCATCATCATGGATGAAAATATGGATTAGCACTGTACTATGTACTAATTTCTACCAAGAGTTACTCCAGACTAGGCATGATAATAACTCTCGCAATAACTAAACCTACATAAATTAGGCTGCCAGCTTGGTAGTTAGCCTGTATGCTAATCCGATAGTTGGACTGGCTGCTAGCCCAGTTGTTAGCCTGGCTGCTAGCCTGATTGTTAGCCTGACTGCTAGCCCAGTTGTTAGCCTGGCTGCTAGCCTGATTGTTAGCCTGGATGCTAGCCCAGTTGTTAGCCTGGCTGCTAGCCTGCTTGTTAGCCTGGCTGCTAGCCTGATTGTCAGCCCAGTTGTTAGCCTGGCTGCTAGCCTGATTGTCAGCCCAGTTGTTAGACTGGCTGCTAGCCTGATTGTCAGCCCAGTTGTTAGACTGGCTGCTAGCCTGATTGTCAGCCCAGTTGTTAGACTGGCTGCTAGCCTGATTGTCAGCCCAGTTGTTAGACTGGCTGCTAGCCTGATTGTTAGCCCAGTTGTTAGACTGGCTGCTAGCCTGATTGTTAGCCTGGCTGCTAGTCGTCTCCAGGCTAGTCTAGCTGCACAGAATGAATCTCCATGGTAACTGATATATTAATGCTTTTGTAAAACTCATTCAGGTATTGGTTCAGCCAGGATAAGCAGAAAGTCCTGGTGGACTGTGCTGCCCCTTGCTGATTGTCTGTGTATTGATTATTGACTGAACTGTGATCAGGGTGCTAGGTGTGGTTCCTGTGGTCCTGGTGGACTGTGTTAACCCCTGGAGTCTACAGGTGAACCCTGAGCTCAGCTGGTACCACTTCAGTAGCCCTCTGATGCTGCTGCTGCTCTACCACACCGTCGCCTGTCTTTGGAGGAACCAGGTGAGGATGAGGTCATCACATACATGTGCTACTTGCGTCCTGGAGCCTGACAGGTGTCACGTGTTTCCACAGCTGATTGACAGGTCTCAGGGCAGGAACGAAGAGAATGTAGAGTCAATGGTCAGGGGGAGCTGTGACATCATCACCTCCACCAGCATCTTGAGCGACGAGGTCAGCTGTGACATCCCAGCTGAGCGACGGAGAGTGCTATGGAGGAGAGCTCATGAAGATAAGAATGCTGTAAACATGTTTTCAGAAAGATCATCTCATTCAGTACTGTCACACATGTTTACATCATTGTTTACATCAGTAAACCCTGCTCCCTGTCTTTCAGGCACAACTGTCCTCTTCCAGTGACGGCCCCTCTGACTCGTTTGCTCCGCCCACACAGAGCACCGCCTTGGGGCTGGATATGTATTCCACCCCTCACTGCTCCTTCAGCCAATCAGGTGAGTGTGTGGAAGCGGATCAGTGGAGCAACTTGTGCATACGATTGATCAAGATGAAGACTCAACTCTGATCAGTGACTAGTGACGGGTCTGCTCTTGTCCTTGCGGCCACAGACACACTGGAAACATGTGTTTTTGAAGGAGATGGATGGGAAGAAGATTGTGAGGAGGATGTTAGGAGTTTTGAGGAGGCGCGGGGTGGCGCCACCTCCGTGGCCTTGGGCTTCCTCCTCAAACAGAGCTATATCGGTGCTCTGATCTCCATGATGGCCTGGTCCATCACATATGTGTCCTGGCTAACCTGCGTGCTGCTGCTCTGGTCCTGCGTCCTGTGGATGATGCGAGAGCGCCGTCGCTATACACTGATGTCATCGCCCTGGCTGGTTGCCTACGGCAACTTGCTGGTGGTACTACAGTATATCTACAGCTTCCCCTCCCTACAGGAAATCCCTGGACTGTTCCCACGCAATCACGACCCCTGCAGGGAACTCGCCTCCAAGGTACGACCACTGAATGCGACTGACAGCTACATACTACCTACTTTTAATTTTAAAATTTTTTTCTTATTTTATAATGTTTTGATGTTTCTATACAGCACTATGAATCTTGCCCTTACCTAAGAGAAGTATGTATGACTTTAGAAGTATTGGTCCAAGTACAGAACCCTGAAGAACTCCATGACTTACTCATCTGGAAGTGTGTGAGGAAGACTCATCATTTACATTAACAACTAAAATCTATCAAAAATTACTTTGATAGATTTCACTGACCAGCCTGATTCCGATTCCAATCCCAATCAAGTCTATGTAGCAAAGAGCTGTGATCAATAGTGTCAAATTCAGCACTGAGGTCTAACAGGACCAGTCCAGACAGGAGTCCTTTACTGAGGCCAAGAAGAGCCGTATGGTAACTTTCACCAGTGCTGTCTCTGTCCAGTGATGAGCTCACATATCCTGCCAATAGAGATACGCTGATCAAAGCTAACACAGATGCATTCATTCAGAGAAAACCTTTAAACAGTCTGGTTGGCATGGGTGTACAGCACAAGTTAAAGGTTTAGATCAGGCCTGGGCAAATCTGGTCTTCGAGGACCGCAGTCCTGCAGGTGCTGGGAGTTGCCCTGCTGCAACACACCTGACTCAAATCAGTGGGTTATTAAAAGAGTTTGATGTGTGTCCGGTGTGTTGTAGCAGAGAAACTCCTAACCTCTGCAGGACTGCAGTCCTAGAGGACTTGAGAGCCCACCCCTGGTTTAGATGAAGCTGCCATGGTGGTTAAATCGTACCGCTTTTCCACCAGACTGGCCCAAGTTTTGGTTGGAGGCCAGATCCTGACATAGTGCCTGTTCTCTGGTTTTCCACTGCCTAAGCACTGGTTCCTGGCTCTCAAAACTGGTTCTTAACAGGCACAAACATTTTGCTGGGACAGAGCAAAGAACCACTTGGTTGCATCAACAGTTGGGGTTGGGGTTATGTGGCCAACAAAAAAGCACTAAAACATTGAACCGCCATCTTCCCACTAGAGCAGCCATGAAAATATAGACCAACAAATTTGGTCAGAAGAGGAGACCCATTGTTTGTGTGCACTGTGGTCATCCCCTGAAATTCAGAATAAACTGAAGTTTTCCACAAATTGCTGCACAGTAAATCCGGAACAATGGGATCCCACCAGTATCTTGACCGTGGAGGTGTCTAGGCAACCTCTACACCAGAATTCACCTTAAGACCATCCAAAAAATTAAATGAAATTACTTTATTAATCCCAGAGGATAATTGCAATGGTGTAATGGGTATAAATGTTGCTTGTACTGCTATAAATATAGCCCTTTCTAAGTTGACCTACAACCTTATGAACTGACTTTGAATCATCCCCTTTTCTCATTAAACAAGCGTGCTGTCGTTGATATTCAAATATTGACGATCGACCATGAACAGATTTAGTTTTCCATACCAGTTTAGTCCAGTTTAGGGACACTGGAGTCTATTTCAGCCAGTAGCAGGTGAGAAGTTGTCCATTAAGGACCAACACAGAGAGAAAAACAACCACTAACACCTAGGAATGACTTAGTGCCCCAACAACCTGACATCAGAAAGGCCCCATGCATACACTGGGAGAACATGTAAACCCCACACAGAAAGACCACTGTTGGAACCCAACCTAGGCTCGAACCAGTGACCTTCTTGCTATGAGGCTGCAGTACTGGTCTTTACACCACTGTAATACTGACTGAAACATACTGCTATTGACTGCTACTGACCACTGCTGTGACTGACTCAGTGAATATTCCAGACATACAGGCTGTTAAGGAACTGCCAGCATCCACCATGTCTTTATTACGTGCTCTCCAACATGCCGTTTCAAGCTACACCTGCGTCTGAACTCAAGCATTTCCACGCACCTTCTATTCCTGTGATTTGCATTTCAAAATTTGTTTGTTTATTGTTTATTTCAAACAGTAATTAGATTATAACTCAAACATGAATATAAAACAACAAAGCAAACAAAATTAAGAGGTCACACATGTGACGCAAAATACACATATATATATATATATATATATATATATATATATATATATATATATATATATATATATATATATATGTATGTGTATATATATATATATATATATATATATATATATATATATAATAGGGAACAATCTATATGTTCGAAAAGGAGTAGGAAGAAGTGTAAAACTTATTAAATCCTTCCCCTTTTTCTAACTACAAGCATAAATCTACATGTAAACCCAGAATTAAAGCTTCATACATCAGACCATGCTTCTTAGCCGAACCCCCATTATAGATCTTCACTCACACATAATCACTCCAGACTACATTATCCATGATCATGCAATCCAAAACATAACAACGAACAGTACTCCATCATATTTGTTACGATTAACAATCATCTGTGCCTAAATACTACAACATAATCCGCCAAGCACATCCATGTGCTACCTGTAAATGCATATTAAGCCTACTCATTCCCATACCTTTTGAATATACTCTGTTTATATTTTTTCTTAAATAGGATGATGTTTGGATATTATTTCATCTCCACATTCAGTACGTTTCAAAATCAAGGTCCTCCTCAGTGCAGGTAATTAAACATGTCATGAAAAATACATAACAGTACGAGGTCAGTATGGAAATAAGAAGTCACATCGTTTAAAACCCTTCACAGATATTATGTGAAACATCAACATGCTCTCTTTGGCCAAGATTAATAAGTCTGGATGAGTGAACATTAAAAGCAGATGTGTTCCCAGGTAAACAATGTGTTTTATCTAATTGTTTAATTGGTTTCTTTATTTATCATTCTGTTCATGACTACTCAGTTAAAGGTCCAGGAGTTGTCTTGGTTTTATGGCACAGTCAGGAGCTGGAGCATAGCGTAGGCTCAGGCTGTGGGCGACTCATGTCAAGTCAAGAAGGTCTTGTCGGTCTCACCTTAAGGTCCGTCTTTTGCTGGCCTTGACTTTGTAGCTGCGTAGTTTCTGCAGATGTCTGTCTTTGTCCATTTTCCTGCTGTAACCAAACATGCTCCGGCATACAGCGATGGAAGAGGGCTCTGTCCATGCTGGCTCTCTTGCCTCTTGGCTTTCACTGGTCACTCAAGGTCGCAGCTGTTCTGCTGCAGCAGGCAAGATGGAGCGTGTATTTGGCATGTCACACTTTGTTACTGTTTCTTCTGTGTGTTTGTCAATGCCTGGACTAAATATGTCGGGCTCTGTATGTCTTCTCTATATCAAAATAAGTTGCACCATGTCTTCTCTGTGAGGAACAATGATTGTCTCACCTTCCAGCAGAATGACATCTGCCTCTGTAATCTTGTTTCGGTGGTTCCTGAATTCCCTGTTTGGAGGGGGACATAAGTTCCTTGTCTCTGGTCAGACTGTCTGCATAACACGTCTGTGGGTGGACAGCTGCTCATCATTAGCTGTGGATGTCTTAATGTCACCGAGCCTTTCTCTATTCATTGGCGCTGTGTTGACGGCAGTGTGGACTTAGGTCTCGAGCTCGTGAGCTGTCCTCGTTATCCCTGGGTTTTCTGGACAAGGTGTCGGCCACTGGGATGTCGTTGCCTGGTTGGTGGATGAGAGCTGTATCTCTGGAGTGAAAGCAGCATGCATGGCAGGTGTGGTGATGGCCTTGTTGTAGCAGGTATCTGAGAGGTGCACTTGGTCTGCTAGCTTGGGAACAACCATGTGAAGAAATGTTTCCAGCTCTTTTTGGTGACTGTAGGTCTTGTTCTGCTTTCCGCTTGATGAGGTCTGGTTTCCGTTGGGTTTCTCATGGGTTTGTTTCCTAAAAAACTCAACTCAGTGATGCAGATGCAACATGTATCTGGGTTCAACTTCCAAGTCTCTTCCTCTGGTCCAGGTGAGCATGGCTTTGAGGTTGTAATCATGCTTTTGCTTTCCCAAAGACAACAATGTTAGCCATGACGTTGTTAGCAACGTCCTTCACAATGTCGAGCCAGATCTGTGAGCTGGACTACCTTTCATGTCATGGTGTCTGTTTCTATGTTGTGTAGACCTGTCTTCAGATGGTCTCTCAGCGTGGATGGGACCTCCTGGGTGGGCATCCCACTGGTGTTGTATTGGTGTCTATTTCAAAGCTGCAGTCACTTTGGAATTTACCTGTGTAAAGACGGATGAATCCTCTTTGAATATGTCAGTGGGCTGGGTGGCATACTGTGGGGCTGTGACTGCATACACCACTGGTTCTAGAGATCGCTCTTTAGCCGAGCATGCTAGGACAAGTGGGCCATTGCAGTTCTCAACGAAGACCTGTTCAGTTATTGATCTGTCTGTGTAAGTACTTTCCAGGTTGTAGTAACCTTTCACCTTGAGTTGGTTCCCCCGTGTAGCCTGTGTTTGTCTTTCGTTAACTGTTGTGTGTCACAGTGGATGATTTGTTCACCAGTATGCACCTCCCTGCCATGCTTTGTGTATAGTGTGGGCTTTGGTTACTACTGGCTACTATTAACTCAAACTCATTCCTACTAACAAAAACTATTACTACTGATTACTATAAACTAAATAAATTTGAACTTAAATAAATTTGAACTTACACCAATTAGTATGACTAATACTTACTACAATTA
The DNA here is from genome assembly GCF_933228915.1 of Telmatherina bonti. Taxonomy (NCBI): domain Eukaryota; kingdom Metazoa; phylum Chordata; class Actinopteri; order Atheriniformes; family Telmatherinidae; genus Telmatherina; species Telmatherina bonti. Next base: position 33,291,544 of record NC_136618.1, read on the forward strand.
ATTCTGTTATCTAAAGCAGATTATCATCACTACAACTAACTCAACCAGATTACTAGTGATAATTACTTAGTAAAACCAATTACCACTCACTACTGTTAATTCATACCGATTACTACTGAAAACTCCTACTACTGACTACTAGAAACTAAATCCAATTATTTTCACTATTAACTAAAACCTATTAGTATGACTACTACTTACTAAAACTGTTACTACTGACTACTGTTATCTAAAGCAGATTATCATGACTACAACTAACTCAACCAGATTACTAGTAATAACTACTAACTAAAACCAATAACCGCTGACAACTGTTAACTCATACTGATTACTACTGACTAACACTAACTAAAACAGGTTACTATTACTACTGACTATTATTAACAAAAACTGATTACTATCTCTACTATTATTATTTATTTTGTTTCTACTAACTTCTATGTGCCATGTTGCACCATTACACAGGAATAAGTCCTAGTTTGGGAAACTTCTCACTGACAGTGGCAATAAAACTGACCCTGACCCTGGCTCTGGCTCTTACTCTGACGCTGACGCTGACTCTGATCCTGACGCTGATCCTGACTCTGACTCTGACTCTGATCCTGACGCTGATCCTGACACTGATCCTGACGCTGACTCTGACTCTGATCCTGACGCTGATCCTGACTCTGATCCTGACGCTGACTCTGACTCTGATCCTGACGCTGATCCTGACTCTGACTCTGATCCTGACGCTGACACTGATCCTGATGCTGACGCTGATCCTGACTCTGATCCTGACGCTGACTCTGACTGTGACTCTGACGCTGATCCTGACGCTGACTCTGATCCTGACGCTGATCCTGACTCTGATCCTGACGCTGATCCTGACTCTGATCCTGACGCTGACTCTGACTCTGATCCTGACGCTGACACTGATCCTGATGCTGACGCTGATCCTGACTCTGATCCTGACGCTGACTCTGACTCTGATCCTGACGCTGACACTGACGCTGATCCTGACGCTGACTCTGATCCTGACGCTGATCCTGACTCTGATTCTGACTCTGACTCTAATCCTGACGCTGATCCTGACTCTGATCCTGACGCTGACTCTGACTCTGATCCTGACGCTGACACTGATCCTGATGCTGACGCTGATCCTGACTCTGATCCTGACGCTGACTCTGACTCTGACTCTGATCCTGACGCTGACACTGATCCTGACGCTGACTCTGATCCTGACGCTGACTCTGACTCTGATCCTGACGCTGACTCTGACGCTGATCCTGACGCTGACTCTGATCCTGACGCTGATCCTGACTCTGATTCTGACTCTGACTCTAATCCTGACGCTGATCCTGACTCTGACGCTGATCCTGACTCTGATCCTGACTCTGACGCTGATCCTGACTCTGATCCTGACTCTGACGCTGATCCTGACTCTGATCCTGACTCTGACCCTGACGCTGACTCTGACTCTAATCCTGACGCTGATCCTGACGCTGATCCTGACTCTGACGCTGATCCTGACTCTGATCCTGACTCTGACCCTGACGCTGACTCTGACTCTAATCCTGACGCTGATCCTGACTCTGACGCTGACTCTGACTCTAATCCTGACTCTGATCCTGACTCTGACCCTGACGCTGACTCTGACTCTAATCCTGACGCTGATCCTGACTCTGACCCTGACTCTGATCCTGACGCTGATCCTGACTCTGACGCTGATCCTGACTCTGACCCTGACGCTGATCCTGACTCTGACGCTGATCCTGACTCTGACGCTGATCCTGACTCTGACGCTGATCCTGACTCTGATCCTGACTCTGACTCTAATCCTGACGCTGATCCTGACTCTGATCCTGACTCTGACCCTGACGCTGACTCTGACTCTAATCCTGACGCTGATCCTGACTCTGATCCTGACTCTGATCCTGACTCTGACCCTGACTCTGATCCTGACTCTGACCCTGACGCTGATCCTGACGCTGATCCTGACTCTGACTCTGACGCTGATCCTGACTCTGACGCTGATCCTGACTCTGATCCTGACTCTGATCCTGACTCTGACCCTGACGCTGACTCTGACTCTAATCCTGACGCTGATCCTGACTCTGATCCTGACTCTGATGCTGACTCTGACTCTAATCCTGACTCTGATCCTGACTCTGACCCTGACGCTGACTCTGACTCTAATCCTGACGCTGATCCTGACTCTGACCCTGACGCTGATCCTGACTCTGACGCTGATCCTGACTCTGACCCTGACGCTGATCCTGACTCTGACGCTGATCCTGACTCTGACCCTGACGCTGATCCTGACTCTGACGCTGATCCTGACTCTGACGCTGATCCTGACGCTGATCCTGACTCTGACTCTGACGCTGATCCTGACTCTGACTCTAATCCTGACTCTGACCCTGACCCTGACGCTGACGCTGACTCTGATCCTGACTCTGACGCTGACTCTAATCCTGACTCTGACTCTGATCCTGACTCTGACGCTGATCCTGACTCTGACGCTGACTCTAATCCTGACGCTGACCCTGACTCTGACTCTGACGCTGATCCTGACTCTGACGCTGATCCTGACTCTGACGCTGATCCTGACGCTGATCCTGACTCTGACTCTGACGCTGATCCTGACTCTGACTCTAATCCTGACTCTGACCCTGACCCTGACGCTGACGCTGACTCTGATCCTGACTCTGACGCTGACTCTAATCCTGACTCTGACTCTGATCCTGACTCTGACGCTGATCCTGACTCTGACGCTGATCCTGACTCTGACGCTGACTCTAATCCTGACTCTGACTCTGATCCTGACTCTGACGCTGATCCTGACTCTGACGCTGATCCTGACTCTGACGCTGATCCTGACTCTGACGCTGACTCTAATCCTGACTCTGACTCTGATCCTGACTCTGACGCTGATCCTGACTCTGACGCTGACTCTAATCCTGACGCTGACCCTGACTCTGACTCTGACGCTGATCCTGACTCTGACGCTGATCCTGACTCTGACGCTGATCCTGACTCTGACTCTAATCCTGACTCTGACCCTGACCCTGACGCTGACGCTGACTCTGATCCTGACTCTGATCCTGACTCTGACGCTGACTCTAATCCTGACTCTGACTCTGATCCTGACTCTGACGCTGATCCTGACTCTGACGCTGACTCTAATCCTGACGCTGATCCTGACTCTGACTCTGACGCTGATCCTGACTCTGATCCTGACTCTGATCCTGACTCTGACCCTGACGCTGACTCTGACTCTAATCCTGACTCTGATCCTGACTCTGACGCTGATCCTGACTCTGACGCTGACTCTAATCCTGACTCTGATCCTGACTCTGACGCTGACGCTGATCCTGACTCTGACTCTGATCCTGACTCTGACGCTGATCCTGACTCTGACGCTGACTCTAATCCTGACGCTGATCCTGACTCTGACGCTGATCCTGACTCTGACGCTGACTCTAATCCTGACGCTGATCCTGACTCTGACGCTGACGCTGATCCTGACTCTGACTCTGATCCTGACTCTGACGCTGATCCTGACTCTGACGCTGACTCTAATCCTGACGCTGATCCTGACTCTGACGCTGACGCTGATCCTGACTCTGACTCTGATCCTGACTCTGACGCTGATCCTGACTCTGACGCTGACTCTAATCCTGACGCTGATCCTGACTCTGACTCTGATCCTGACTCTGACGCTGATCCTGACTCTGACGCTGACTCTAATCCTGACGCTGATCCTGACTCTGACGCTGACTCTAATCCTGACGCTGATCCTGACTCTAATCCTGACGCTGATCCTGACTCTGACGCTGACGCTGATCCTGACGCTGATCCTGACTCTGACGCTGATCCTGACTCTGACGCTGATCCTGACTCTGACGCTGATCCTGACTCTGACGCTGATCCTGACTCTGATCCTGACTCTGATCCTGACTCTGACGCTGACCCTGACCCTGACGCTGACTCTGACTCTAATCCTGACTCTGATCCTGACTCTGACGCTGACGCTGATCCTGACTCTGACTCTAATCCTGACTCTGACCCTGACGCTGACGCTGACTCTGATCCTGACTCTGACTGTGACTCTTACGCTGACGCTGATGCTGATGCTGACTCTGACTCTGATTCTGATCAATAGTGTTTGGACTAAAACGTTGTTGTTGCAGCTGGTGTGTCTGTTGACTTTCTGGCTGCTTCTGCGTCAGTCTCTGACTGAGAAAAGAGACAGACAGAAGGAGGCAAACCTGTCTGACATCTCCGTTCATATAAAGCAAGGTAAGTCTATCTGTCTGATCACCTGTCTGTCTGTCTGATCACCTGTCTGTCTGTCTGTCTATCTGTCTGATCACCTGTCTGTCTGTCTATCTGTCTGATCACATGTCTGTCTGTCTGATCACATGTCTGTCTGTCTGATCACCTGTCTATCTGTCTGATCACCTGTCTGTCTGTCTGTCTGTCTGTCTGATCACCTGTCTGTCTGTCTGTCTGTCTGATCACCTGTCTGTCTGTCTGTCTGTCTGATCACCTGGCTGTCTGTCTGATCACCTGTCTGTCTGTCTGATCACTTGTCTATCTGTCTGATCACCTGGCTGTCTGTCTGATCACCTGGCTATCTGTCTGATCACTTGTCTATCTGTCTGATCACTTGGCTATCTGTCTGATCACCTGTCTGTCTGTCGGATCACCTGTCTGTCTGTCTGTCTGTCGGATCACCTGTCTGTCTGTCTGTCTGTCTGATCACCTGTCTGTCTGTCTATCTGTCTGATCACCTGTCTGTCTGTCTGTTGGATCACCTGTCTGTCTGTCGGATCACCTGTCTGTCTGTCTGTCTGTCTGATCACCTGTCTGTCTGTCTATCTGTCTGATCACCTGTCTGTCTGTCTATCTGTCTGATCACCTGTCTGTCTGTCTATCTGTCTGATCACCTGTCTGTCTGTCTGATCACATGTCTGTCTGTCTGTCTATCTGTCTGATCACCTGTCTGTCTGTCTATCTGTCTGATCACATGTCTGTCTGTCTATCTGTCTGATCACCTGTCTGTCTGTCTATCTGTCTGATCACCTGTCTATCTGTCTGATCACCTGTCTGTCTGTCTGATCACCTGTCTATCTGTCTGATCACCTATCTGTCTATCTGTCTGATCACCTGTCTGTCTGTCTGATCACCTGTCTGTCTGTCTGTCTATCTGTCTGATCACCTGTCTGTCTGTCTATCTGTCTGATCACATGTCTGTCTGTCTGATCACATGTCTGTCTGTCTGATCACCTGTCTATCTGTCTGATCACCTGTCTGTCTGTCTGTCTGTCTGTCTGATCACCTGTCTGTCTGTCTGTCTGTCTGATCACCTGTCTGTCTGTCTGTCTGTCTGATCACCTGTCTGTCTGTCTGTCTGTCTGATCACCTGGCTGTCTGTCTGATCACCTGTCTGTCTGTCTGATCACTTGTCTATCTGTCTGATCACCTGGCTGTCTGTCTGATCACCTGGCTATCTGTCTGATCACTTGTCTATCTGTCTGATCACTTGGCTATCTGTCTGATCACCTGTCTGTCTGTCGGATCACCTGTCTGTCTGTCTGTCTGTCGGATCACCTGTCTGTCTGTCTGTCTGTCTGATCACCTGTCTGTCTGTCTATCTGTCTGATCACCTGTCTGTCTGTCTGTTGGATCACCTGTCTGTCTGTCGGATCACCTGTCTGTCTGTCTGTCTGTCTGATCACCTGTCTGTCTGTCTATCTGTCTGATCACCTGTCTGTCTGTCTATCTGTCTGATCACCTGTCTGTCTGTCTATCTGTCTGATCACCTGTCTGTCTGTCTATCTGTCTGATCACCTGTCTGTCTGTCTGATCACATGTCTGTCTGTCTGTCTATCTGTCTGATCACCTGTCTGTCTGTCTATCTGTCTGATCACATGTCTGTCTGTCTATCTGTCTGATCACCTGTCTGTCTGTCTATCTGTCTGATCACCTGTCTATCTGTCTGATCACCTGTCTGTCTGTCTGTCTGTCTGATCACCTGTCTGTCTGTCTATCTGTCTGATCACCTGTCTGTCTGTCTGATCACCTGTCTGTCTGTCTGTCTGATCACATGTCTATCTGTCTGATCACCTGTCTGTCTGTCTGTCTGTCTGTCTGATCACATGTCTATCTGTCTATCTGTCTATCTGTCTGATCACCTGTCTGTCTGTCTGTCGGATCACCTGTCTGTCTGTCGGATCACCTGTCTGTCTGTCTGTCTGTCTGTCTGTCTGATCACCTGTCTGTCTGTCTATCTGTCTGATCACATGTCTATCTGTCTGATCACCTGTCTGTCTGTCTGTCTGTCTGATCACCTGTCTGTCTGTCTATCTGTCTGATCACCTGTCTATCTGTCTGATCACCTGTCTGTCTGTCTGATCACATGTCTGTCTGTCTGATCACCTGTCTATCTGTCTGATCACCTATCTGTCTGTCTGTCTGATCACCTGTCTGTCTGTCTATCTGTCTGATCACATGTCTATCTGTCTGATCACCTGTCTGTCTGTCTGTCTGTCTGATCACATGTCTATCTGTCTGATCACCTGTCTGTCTGTCTGTCTGTCTGATCACCTGTCTGTCTGTCTATCTGTCTGATCACCTGTCTATCTGTCTGATCACATGTCTGTCTGTCTGATCACCTGTCTATCTGTCTGATCACCTATCTGTCTATCTGTCTGATCACATGTCTGCCTGTCTGATCACCTGTCTATCTGTCTGATCACCTATCTGTCTATCTGTCTGATCACCTATCTGTCTATCTGTCTGATCACATGTCTGTCTGTCTGATCACCTGTCTATCTGTCTGATCACCTATCTGTCTATCTGTCTGATCACCTATCTGTCTATCTGTCTGATCACATGTCTGTCTGTCTGATCACCTGTCTGTCTGTCTGATCACCTGTCTGTCTATCTGTCTGATCACATGTCTGTCTGTCTGATCACCTGTCTGTCTGTCTGATCACCTGTCTGTCTATCTGTCTGATCACTTGTCTATCTGTCTGATCACATGTCTGTCTGTCTGATCACCTGTCTATCTGTCTGATCACCTGTCTGTCTGTCTGTCTGATCACATGTCTGCCTGTCTGATCACCTGTCGGTATGACTCCACATCCTGCTCTACAGAGGATTTGGATCAGAAGAAGAATAAGGAAGAGATGTCCTATGAAGATGTGCTTCTTCGGGGTGGAGGAGGACAAGGTCAAATGGAGGCTCTCGTTGCCGTGGTTACCAGGATGTTTGTGAAATACTGGATTTATGTGTGTGGGATCATGTTCTTCTTCGTCAGCTTCGAGGGGAAAATCGTCCTCTACAAAGTTATCTACATGGTCATGTTCCTCTGCTGTGTGGCCCTCTACCAGGTACTACGCATTTTACTACTGTCCCAGTACTATTACTACTCTTCATCCCAGGTAGTACTACTACTGTCTCAGGTACTACTACTGTCCCAAGTACTACTACCAGTGTTCCAGGTACTGCTATTATTACTATTGTCCATCTCAGGGACTATATATTGGGACTATATATCTACTGTCCCATGTACTACGACTGCTGTCCCAGGTACTACTACTGTCCCAAATACTACTACAACTGTCCATCCCAGGTACTATTCTTACTGTCCCATGTACGACTACGACTGCCCCAAGTACTACTACCACTGTTCCAGGTACTGCTACTACTACTACTGTCCATCTCAGGGACTATATTTACTTTCCCAGATACTACTACTGTCCCAGATAAAACTACTACTGTCCACTATAGTACTATTACTACTGTCCCAGGTACTACTACTACTACTGTCCCAGGTACTACTACTACTGTCCATCCCAGTACTATTACTACTGTCCCAGGTACTACTACTACTGTCCATCCCAGGTACTATTACTACTGTCACAGGTACTACTACTACTACTGTCCATCCCAGGTACTACTACTACTGTCACAGGTACTACTACCACTACTGTCCATCCCAGGTACTACTACTACTGTCCCAGGTACTACTACTACTGTCCATCCCAGGTACTACTACTATTGTCCCAGGTACTACTACTACTGTCCATCCCAGGTACTATTACTACTGTCCCAGGTACTACTACTACTACTGTCCATCCCAGGTACTATTACTACTGTCACAGGTACTACTACCACTACTGTCCATCCCAGGTACTATTACTACTGTCCCAGGTACTACTACTACTGTCCCAGGTACTACTACTACTGTCCATCCCAGGTACTATTACTACTGTCCCAGGTACTACTACTACTACTGTCCATCCCAGGTACTATTACTACTGTCACAGGTACTACTACCACTACTGTCCATCCCAGGTACTACTACTACTGTCCCAGGTACTACTACTACTACTGTCCATCCCAGGTACTACTACTACTGTCCCAGGTACTACTACTACTGTCCATCCCAGGTACTACTACTACTGTCCCAGGTACTACTACTACTACTGTCCATCCCAGGTACTACTACTACTGTCCCAGGTACTACTACTACTACTGTCCATCCCAGGTACTACTACTACTGTCCCAGGTACTACTACTACTGTCCCAGGTACTACTACTACTGTCCATCCCAGGTACTATTACTACTGTCCCAGGTACTACTACTACTGTCCCAGGTACTACTACTACTGTCCTTCCCAGGTACTATTACTACTGTCCCAGGTACTACTACTACTACTGTCCATCCCAGGTACTATTACTACTGTCCCAGGTACTATTACTACTGTCCCAGGTACTACTACTACTGTCCATCCCAGGTACTATTACTACTCTCCCAGGTACTATTACTACTCTCCCAGGTACTATTACTACTGTCCCAGGTACTACTACTACTGTCCATCCCAGGTACTATTACTACTCTCCCAGGTACTATTACTACTCTCCCAGGTACTACTACTACTGTCCCAGGTACTACTACTACTGTCCATCCCAGGTACTACTACTACTACTGTCCCAGGTACTACTACTACTGTCCATCCCAGGTACTATTACTACTACTGTCCCAGGTACTACTACTACTGTCCATCCCAGGTACTATTACTACTCTCCCAGGTACTACTACTACTGTCCCAGGTACTACTACTACTGTCCATCCCAGGTACTATTACTACTCTCCCAGGTACTACTACTACTGTCCCAGGTACTACTACTACTGTCCATCCCAGGTACTATTACTACTGTCCCAGGTACTACTACTACTACTGTCCATCCCAGGTACTACTACTACTACTGTCCCAGGTACTACTACTACTGTCCATCCCAGGTACTATTACTACTCTCCCAGGTACTATTACTACTGTCCCAGGTACTACTACTACTGTCCCAGGTACTACTACTACTGTCCAGGCACAAGTCTGCAGATGTAGTCTGAAGTGAGTCAGGTGCGTTGCAGCAGGGAGACTCCTAACTACTGCAGTACTACACCCCTCGATGGCTGGAGCTGCCACCCTTCATATACTCATTACTAGTTCTACTAGTACTACTGTTTCCCCAGATACTACTGTTTATAATAATAATGTTTATAAAGTACTTACCACTACAACTAATAACACTGTTAACTATACTACTCTAATTACTACTATACTAGTACTTTACTACGAACATGCGTACTTGAACTGCAAATACTGCTACTGTAGTACTGCCAGTCCTTCCACTATTACACCAAGAACTACTGCAAGTACTACTGTAAATGTGCAGATACTCCGGTAAAGTTGGTGGGCGGGGCTTCAGGCTGTCTCAGCTCTCTGATTGGATGACTGTAAATATTGATTAGGGATGGATCTGCTTGTACTTTCAGCTGAACTATGAGCGTTGGCGTGCCTTGCTCAGAGGTTTCTGGGTAGCTGTAGTGGTTTACTCTATGCTGGTCCTCATCCTGGTCTACACCTTCCAGTTCCCCTCATCTCCTCATACCTGGAGTTACTACACTGGACTGAGCACGGACAGGTTTGTACACCTTCACACACACCTGTTGCTGTGAGCCAATCAGGAGGCGGTTGACATTTACCTTGGTAGAAACCACACTCGATGGGGACTCAGCTGTGTTTGGCCTCCAGCGGGGTCTTCCTCAGTCCTGTGAACACACTGAGGAAGACTCTGTAGAGGTTCGGATCATTTCAGTTCCCTCGTGTGCATCACTGAGCTCCAGTCCAGGAAGTGAACAGGTTCCTAAGCTGATCGTAGCGTCGTCTCACACGGTTCTGTTGAGTTTCTCTGGTGCTGCTTCCAGTTTTCTGAGTCCTGCTCATGTCCTGATCCATCTGCTTACCTGTCTCATCGCCTGACAGAAGCTTCCGTGTTGTTCAGACAGGTTCTGAGCTGGAAGCGGGATGGAACTGCTTCCTACTGGGAAACCTTAATGTTTACGGCCATCTGTTGGTGGATGTGTTTGGTACCCTCATAGACTGTATATAAAAGATGGGCGGAGCCTCCGTGACGTCACCCGTAGGTTTCTGAAGAGCTGAATTGAAGCTCGGTGGGCGGTTCCTACCATCACCATCTTGGCAGGGGCATGCATGTCGTCTCGCCCGGAAAATACAAATATGGGCAAAGAGGCGGAGTTGAGAGGGGGGCTGTGAGCGTCATGGTGGATGATTGACATCGAGCGAACTCCGAGCTTTCTGTAGCTAAGAGCTAACCAAGCTAACCCGGAGATAACAGGAGCTAACCAGCTAACGGAGGTAAGCAGGCTAAAGCTAAGTCACATTGTTAACTGGCTAAAAGCCGCGGTTGTTCTACGTTCTTCTGACTTGAAGCGGGAGATCGGGTACCTGTCAATCAAAACCTATTAAACCTAAAATGGATTTTTGAACCAGGCTGTAAACATGTTTATTTCCGCTGTGAAGTTGGTCTTTTTAACATAGGAGTCTATGGGGATTTGCTCTGTTTTGCAGAATCCTGCAGTTTTATGCACCTCCGCATAGGCTTGACTTTTGACCGCTGGAGGCTCCGTACGTCCTTCATATACGTCTCTGTGTGGACACACAGAGCTTCTCTGAACCCTGCAGGGCCACAAAGCTGGAATCCTGAGGGGAGCGTCTCATACTTAGGGAACAGTACGCCCTTTAGGATCCTGCATGACGTCCTAAAGGTCTGCAGGTCTGTGCTGACCTGATTGGAAGCAACCAGGTCAACTATAAACCCGTTGATGGTGTCCCTCTTGTCCACAGTGACATGCTGTCGGTGGACTGAACATGGACAGCTGGGTGTGAAGGTGTCCACCTCAGATGAATGTGTCCTCCCTGACCGGTCTTCTCTGTGTGTCGTTGTTTCAGATTGGAAGATGTCGGGCTTGAAAAGTTCTCCATTCCAGTCCTCTTCACCAGAATCTTCATCCCCGCAGCCTTTCTCCTGGTAAGGTGTTGACTGATGCATGTGCAGCTTCTTTGTTGGTTACCATGGAAACGCCACGTGCTGTCCATTCTACAGGTGTGCATCATTCACCTGCATTACTTCCATGAACCGTTCCTGCAGCTGACCGACCTGAAGACAGTGGTGGACACACACAACAGCACCATTACCAGGTCGTCCTCTCACATGTCTGTCACCTGTCTTTCACTGTTTTCTCAGTTCATATGCTGGCGTGTGTCTTGCAGCAGTTCTTTGCTTCCTTGTTCGGTGTGTAATTACGTGGATGCTTGCTGACTTCTACCGCAGTACTTGTGAACATTAGTCCAAAGAACAAAATTGTTATTAGTCGATCATCAAAGGTGTACAACATCTCCAGGTTCACCTCCAGATCTCTTGGTGCTCCCTGGATTGCCATCGGCAACGGAAGGCGAGGAGGTCGGCGTACAGGGTTGCAGCTGCCTGTCAGCTAAGCTGAGGAAGCAGCCGCGCAGGGCTCCAGGCATATTTCTATTCAATGCCAGATCAATCAGCAGCTAAATAGATTAACTGGAGCTATAATGCTCTTAATGAACATCAACGTGTCCAGTCATCCTCGTCATCACTGAGGATGTCCATCAGGCAGGCTTAAAAACTGACCCAACTTCACATAATATCTTCAATATGTTGGAATACACTCAACTGTGTGTATTCCAACATAAAGAATGTTTACACATCCGGACCTGTCAGACCACCCGTTTAAGTTTATGTTCCCAGTATGCATCCCTCCCACAAGGCATGCAAACGCTGTCGCAGAGACCGTCAAAACATGTCCTGAGGGGTCTTCTCTGAGCTGCAACACGGCTCTGGAAGCACCATATGGGATTTATATGAGCCTGAGAACTTAGACACTTACATGACTGTTTAATTATATAAGACACCTTTTATGGACTCTGTGATTGTTGACAAGAACATCAGTGTTTTCATTCATTCATTCATTTTCCTAAGCGCTTAATCCAATGAAGGGTTGCATGGAAGCTGGAGCCTATCCCAGCAGTCTTTGAGTGAAAGGCAGGGTACACCGTGGACAGATCACCAGTCCTTCACAGGGCCACACAGAGACAAAAAACCACTCACACTCACTCCTAGGGGCAATTTATGTAATTTAGCCAATCAACCTAACATGCATGTCTTTGGACGGTGGGAGGAAGCTGGAATACCCAGAGAGAACCCGTGCATACACGGGGAGAACACGGCTGCTGTAGCTCAGGAGGAAGAGCAGTCGGCTTGTAACTAGAAAGTTGGGAGTTTGATTCCCCTGACTATGTGCCGAAGTGTCCTTGGGCAAGACACTGAACCCTAAGTTGCCCCCCGATGTGCCTATCGTGGTATTAGCGTGTATGTAAGTCGCTTTGGATAAAAGCGTCTGCTAAATGACTGTAGAATAGAATAGAATACAATAGGACATGCAAACTCCACACAGAAAGGCCACTGTCCAAACCTTACCCCAGCCGAGGATCGAACCACCATGCCACTGTGCAGCCTCAAATCAGGGTTTTCTCTAACCAGGAACCCTGGATGATCAATGAAGTCTGATCACTTCTCAGGGCAGCTGACAACAGGTTAATAACTGCGGTGGCGTGTTATTATCCTGACGTGAGACAGACACCTGGATCAGTGAATCTGAAGAAAGCAGCTGGACTTGATGGGGCACCTGGGAAGAAACTTGAAGCTTTGTGATCTTCAGTTGATCTCTAGCACAAGCTGAAGTACCAACTGGCCGGAAATCCTCAGTTATCATCCTCTACCCAAATATCCACCACTACATTCATTTTCTGTAGCGCTATTACCAATAAACATCGCAGGAAAGCTGGAGTCAACCCAGCAATCACCCGGCGAGAGGCAGGTTCACCTAGACAGGTCGCCAGTCCATCGCAGGATTCCACCACAGACAGACTCAATGACTACAGGCCAGTTGCACTCACACCTGTAAGTATGAAAACATCATCAGTCTAGTCTCCCCCTGTTGTGGAATATTCTATGCTATTGGTGCTACAGAAAGGAGGCAGCAGCTGATGGCAAAGAGACTACATTTATTACAGACTGACATAGATTCAGAATGGGACGAGGGGAAGACCTGTCTTCAGAAGGAGCCTTCTGCTAATATCGGATCATCCCTGCAGCAACACTTCTTTACATGGGAAGGCATGTCACAAGTTGCTGATTATACACTGTCCAAGCTGACTGCTGGTGACTGCTGCTGTTGATAAAGTTGCTATGTTACTTCAACAAGTATCATTGTTTGCCAGATGCAGAAGTTGACCTTGGATCCAATCTAACTTCCACACCCCCACCCCAAGATTTACACCAACATCAGTTAGATTATTGATAAAGCAGATCTACAGACCATGGTGCCATTGCTCTCCACTAAACCATCAGTGGAACTATAGAAGAAGTTGTCTCCCAAGAACGGAACAGCAAACCGTCCGCATCTTCGACTGCCTCACCTAGATGGTCTAAACTAGGGCTGGTCCAGTCCGGTATGCGTTCTCCAGTTAAAGTCTGCTTACCAGGCTTCTGCAGAGCTGAGATGAGGGAATTCACTCACTTGATTCAAGTGTGTTGGAGAAAATGTGGATCTAAATGTTGCAGGATGGTAGCTCTCGAGGACCAAACTCGCCTGTCTCCTGGTATGACTACAGGGTATGCTGCTTATTCCCCCCGCAGAGTAGAAGGCTCTGCAGAGAGAGACTGACTGTCCATCCATCCATCTATCCATCCATCCATCTATCCATCCATCCATCCATCTATCCGTCCATCCATCCATCTATCCATCCATCCATCCATCCATCCATCCATCCATCTATCCGTCCATCCATCCATCCATCCATCCATCTATCCGTCCATCCATCCATCCATCCATCCATCCATCCATCCATCCATCCATCCATCCATCTATCCGTCCATCCATCCATCCATCCATCCATCCATCTATCCATCCATCCATCCATCCATCCATCCGTCCATCTATCCGTCCATCCATCCATCCATCCATCCATCCATCCATCCATCTATCCGTCCATCCATCCATCCATCCTTCCATCCATCCATCCACTGACAGCACAGAAACAGATCAGCATCCACCCAACCCATGGCTAATGCCAGATACCTCAGCAAAGCCTCGGCCATCACCAGCGAGTGTCCATCCAGGCTGTTAAACCTCCTGAAAGCAGTAAAGTTCGCTTAAAGTCTGGACCAGACTAACAGAACAGACTAAAGACCAGCTTTTTTCCTCACACCAATCCCTGCAGTGAATGGACTTGAATGCATCGTGTACAGTTAGTTGATCATGTGCAATATTTTTAATTTGACATTATTTTTATTCTTTATGAACCTTTTATAAACTATAGTTTCTGTGTATAAAGACTGTCTTGAATCCAACTTGGACCTGTCTCTGACTCGTCTCTCACTGCGTTCTCACCTGTCTCGCTGCAGGTTGGTCCACTCCGATGGCAGTCTGGTCGACTTGTCTCTGATTGCAGCTCCTCAGCTCCCCCAGCAGGAAGAAATGACTGGAGAACAGGAGGACAGAGAGGAGGAGACAGATAAAAAGTGCATAAAGGAGGAAGAGCAGGAAGAGGAAGATTACCCCTCTATGTTTGACAGGGAAACCCTGTCTGACCACCTCACAGGTAACCCCATGATGCCGTCACCTGACTGTTTGGGACTAAAACAGGAAGTAATGTCTGTAGCTCCCAGTCGAATAAACAGTCTTTACTGATGGTCCGGAGTGGTTTTTATTTATTCAGCCATTAAACCTTCATAGACCAACGTAAGGGCTAAACGGCACAATCACAAAGAAAACAAACGTTACATTTCTGACATAAATTCAGTTACATACATTAACTTATAGCATCTAGCTTTAGTTACATATCCATTTCTAATTTCTCATATGACAGAAGATGGAGATTTAATGTAGCTTGTTGCCACATTCGACTGGTGCTGATACTGGTAATGTCCCGTTTATTATACCTTAAACTATGTTTTTCTTCTGTGTCGTTCACTAAACTGTATGGCCGTTTCTTTCGTTGCAGTTAGTTACCTTTAGTTACCATTAGTTACAGTTAGTTACCACTAGTTACTGTTAGTTACCATTACTTACTATTAGTTACAATTAGTTACCGTTAGTTACCATTAGCTACTGTTAGTTACCATTAGTTACTATTAGTTAGCGTTAGTTACCATTAGTTACCGTTAGTTATCGTTAGTTGCCATTAGTTACCGTTATCAACATCTGTTAAAACCCTCTCAGAATTAAACAGTTCTACATTTACAGGAACAATGCTATGATTAATATGTTCACATTTAAAGGTGAAACTAAAAATATAAACTCCTGTCAACAATCTTAACAACGTCCTTGTTCCTGGTGGACAGACCTGGTGTCCTGGAGGTTGGTGGTGGACCGTCTGTCTGTCTTGTTCTTGCACTTCCTGCTCTCCCTTCAGCGCCTGCAGTGCCTCCTCTGGTGGCTGCTGGAACTGCACATTGTGAAGATCGTGTCCTCCTTCATGATCTGGATCTGCGTGCGGGAGGTCAGTGTCTACACTCATCTGTCTGTTTAAAGCTGTGTGTTCTTCTCACACCATCACCTGTCTGTGTATCCCAGGTGTGTGTGTTTAACCTGCTGTTCGTGCTCTGTGTGGCCGTGGCTCTGCCCTGCAGGGCCTGGCGCCCCCTGCTGTCCGGAGTCTGCACTGTCTGGACCTGCGTGGTGACCGTTTGTAAGATGTTGTATCAACTGAAGGTCGTCCAGCCAATCAGTTACTCCTCCAACTGCACCATGGTAACCATGGCAACAGCATCACGTACCGGAGTGTGACATGGCTGTCTGCTTGACTCGTCTGTCCCTCTGCAGCCAGGTAACGCCAGCATCGACCTGTCCCACTCGGCTCTCTACTCTGGGCCGATTGACCCCGCCCACTGGGTGGGGCTTCGTAAGACGGAGGGGAAGCTGCTGGACTATTTGAGGGTAAAGAGCGGAACACCGCCAGCAGATACCGACACGTGATGGACCATCAGCAGATAATAACACCATACTTGTGTTCCTCTACAGAACAATCTGATAATGCTAGCGCTGTTAGCCTTTGAGGTGACAGTTTACAGACACCAGGAGCTCTACCGTCTCCGACATGATAAAGTCCCACCCCCCACCAGGACCGTCTTTCATGACGTCACCAGGTGTCACCTGGACGACAGTGTGCTGAGCTGCATGAAGTATTTCCTCAACTACTTCTTCTACAAGTTTGGTCTGGAGGTTAGCAGCAGAAGCATTAGCATAGCGGCAGAGTATTCCTCTTTAGGACTGAGTGACTCCTCCTCCTCTTCCTCCTCTTCCTCTCCAGACCTGCTTCTTGTTGGCCGTGAATGTAATTGGTCAGCGAATGGATCTGTTTGCTGTCGGCCACGCCCTCAGCCTCATTGCGGTCCTGTCACATCGCAGCAGGAAGCGCATAGCATCGGTGTGGCGGCGGTATTGCTACTTCGTTTCAGGGCTGCTGTTCTTCCAGTACATCCTGTGCATCGGATTCCCTCCTGCAGTCTGTAAAGGTACGGACTCACCTGAAGTCAACATGTTCACTCCTGTTCCTGCCTCATGAACCCATGTGTAGGTTTACATTTCTTGCACATGGCTCTAGCGCTACATGGCAACGCCTATGTCTGACCAGCAGATGTCCTCTGCCGTTAAAGTTCTTGTGTTCTCATTCTCACATGAAAGTCTTTTGGAGAAAAGCGTCTCCACCCTTTTTTAAAACGACAGCAGTGCCGTCTTATAACCACGAGCCAGCTGTTTCCCAGCAGTTGTTATCAACCGGAGCATCAGAGGAACATTTCATGGTATCATGGACTTTCTGTTAGATTGATGATAACTTTATGTCTTATCTCTTTTTGTTTTTGTTCATAAGAAAGCTGGACAGAATAACTGATAACTGGCCAAGTTAGCCCAACGCTGAACCAGAAAATGATCTTTAAAAATGAAAATGTTTTTGAACTTTGTTTATATTTGGCCTAAATGTTTGATTGGCTGAACTCGCCGCTGAGTTTTCTTTGCTGTTGGTTGACAGATTATCCTTGGAGACCTCCATCCTCAAACGTAGAGTCCAATCTGGTGAAGTGGCTCTTCCTGCCTGATTACCTGACACGTCCCAATGCAGTCTTCCTCCTGTGTAAGACCATCATCATCATCATCATCATCATCATCATCATCATCATCATCATCATCATCATCATCATCAAGACTTAGTCATACTTTACAGTCCCAGTGACAGAAAGCATCATATGGCTCTGACACACAGTAACAGACGTCAGGGGACTCAGCCACATGGTCTGGGTCCTGGGAAACCAATCCAGACTCCAGACTAGAGTCCAGTCCAGGCTCCAGACTAGAGTCCAGTCCAGGCTCCAGACTAGAATCCAGTCCAGGCTCCAGACTAGGGTCCAGTCCAGGCTCCAGACTAGAGTCCAGTCCAGACTCCAGACTAGTCCAGAGTCCAGAATAGAATCCAGTCCAGTCTCCAGACTAGAATCCAGTCCAGACTCCAGACTAGTCCAGACTCCAGACTAGAGTCCAGTCCAGACTCCAGACTAGAATCCAGTCCAGTCTCCAGACTAGTCCAGACTCCAGACTAGAGTCCAGTCCAGACTCCAGACTAGAATCCAATCCAAACTCAAGACTAGAATCCAGTCCAGTCTCCAGACTAGAGTCCAGTCCAAACTCAAGACTAGAATCCAGTCCAGTCTCCAGACTAGTCCAGACTCCAGACTAGAGTCCAGTCCAGACTCCAGACTAGAGTCCAGTCCAGACTCCAGACTAGAATCCAGTCCAGACTCCAGACTAGAATCCAGTCCAGACACCAGACTAGACTCTAGTGCAGACTCCAGACTAGACTTTAGTGCAGACTCCAGACTAGAATCCAGTCTAGACTCCAGACTAGAATCCAGTCGAGACTCCAGACTAGTCCAGACTCCTGACTAGAGTCCAGGCCTGACTCCAGACTCTAGACTAAAATCCAGTCCGGACTCCAGACTAGAATCCAGTCAGGACTCCAGACTAGAATCCAGTCCAGTCTACAGGCTAGTCCAGACTACAGACTAGAGTCCAGTCCAGACTCCAGACTAGAATCCAGTCCAGACTCCAGATTAGAATCCAGTCCAGACTCCAGACTATAATCCAGTCCAGACTCCAGACTAGAGTCCAGTCCAGACTCCAGACTAGAATCCAGTCCAGACTCCAGATTAGAATCCAGTCCAGACTCCAGACTATAATCCAGTCCAGACTCCAGACTAGAATCCAGTCCAGACTCCAGATTAGAATCCAGACCAGACTCCAGACTAGAATCCACTCCAGACTCCAGACTAGAATCCAGTGTGGTCTCCAGACAAGAGTCCAGACTAGTCCAGACTCCAGAATAGAGTCTAGCCCAGACTCCAGACTCCAGACTAGAATCCAGTCAGGAATCCAGACTAGAATCCAGTCCAGACTCCAGACAAGTCCAGACTCCCGACTACAGTCCAGTCCTGACTCCAGACTCCAGACTAGAATCCAGTCCAGACTCCAGACTAGAGTCCAGTCCAGACTCTAGACTCAAGACTAGAATCCAGTCCGGACTCCAGACTAGAATCCAGTCCAGACTCCAGGCTAGTCCAGACTCCCGACTAGAGTCCAGTCCTGACTCCAGATTCTAGACTAGAGTCCAGTCCAGACTCCAGACTCCAAACTAAAATCCAGTCCAGACTCCAGAATAGAATCCAGTCCAGTCTCCAGACTAGAATCCAGTCAAGTCTCCAGACTACTCCAGACTCCAGACGAGAGTCTAGTCCATTCTCCAGACTAGAATCCAGTTCATTCTCAAGACTAGTCCAGACTCCAGACTAGAGTCCAGTCCAGACTCCAGACTAGAATCCAGTCGAGACTCCAGACTAGAGTCCAGTCCAGACTCCAGACTAGTCCAGACTCCAGACTAGAGTCCAGTCCAGACTCCAGACTAGAATCCAGTGCAGTCTCCAGACTAGTCCAGACTCCAGACTAGAGTCCAGTCCAAACTCAAGACTAGAATCCAGTCCAGTCTCCAGACTAGTCCAGACTCCAGACTAGAGTCCAGTCCAGACTCCAGACTAGAATCCAGTCCAGACTCCAGACTAGAATCCAGTCCAGACTCCAGACTAGACTCTAGTGCAGACTCCAGACTAGACTTTAGTGCAGACTCCAGACAAGAATCCAGTCTAGACTCCAGACTAGAATCCAGTCGAGACTCCAGACTAGTCCAGACTCCAGACTAGAGTCCAGTCCGGACTCCGGACTAGAATCCAGTCCAGACTCCAGACTAGTCCAGACTCCTGACTAGAGTCCAGTCCTGACTCCAGACTCTAGACTAAAATCCAGTCCGGACTCCAGACTAGAATCCAGTCAGGACTCCAGACTAGAATCCAGTCCAGTCTACAGACTAGTCCAGACTACAGACTAGAGTCCAGTCCAGACTCCAGACTAGAATCCAGTACAGACTCCAGATTAGAATCCAGTCCAGACTCCTGACTATAATCCAGTCCAGACTCCAGACTAGAATCCAGTCAGGACTCAAGACTAGAATCCAGTCCAGACTCCAGACTAAAATCCAGTCTAGACTCCAGAATAGAATCCAGTCCAGTCTCCAGACTAGAATCCAGTCAAGTCTCCAGACTAGTCCAGACTCCAGACGAGAGTCTAGTCCATTCTCCAGACTAGAATCCAGTCCAGTCTCAAGACTAGTCCAGACTCCAGATTGGAGTCCAGTCCAGACTCTAGACTAGAATCCAGTCCAGACTCCAGACTAGAATCCAGTCCAGACTCCAGACTAGAATCCAGTCCAGACTCCAGACTAGTCCAGACTCCAGACTAGAGTCCAGTCCAGACTCCAGACTAGAATCCAGTCCAGTCTCCAGACTAGTCCAGACTCCAGACTAGAGTCCAGTCCAGACCCCAGACTAGAATCCAGTCCAAACTCAAGACTAGAGTCCAGTCCAGTCTCCAGACTAGTCCAGACTTCAGACTAGAGTCCAGTCCAGACTCCAGACTAGAGTCCAGTCCAGACTCCAGACTAGAATCCAGTCCAGACTCCAGACTAGAATCCAGTCCAGACTCCAGACTAGACTCTAGTGCAGACTCCAGACTACACTTTAGTGCAGACTCCAGACTAGAATCCCGTCTAGACTCCAGACTAGAATCCAGTTGAGACTCCAGACTAGTCCAGACTCCAGACTAGAGTCCAGTCCGGACTCCGGACTAGAATCCAGTCCAGACTCCAGACTAGTCCAGACTCCCGACTAGAGTCCAGTCCAGACTCCAGACTCCAAACTAAAATCCAGTCCGGACTCCAGACTAGAATCCAGTCAGGACTCCAGACTAGAATCCAGTCCAGTCTACAGACTAGTCCAGACTACAGACTAGAGTCCAGTCCAGACTCCAGACTAGAATCCAGTACAGACTCCAGATTAGAATCCAGTCCAGACTCCAGACTAGAATCCAGTCCAGACTCCAGACTAGAATCCAGTTCAGACTCTAGAATAGAATCTAGTCCAGTCTCATGACTAGAGTCCAGTCCAGACTCCAGACTAGAATCCAGTCCAGACTCCAGATTAGAATCCAGACCAGACTCCAGACTAGAATCCAGTGCGGTCTCCTGACTAGAATCCAGTCCAGACTCCAGACTAGAATCCAGTGTTGTCTCCAGACTCCAGACTAGAGTCCAGTCCAGACTCCAGACTAGAATCCAGTCCAGACTCCAGACTAAAATCCAGTCTAGTCTCCAGAATAGAATCCAGTCCAGTCTCCAGACTAGAATCCAGTCAAGTCTCCAGACTAGTCCAGACTCCAGACGAGAGTCTAGTCCATTCTCCAGACTAGAATCCAGTCCAGTCTCAAGACTAGTCCAGACTCCAGATTAGAGTCCAGTCCAGACTCTAGACTAGAATCCAGTCCAGACTCCAGACTAGAATCCAGTCCAGACTCCAGACTAGTCCAGACTCCAGACTAGAGTCCAGTCCAGACCCTAGACTAGAATCCAGTCCAAACTCAAGACTAGAGTCCAGTCCAGTCTCCAGACTAGTCCAGACTTCAGACTAGAGTCCAGTCCAGACTCCAGACTAGAATCCAGTCCAGACTCCAGACTAGAATCCAGTCCAGACTCCAGACTAGACTCTAGTGCAGACTCCAGACTACACTTTAGTGCAGACTCCAGACTAGAATCCAGTCTAGACTCCAGACTAGAATCCAGTTGAGACTCCAGACTAGTCCAGACTCCAGACTAGAGTCCAGTCCGGACTCCGGACTAGAATCCAGCTCAGACTCCAGACTAGTCCAGACTACAGACTAGAGTCCAGTCCAGACTCCAGACTAGAATCCAGTACAGACTCCAGATTAGAATCCAGTCAGGACTCCAGACTAGAATCCAGTCCAGACTCCAGACTAGACTCTAGTGCAGACTCCAGACTACACTTTAGTGCAGACTCCAGACTAGAATCCAGTCTAGACTCCAGACTAGAATCCAGTTGAGACTCCAGACTAGTCCAGACTCCAGACTAGAGTCCAGTCCGGACTCCGGACTAGAATCCAGTCCAGACTCCAGACTAGTCCAGACTACAGACTAGAGTCCAGTCCAGACTCCAGACTAGAGTCCAGTCCAGACTCCAGACTCCAAACTAAAATCCAGTCCGGACTCCAGACTAGAATCCAGTCAGGACTCCAGACTAGAATCCAGTCCAGTCTACAGACTAGTCCAGACTACAGACTAGAGTCCAGTCCAGACTCCAGACTAGAATCCAGTACAGACTCCAGATTAGAATCCAGTCCAGACTCCAGACTAGAGTCCAGTCCAGACTCCAGACTAGAATCCAGTTCAGACTCTAGAATAGAATCTAGTCCAGTCTCATGACTAGAGTCCAGTCCAGACTCCAGACTAGAATCCAGTCCAGACTCCAGACTAGAATCCAGTCCAGACTCCAGACTAGTCCAGACTCCAGACTAGAGTCCAGTCCAGACTCCAGACTAGAATCCAGTCCAGTCTCCAGACTAGTCCAGACTCCAGACTAGAGTCCAGTCCAGACCCTAGACTAGAATCCAGTCCAAACTCAAGACTAGAGTCCAGTCCAGTCTCCAGACTAGTCCAGACTTCAGACTAGAGTCCAGTCCAGACTCCAGACTAGAATCCAGTCCAGACTCCAGACTAGAATCCAGTCCAGACTCCAGACTAGACTCTAGTGCAGACTCCAGACTACACTTTAGTGCAGACTCCAGACTAGAATCCAGTCTAGACTCCAGACTAGAATCCAGTTGAGACTCCAGACTAGTCCAGACTCCAGACTAGAGTCCAGTCCGGACTCCGGACTAGAATCCAGTCCAGACTCCAGACTAGTCCAGACTACAGACTAGAGTCCAGTCCAGACTCCAGACTAGAATCCAGTACAGACTCCAGATTAGAATCCAGTCAGGACTCCAGACTAGAATCCAGTCCAGACTCCAGACTAGACTCTAGTGCAGACTCCAGACTACACTTTAGTGCAGACTCCAGACTAGAATCCAGTCTAGACTCCAGACTAGAATCCAGTTGAGACTCCAGACTAGTCCAGACTCCAGACTAGAGTCCAGTCCGGACTCCGGACTAGAATCCAGTCCAGACTCCAGACTAGTCCAGACTACAGACTAGAGTCCAGTCCAGACTCCAGACTAGAGTCCAGTCCAGACTCCAGACTCCAAACTAAAATCCAGTCCGGACTCCAGACTAGAATCCAGTCAGGACTCCAGACTAGAATCCAGTCCAGTCTACAGACTAGTCCAGACTACAGACTAGAGTCCAGTCCAGACTCCAGACTAGAATCCAGTACAGACTCCAGATTAGAATCCAGTCCAGACTCCAGACTAGAGTCCAGTCCAGACTCCAGACTAGAATCCAGTTCAGACTCTAGAATAGAATCTAGTCCAGTCTCATGACTAGAGTCCAGTCCAGACTCCAGACTAGAATCCAGTCCAGACTCCAGATTAGAATCCAGACCAGACTCCAGACTAGAATCCAGTGCGGTCTCCTGACTAGAATCCAGTCCAGACTCCAGACTAGAATCCAGTGTTGTCTCCAGACTCCAGACTAGAGTCCAGTCCAGACTCCAGACTATAATTCAGTCCAGACTGCAGACTAGTCCAGACTCCAGACTAGAGTCTAGTCCAGACTCCAGACTCGAATCCAGTCTGGACTCCAGACTAGAATCCAGTCCAGACTCCAGACTAGTATCCAGTCCAGTCTCCAGACTAGAATCCAGTCAAGTCTCCAGACTAGTCCAGACTCCAGACGAGAGTCTAGTCCATTCTCCAGACTAGAATCCAGTCCAGTCTACAGACTTGTCCAGACTACGGACTAGAGTCCAGTCCAGACTCCAGACTAGAATCCAGTACAGACTCCAGATTAGAATCCAGTCCAGACTCCAGACTATAATCCAGTCCAGACTCCAGACTAGAATCCAGTCCAGACTCCAGACTAGAATCTAGTCCAGTCTCCAGACTAGAGTCCAGTCCAGACTCCAGACTAGAATCCAGTCCAGACTCCAGACTACAATCCAGTCCTGACTCCAGACTAGAATCCAGTCCAGACTCCAGACTAGAATCCAGTCCAGACTCCAGACTAGAATCCAGTCCAGTCTCCAGACTAGAATCCAGTCAAGTCTCCAGACTAGTCCAGACTCCAGACGAGAGTCTAGTCCATTCTCCAGACTAGAATCCAGTCCAGTCTACAGACTTGTCCAGACTACGGACTAGAGTCCAGTCCAGACTCCAGACTAGAATCCAGTCCAGACTCCAGATTAGAATCCAGTCCAGACTCCAGACTATAATCCAGTCCAGACTCCAGACTAGAATCCAGTCCAGACTCCAGACTAGAATCTAGTCCAGTCTCCAGACTAGAGTCCAGTCCAGACTCCAGACTAGAATCCAGTCCAGACTCCAGACAAGTCCAGACTCCCGACTAGAGTCCAGTCCTGACTCCAGATTAGAATCCAGACCAGACTCCAGACTAGAATCCAGTGCGGTCTCCTAAATAGAATCCAGTCCGGACTCCAGACTAGAATCCAGTTTAGTCTCCAGACTCCAGACTAGAGTCCAGTCCAGACTCCAGACTATAATTCAGTCCAGACTGCAGACTAGTCAAGTCTCCAGACTAGTCCAGACTCCAGACGGGAGTCTAGTCCATTCTCCAGACTAGAATCCAGTCCAGTCTACAGACTAGTCCAGACTACGGACAATAGTGCAGTCCAGACTCCAGACTAGAATCCAGTCCAGACTCCAGACTAGAATCCAATCCAGACTCCAGACTAAGGTCCAGGCCAGACTCCAGACTAGAATCTAGTCCAGACTCCAGACTCCAGACTCGAATCCAGTCTGGTCTCCAGACTAGAATCCAGTCAGGAATCCAGACTAGAATCCAGTCCTGACTCCAGACTAAGGATCAGGCCAGATTCCAGAATAGAATCCAGTACAGACTCCAGACTAGAATCTAGTCCAGACTCCAGAATAGAATCCAGTCCAGACTCCAGACTAGAATCCAGTCCAGTCTCCAGATTAGAATCCAGTCCAGACTCCAGACTAGAATCCAGTCCAGACTCCAGACTAGAATTCAGTCCAGACTCCAGAATAGAATCCAGTCCAGACTCCAGACTAGAATCCAGTCCAGACTCCAGACTAGAATCCAATCCAGACTCCAGACTAAGGTCCAGGCCAGACTCCAGACTAGAATCTAGTCCAGACTCCAGACTCCAGACTCGAATCCAGTCTGGTCTCCAGACTAGAATCCAGTCAGGAATCCAGACTAGAATCCAGTCCTGACTCCAGACTAGAATCCAGTCCAGACTCCAGACTAGAATCCAGTCCAGACTCCAGACTAGTCCAGACTCCAGACTAGAGTCCAGTCCAGACTCCAGACTAGAATCCAGTCCAGTCTCCAGACTAGTCCAGACTCCAGACTAGAGTCCAGTCCAGACCCTAGACTAGAATCCAGTCCAAACTCAAGACTAGAGTCCAGTCCAGTCTCCAGACTAGTCCAGACTTCAGACTAGAGTCCAGTCCAGACTCCAGACTAGAATCCAGTCCAGACTCCAGACTAGAATCCAGTCCAGACTCCAGACTAGACTCTAGTGCAGACTCCAGACTACACTTTAGTGCAGACTCCAGACTAGAATCCAGTCTAGACTCCAGACTAGAATCCAGTCCAGACTCCAGACTAGACTCTAGTGCAGACTCCAGACTACACTTTAGTGCAGACTCCAGACTAGAATCCAGTCTAGACTCCAGACTAGAATCCAGTCCAGACTCCAGACTAGTCCAGACTCCAGACTAGAGTCCAGTCCGGACTCCGGACTAGAATCCAGTCCAGACTCCAGACTAGTCCAGACTCCCGACTAAGTCCAGTCCAGACTCCAGACTCCAAACTAAAATCCAGTCCGGACTCCAGACTAGAATCCAGTCAGGACTCCAGACTAGAATCCAGTCCAGTCTACAGACTAGTCCAGACTACAGACTAGAGTCCAGTCCAGACTCCAGACTAGAATCCAGTACAGACTCCAGATTAGAATCCAGTCCAGACTCCAGACTAGAGTCCAGTCCAGACTCCAGACTAGAATCCAGTTCAGACTCTAGAATAGAATCTAGTCCAGTCTCATGACTAGAGTCCAGTCCAGACTCCAGACTAGAATCCAGTCCAGACTCCAGATTAGAATCCAGACCAGACTCCAGACTAGAATCCAGTGCGGTCTCCTGACTAGAATCCAGTCCAGACTCCAGACTAGAATCCAGTGTTGTCTCCAGACTCCAGACTAGAGTCCAGTCCAGACTCCAGACTATAATTCAGTCCAGACTGCAGACTAGTCCAGACTCCAGACTAGAGTCTAGTCCAGACTCCAGACTCGAATCCAGTCTGGACTCCAGACTAGAATCCAGTCCAGACTCCAGACTAGTATCCAGTCCAGTCTCCAGACTAGAATCCAGTCAAGTCTCCAGACTAGTCCAGACTCCAGACGAGAGTCTAGTCCATTCTCCAGACTAGAATCCAGTCCAGTCTACAGACTTGTCCAGACTACGGACTAGAGTCCAGTCCAGACTCCAGACTAGAATCCAGTACAGACTCCAGATTAGAATCCAGTCCAGACTCCAGACTATAATCCAGTCCAGACTCCAGACTAGAATCCAGTCCAGACTCCAGACTAGAATCTAGTCCAGTCTCCAGACTAGAGTCCAGTCCAGACTCCAGACTAGAATCCAGTCCAGACTCCAGACTACAATCCAGTCCTGACTCCAGACTAGAATCCAGTCTGGACTCCAGACTAGAATCCAGTCCAGACTCCAGACTAGAATCCAGTCCAGTCTCCAGACTAGAATCCAGTCAAGTCTCCAGACTAGTCCAGACTCCAGACGAGAGTCTAGTCCATTCTCCAGACTAGAATCCAGTCCAGTCTACAGACTTGTCCAGACTACGGACTAGAGTCCAGTCCAGACTCCAGACTAGAATCCAGTCCAGACTCCAGATTAGAATCCAGTCCAGACTCCAGACTATAATCCAGTCCAGACTCCAGACTAGAATCCAGTCCAGACTCCAGACTAGAATCTAGTCCAGTCTCCAGACTAGAGTCCAGTCCAGACTCCAGACTAGAATCCAGTCCAGACTCCAGACAAGTCCAGACTCCCGACTAGAGTCCAGTCCTGACTCCAGATTAGAATCCAGACCAGACTCCAGACTAGAATCCAGTGCGGTCTCCTAAATAGAATCCAGTCCGGACTCCAGACTAGAATCCAGTTTAGTCTCCAGACTCCAGACTAGAGTCCAGTCCAGACTCCAGACTATAATTCAGTCCAGACTGCAGACTAGTCAAGTCTCCAGACTAGTCCAGACTCCAGACGGGAGTCTAGTCCATTCTCCAGACTAGAATCCAGTCCAGTCTACAGACTAGTCCAGACTACGGACAATAGTGCAGTCCAGACTCCAGACTAGAATCCAGTCCAGACTCCAGACTAGAATCCAATCCAGACTCCAGACTAAGGTCCAGGCCAGACTCCAGACTAGAATCTAGTCCAGACTCCAGACTCGAATCCAGTCTGGTCTCCAGACTAGAATCCAGTCAGGAATCCAGACTAGAATCCAGTCCTGACTCCAGACTAAGGTCCAGGCCAGATTCCAGAATAGAATCCAGTACAGACTCCAGACTAGAATCTAGTCCAGACTCCAGAATAGAATCCAGTCCAGACTCCAGACTAGAATCCAGTCCAGTCTCCAGATTAGAATCCAGTCCAGACTCCAGACTAGAATCCAGTCCAGACTCCAGACTAGAATTCAGTCCAGACTCCAGACTAGACTCTAGTGCAGACTCCAGACTACACTTTAGTGCAGACTCCAGACTAGAATCCAGTCTAGACTCCAGACTAGAATCCAGTTGAGACTCCAGACTAGTCCAGACTCCAGACTAGAGTCCAGTCCGGACTCCGGACTAGAATCCAGTCCAGACTCCAGACTAGTCCAGACTCCCGACTAGAGTCCAGTCCAGACTCCAGACTCCAAACTAAAATCCAGTCCGGACTCCAGACTAGAATCCAGTCAGGACTCCAGACTAGAATCCAGTCCAGTCTACAGACTAGTCCAGACTACAGACTAGAGTCCAGTCCAGACTCCAGACTAGAATCCAGTACAGACTCCAGATTAGAATCCAGTCCAGACTCCAGACTAGAATCCAGTCCAGACTCCAGACTAGAATCCAGTTCAGACTCTAGAATAGAATCTAGTCCAGTCTCATGACTAGAGTCCAGTCCAGACTCCAGACTAGAATCCAGTCCAGACTCCAGATTAGAATCCAGACCAGACTCCAGACTAGAATCCAGTGCGGTCTCCTGACTAGAATCCAGTCCAGACTCCAGACTAGAATCCAGTGTTGTCTCCAGACTCCAGACTAGAGTCCAGTCCAGACTCCAGACTATAATTCAGTCCAGACTGCAGACTAGTCCAGACTCCAGACTAGAGTCTAGTCCAGACTCCAGACTCGAATCCAGTCTGGACTCCAGACTAGAATCCAGTCCAGACTCCAGACTAGAATCCAGTCCAGTCTCCAGACTAGAATCCAGTCAAGTCTCCAGACTAGTCCAGACTCCAGACGAGAGTCTAGTCCATTCTCCAGACTAGAATCCAGTCCAGTCTACAGACTTGTCCAGACTACGGACTAGAGTCCAGTCCAGACTCCAGACTAGAATCCAGTACAGACTCCAGATTAGAATCCAGTCCAGACTCCAGACTATAATCCAGTCCAGACTCCAGACTAGAATCCAGTCCAGACTCCAGACTAGAATCTAGTCCAGTCTCCAGACTAGAGTCCAGTCCAGACTCCAGACTAGAATCCAGTCCAGACTCCAGATTAGAATCCAGACCAGACTCCAGACTAGAATCCAGTGCGGTCTCCTAAATAGAATCCAGTCCAGACTGCAGACTAGAGTCCAGACTCCAGACTACAATCCAGTCCTGACTCCAGACTAGAATCCAGTCCAGACTCCAGACTAGAATCCAGTCCAGACTCCAGACTAGAATCCAGTCCAGTCTCCAGACTAGAATCCAGTCAAGTCTCCAGACTAGTCCAGACTCCAGACGAGAGTCTAGTCCATTCTCCAGACTAGAATCCAGTCCAGTCTACAGACTTGTCCAGACTACGGACTAGAGTCCAGTCCAGACTCCAGACTAGAATCCAGTCCAGACTCCAGATTAGAATCCAGTCCAGACTCCAGACTATAATCCAGTCCAGACTCCAGACTAGAATCCAGTCCAGACTCCAGACTAGAATCTAGTCCAGTCTCCAGACTAGAGTCCAGTCCAGACTCCAGACTAGAATCCAGTCCAGACTCCAGACAAGTCCAGACTCCCGACTAGAGTCCAGTCCTGACTCCAGATTAGAATCCAGACCAGACTCCAGACTAGAATCCAGTGCGGTCTCCTAAATAGAATCCAGTCCGGACTCCAGACTAGAATCCAGTTTGGTCTCCAGACTCCAGACTAGAGTCCAGTCCAGACTCCAGACTATAATTCAGTCCAGACTGCAGACTAGTCAAGTCTCCAGACTAGTCCAGACTCCAGACGGGAGTCTAGTCCATTCTCCAGACTAGAATCCAGTCCAGTCTACAGACTAGTCCAGACTACGGACAAGAGTGCAGTCCAGACTCCAGACTAGAATCCAGTCCAGACTCCAGACTAGAATCCAATCCAGACTCCAGACTAAGGTCCAGGCCAGACTCCAGACTAGAATCTAGTCCAGACTCCAGACTCCAGACTCGAATCCAGTCTGGTCTCCAGACTAGAATCCAGTCAGGAATCCAGACTAGAATCCAGTCCTGACTCCAGACTAAGGTCCAGGCCAGATTCCAGAATAGAATCCAGTACAGACTCCAGACTAGAATCTAGTCCAGACTCCAGAATAGAATCCAGTCCAGACTCCAGACTAGAATCCAGTCCAGTCTCCAGATTAGAATCCAGTCCAGACTCCAGACTAGAATCCAGTCCAGACTCCAGACTAGAATTCAGTCCAGACTCCAGAATAGAATCCAGTCCAGACTCCAGACTAGAATCCAGTCCAGACTCCAGACTAGAATCCAATCCAGACTCCAGACTAAGGTCCAGGCCAGACTCCAGACTAGAATCTAGTCCAGACTCCAGACTCCAGACTCGAATCCAGTCTGGTCTCCAGACTAGAATCCAGTCAGGAATCCAGAATAGAATCCAGTCCTGACTCCAGACTAAGGTCCAGGCCAGATTCCAGAATAGAATCCAGTACAGACTCCAGACTAGAATCTAGTCCAGACTCCAGAATAGAATCCAGTCCAGACTCCAGACTAGAATCCAGTCCTGACTCCAGACTAAAATCCAGTCCAGACTCCAGACTAGAATCCAGTCCAGACTCCAGACTAGAATCCAGTCCAGACTCCAGACTAGAATTCAGTCCAGACTCCAGACTAGAATCCAGTCCAGACTCCAGACTAGAATTCAGTCCAGACTGCAGACTAGAGTCCAGACTCCAGACTAATATCCAGTCCAGACTCCAGACTAGAATCCAGTCCTGACTCCAGACTAGAGTCCAGTCCAGACTCCAGACTAGAATCCAGTTTGGTCTCCAGACTCCAGACTAGAGTCCAGTCCAGACTCCAGACTATAATTCAGTCCAGGCTGCAGACTAGTCAAGTCTCCAGACTAGTCCAGACTCCAGACGGGAGTCTAGTCCATTCTCCAGACTAGAATCCAGTCCAGTCTACAGACTAGTCCAGACTACGGACAAGAGTGCAGTCCAGACTCCAGACTAGAATCCAGTCCAGACTCAAGACTAGAATCCAATCCAGACTCCAGACTAAGGTCCAGGCCAGACTCCAGACTAGAATCTAGTCCAGACTCCAGACTCCAGACTCGAATCCAGTCTGGTCTCCAGACTAGAATCCAGTCAGGAATCCAGACTAGAATCCAGTCCTGACTCCAGACTAAGGTCCAGGCCAGATTCCAGAATAGAATCCAGTACAGACTCCAGACTAGA
Source organism: Telmatherina bonti (assembly GCF_933228915.1). Classification (NCBI taxonomy): domain Eukaryota; kingdom Metazoa; phylum Chordata; class Actinopteri; order Atheriniformes; family Telmatherinidae; genus Telmatherina; species Telmatherina bonti. The sequence goes on from NC_136618.1 coordinate 33,322,519, forward strand.
ATCTAGTCCAGACTCCAGAATAGAATCCAGTCCAGACTCCAGACTAGAATCCAGTCCACTCTCCAGATTAGAATCCAGTCCAGACTCCAGACTAGAATCTAGTCCAGACTCCAGACTAGAATTCAGTCCAGACTCCAGAATAGAATCCAGTCCAGACTCCAGACTAGAATCCAGTCCAGGCTCCAGACTAGAATCCAATCCAGACTCCAGACTAGAATCCAGTCCAGACTCCAGACTAGAATCTAATCCAGACTCCAGAATAGAATCCAGTCCAGACTCCAGACTGGAATCCAGCAAGACTCCAGATTAGAATCCAGTCCAGACTCCAGACTAGAATCCAGTCCGGACTCCAGACTAGAATTCAGTCCAGACTGCAGACTAGAGTCCAGACTCCAGACTAGAATCCAGTCCTGACTCCAGACTAGAATCCAGTCCTGACTCCACACTAGAATCCAGTCCAGACTCCAGACTAGAATCCAATCCAGACTCCAGATTAGTCCAGACTCCAGAATAGGATCAAGTCCAGACTCCAGATTAGAATCCAGTCCAGACTCCAGACTAGAATCCAGTCCAGACTCCAGACTAGAATCCAGTCCATACTCCAGACTAGAATCCAGTCCAGACTCCAGACTAGAATTCAGTCCAGACTGCAGACTAGAGTCCAGACTCCAGACTAATATCCAGTCCAGACTCCAGACTAGAATCCAGTCCTGACTCCAGACTAGAGTCCAGTCCAGACTCCAGAATAGAATCTTGTCCAGTCTCCAGACTAGTCCAGACTCCAGACTAGAACTCAGTCCAGACTGCAGACTAGAGTCCAGACTCCAGACTACAATCCAGTCCTGACTCCAGACTAGAATCCAGTCCAGACTCCAGACTAGAATCCAGTCCAGACTCCAGACTAGAATTCAGTCCAGACTGCAGACTAGAGTCCAGACTCCAGACTAATATCCAGTCCAGACTCCAGACTAGAATCCAGTCCTGATTCCAGACTAGAGTCCAGTCCAGACTCCAGACTAGAATCCAGTCCAGACTCCAGACTAGAATTCAGTCCAGACTGCAGACTAGAGTCCAGACTCCAGACTAATATCCAGTCCAGACTCCAGACTAGAATCCAGTCCTGACTCCAGACTAGAGTCCAGTCCAGACTCCAGACTAGAATCCAGTCCAGACTCCAGACTAGAATCCAGTCTGGACTCCAGACTAGAATCCAGTCAGGAATCCAGACTAGAATCCAGTCCAGACTCCAGACAAGTCCAGACCCCGACTAGAGTCCAGTCCTGACTCCAGACTCCAGACTCCAGACTAGAATCCAGTCCTGACTCCAGACTAGAGTCCAGTCCAAAATCTAGACTCAAGACTAGAATCCAGTCAGGACTCCAGACTAGAATCCAGTGTGGTCTCCAGACTAGAGTCCAGACTAGTCCAGACTCTAGACTAGAGTCCAGTCCAGACTCCAGACTATAATTCAGTCCAGACTGCAGACTAGTCCAGACTCCAGAATAGAGTGTAGTCCAGACTCCAGACTCCAGACTAGAATCCAGTCCAGACTCCAGGCTAGTCCAGACTCCCAGACTAGAGTCCAGTCCTGACTCCAGACTCCAGACTAGAATCCAGTCCAGACTCCAGACTAGAGTCCAGTCCAGACTCCAGACTATAATTCAGTCCAGACTGCAGACTAGTCCAGACTCCAGAATAGAGTCTAGTCCAGACTCCAGACTCCAGACTAGAATCCAGTCAGGAATCCAGTCCAGACTCCAGGCTAGTCCAGACTCCCGACTAGAGTCCAGTCCTGACTCCAGACTCCAGACTAGAATCCAGTCCAGACTCCAGACTAGAGTCCAGTCCAGACTCCAGACTCCAAACTAAAATCCAGTCCGGACACCAGACTAGAATCCAGTCAGGACTCAAGACTAGAATCCAGTCCAGACTCCATACTAGTCCAGACTCCTGACTAGAGTCCAGTCCTGACTCCAGACTCCAGACTAGAATCCAGTCCAGACTCCAGACTAGAGTCCAGTCCAGACTCCAGACTCCAAACTAAAATCCAGTCCGGACTCCAGACTAGAATCCAGTCAGGACTCAAGACTAGAATCCAGTCCAGACTCCATACTAGTCCAGACTCCCGACTAGAGTCCAGTCCTGACTCCAGACTCTAGACTAGAGTCCAGTCCTGACTCCAGACTCTAGACTAGAGTCCAGTCCAGACTCCAGACTCTAGACTAGAGTCCAGTCCAGACTCCAGACTCTAGACTAGAGTCCAGTCCAGACTCCAGACTCTAGACTAGAGTCCAGTCCAGACTCCAGACTCTAGACTAGAGTCCAGTCCAGACTCCAGACTCCAGATTAGAATCCAGTCCAGACTCCAGATTAGAGTCCATACTGTAGTGGACTGTTAATCCAGGTGGTCTCATGGTCCTGAGTGAAAGTTTTCAGATTGTTTTTCTGTGATTTCGTGTCTTGATGTTGTGGAATGTTCTGAGATTTTATGGAAAGCAGAGATTCTGCACGTGAAAAGTGACGTAAATAAACCCATAACAAACTGAACCAGGAAGTCGGTGAATGTGGTGATGATGAGCGACTCCTCACCTTTCAGACGACTTCCTGCTCCTGCTCGGGGCGTCTCTACAGCTGCAGGTGTTTGAGGAGGAGCTCCAGACATCCGTTCAGCTCCTAGCAGGAGACAACAGTGAGATGGACGAAGACGACGAGCACTTCTCTGATCCAATCAGACGTCTCCGTCTCTGTACAGTGCCAGACTTCATACTGTGCAGGTAATCTGCAGCATGGTCACCTGTCTATGTCACCTGTCTACGTGTCAACTGTCCCTCTCTTGTGTTTGTTCAGGTCGTACCTGGATATGATGAAGGTGATCATCTTCAGTTACATGTTCTGGTTTGTCCTCACCATCATCTTCATCACTGGAACCACCAGGTGAGGGGTGGAGTCACACGTAGAGATGGATGCAGCTGATGCTGTGGTTTATTGAAGTGCAATGCCGATGATGACCACTAGGTGGTCAGAAATACCTCCAACAGGTGTATTGAAAACAGTTGGTTCGTTAAACTGGTTTACTGCTGATAAACCAGTCAGTGAAACAACCAGATTTGTGGGTCATCCAAATCCAGACTGGAACACCTGAGCCCACGATCCACACAAGTCTGAAAACCAAAGCACAAGATTGTTGACTCAGCAGATGGTCCAGCCAGTCGCAGACAAGACAGCACAGCCAGCCAACCAGTCGGCGCCAACCAGTCGGCGCCAATCAGTCGGCGCCAATCAGCCGGTAGCCAATCAGCTGGCGCGAACCATTCGGCTCCAAGTCCTTCCACTGTAACACTTCCATAAAAATGTTCTGAAATCATTTGAAGTTGTATTTCTGACGTGTGAAAATTCCCAGCTGACAGTGAAGCGGATCTGATCTGTTCCAGGATCAGTATCTTCTGCATGGGTTACCTGGTGGCCTGTTTCTACTTCTTGTTGGTGGGCGGAGACCTGCTGCTGAAACCAGTTAAATCCATCCTGCTGTACTGGGACTGTCTGATTGGCTACAACATGTTTGTGATCACCATGAAGAACATTCTGTCGGTGAGGCACATCTTCATTACCATCAGTGTGATTAGTGTACACAGAGCAAACCTGTGTGTGTGTGTGTGTGTGTGTATCAGATCCTGGCTTGTGGCTTCATCAAGTCTCTGGTGTTGAACCACTGCTGGCTGATCCAGCTCTTCAGCCTGGCGTGCACCATCAAAGGATACTCTAAACGTACGTCTGTCGTCCCCTCCTCCAAGCCTCCTCCTCTTCTGTTGTTTACAGTTTGTTTACAGTTTGTTCTTTACAGTCTGTTGTTTACAGTTCTGTTGTTTACTGTCTGTTGTTTGCTGTTTGTTGTTTACAGCGGAGCAGCAGAGCAGTAAACAGTGTGAGCTGCCGAGCGACGAGGCCGGGATCATCTGGGACGGTGTGTGTTTCTGCTTCCTGCTGCTGCAGAGGAGGGTCTTCAGGAGTCACTACTTCATGTATGTGGTGCTGGACCTGCAGAATACGCAGCTTCTGGCGTCCAGGTACACACCTCTCTCTCACACACACACACACACACACACACAGCCAGTCACATAACAGCAATGTGTGTGTGCTGCAGGGGGGCGGAGCTCTTTGAGGCGTCCACAGTGAAAGCCGTCAGAGCGAGACTGAGCGAGGAGAAGACCTCCATGGACTTACTGAAGAGACAGTAAGACTTAAAGTCCAGAGTCAAGACTAGATATAATCCAGGACAAGTCCAACACGTGTCCCAGTCTAGTCCTGGTTTAGTCCAGTTATTTTCTACCAGTCCAGTCCAGTCCTGGTCTGGCATGAGTCCAGCCCCAAAACCACTTTGTTGAGTCCAGAACCAGTGTGGGAAGAGACCAGACTGTCTCAGTCCAGTCTAGAGTTTAGTCTGGTTCCAACCCAGGAACAGTCCAGATCCCAGAATGAGAACTGGACCAGACAGAAACTGGATTCTGTCCCATCTGGACTTCAGCCTGTAGTCAGGTCCTGTGTTCTGTAGTGATGTCCATAAATATGTTGGTGGACAAACTCACCTGTCCAGGTACAGATACACACATGTCCAGGTACAGATACACACCTGTCCAGGTACAGATACACACATGTCCAGGTACAGATACACACCTGTCCAGGTACAGATACACACATGTCCAGGTACAGATACACACCTGTCCAGGTACAGATACACACCTGTCCAGGTACAGATACTCACCTGTCCAGGTACAGATACACACCTGTCCAGGTACAGATACACACCTGTCCAGGTACAGATACACACCTGTCCAGGTACAGATACACACATGTCCAGGTACAGATACACACATGTCCAGGTACAGATACACACCTGTCCAGGTACAGATACACACATGTCCGGGTACAGATACACACATGTCCGGGTACAGATACACACATGTCCGGGTACAGATACACACATGTCCAGGTACAGATACACACCTGTCCAGGTACAGATACACACATGTCCAGGTACAGATACACACATGTCCAGGTACAGATACACACATGTCCGGGTACAGATACACACATGTCCAGGTACAGATACACACATGTCCAGGTACAGATACACACATGTCCGGGTACAGATACACACATGTCCGGGTACAGATACACACATGTCCGGGTACAGATACACACATGTCCAGGTACAGATACACACATGTCCAGGTACAGATACACACCTGTCCAGGTACAGATACACACATGTCCAGGTACAGATACACACATGTCCAGGTACAGATACACACATGTCCGGGTACAGATACACACATGTCCAGGTACAGATACACACCTGTCCAGGTACAGATACACACATGTCCAGGTACAGATACACACATGTCCAGGTACAGATACACACATGTCCGGGTACAGATACACACATGTCCAGGTACAGATACACACATGTCCAGGTACAGATACACACATGTCCGGGTACAGATACACACATGTCCGGGTACAGATACACACATGTCCGGGTACAGATACACACATGTCCGGGTACAGATACACACATGTCCGGGTACAGATACACACATGTCCAGGTACAGATACACACATGTCCGGGTACAGATACACACCTGTCCAGGTACAGATACACACATGTCCAGGTACAGATACACACCTGTCCAGGTACAGATACACACATGTCCAGGTACAGATACACACCTGTCCAGGTACAGATACACACATGTCCGGGTACAGATACACACATGTCCAGGTACAGATACACACCTGTCCAGGTACAGATACACACCTGTCCGGGTACAGATACACACCTGTCCGGGTACAGATACACACATGTCCAGGTACAGATACACACCTGTCCAGGTACAGATACACACATGTCCAGGTACAGATACACACATGTCCAGGTACAGATACACACCTGTCCAGGTACAGATACTCACCTGTCCAGGTACAGATACACACATGTCCAGGTACAGATACACACCTGTCCAGGTACAGATACACACCTGTCCAGGTACAGATACACACATGTCCAGGTACAGATACACACCTGTCCAGGTACAGATACACACATGTCCAGGTACAGATACACACATGTCCGGGTACAGATACACACCTGTCCAGGTACAGATGCACACATGTCCAGGTACAGATACACACCTGTCCAGGTACAGATACACACATGTCCAGGTACAGATACACACATGTCCAGGTACAGATACACACATGTCCAGGTACAGATACACACCTGTCCAGGTACAGATACACACATGTCCAGGTACAGATACACACCTGTCCAGGTACAGATACACACATGTCCAGGTACAGATACACACATGTCCGGGTACAGATACACACCTGTCCAGGTACAGATACACACCTGTCCAGGTACAGATACACACATGTCCGGGTACAGATACACACATGTCCAGGTACAGATACACACCTGTCCAGGTACAGATACACACCTGTCCAGGTACAGATACACACCTGTCCGGGTACAGATACACACCTGTCCCGTCTCTGTGTCCTTCAGGATGGAGAGGATAAAATCCCGGCAGCAGAAATTCCGTAAAGGAAAGGAGAGGATGATGACGATGACCCGAGACAGTTTCCAAACCGATGGTCTGGCAAATAATATCTGTCGTCATGGCAACAGGCTTCCAGTTGCTGCATAAACTGAAGATTTATTTTCTGCAGGTCAAGAAAAGACGAGGGAGGTGCAGGAGGAGAAAGACTGGTGGAAACCCTGGGTCAATCACGCCTCCAGTGAGTCACATGACCTCTGACATGATCAGAGCCTTCTGCCACTTCAGACGGGGTTCATATTGTTTCTCCCTGTAGTGGTGAGGAGTGGCGACTACTACCTGTTTGAGACAGACAGTGAGAAGGAGGAGGAAGAAGAGAAGAAGGGGGGAGAGGAGAAAAAAGAGGCGGGGCTTACTGACAAGTCAGCCTTTCAGGTAAGTCTCCATGACTCGCTGGAAATGATGTTGGATGTTGTTGGATGTTGGGAATCCAACCTCTGCTCCTCTGCCAGTGGGAGCAGAAAATAAAGACCATGGAGTAGCTGGAAGACACAGCAGCTGTATGTCTGATGAGGTTTGTGATGAGTCTGGTTTGTTCCTCTCCGTCAGTTCGTCTACCATGCCTGGATTACAGACTCCAGAACAGCTATGAGAGCTCGCAGCAAGAAGCTCTGGAGGAAGAACTCGTCCGAACAGCGGAGCAGGAGAGAGGAGGAGAGAGGAGGTGAGGAGGAGCTGGAGGGAGGTGGAACATCCTCACATAAACATCTGCACCGCTGTCACCGTTCACACGTTCACATCTGGGTTTGTAGTATTGACTGGTTAGGATACTCATCCATCATCCCTCCATCCATCTATCTATCCATCCATTGTCCCTCCATCCATCCATCCATCCATCCATCTATCTATCCCTCAGTCCATTCATCCATCCCTCCCTCCATCTATCATCCATCCATCCATCCCTCCATCCATCCATCCATCCCTCCCTCCATCTATCATCCATCCATCCATCCCTCCATCCATCCATCCATCCCTCCCTCCATCCATACATCCATCCATCCATCATCCATCCAGTAATCAATCCATCGTGAACCAGTGAGGAACATTTAATCAGATTTAAATAGTTTTTTCTGGATCAGCTTTACCTGGATAATTGAATTAAAACATACAACATTAATACAGACAGAAGGCAGGAAGCGTAATGGTTTCACATCTACAACTTGTCTCAAACCCATTTCAGTGTTCTCAAATGTTGGTGAAACAGTGTCTGAGCAGTCTTAGTGTCAGAGGTAGCGATGATACCAGAACCATCTTCTTCTGTTTAACAGCTGCAGTCATAGAGGTGATGGAGGAGACAGAGGAGGAGGAAGTGGAGGAGGACACGGGGTTGGAACCAGGTAGGAGGTTTCCACTGAAGCGTTTTATAAAATGTATTAATATAGGAGTCGTTAAAACGCTCGGCTTCCGTGTTCTTCAGACACAGCTCTGCGTCGGTTCTCCAACACTCTTCGGTTCTTCTGGGTTCTGCTCTCTGCTCTCCTTGACTCTCTGACTGCCTGGTTGAACAGCTTGTGTCAGGAACACATGGATATCTCCACCGTGCTCCGGATTGAGCACTGCATGTTGACACAGCAGGCCAAACAGGTAGAAACATCAGGACTGCAATGTCCTGCAGCAGGCTGTGGGCTGGAGGGGAATCCTAACCTGGTTGTGTTCTCTGGCTTTCCAGGGCAGTACCCCCAGCAGGGAGGCTATCAACTATTACTACCAACAGAAGATGATGGGAACCTCTACAGAGTCAGAACTGGACTACAGTACCCATGAGTCCAAGCAACAGGCCTCAGCTGAGACAGGAAGAGAAGAGAGGCTCGTTTCTGACCCAGCTGGAGAAGCACCAGCTCAATCATCTGGCGAAGAACTACAGTCAATTTCTGGCAGAAATTACATGGGAGACCTACACACTGAGCCAGAACCAGGATCTGGACCAGCAGATTGTGGTCCCACAAATCTACATGTTGAGACAGAAATAGAAGGAAGTGGACTCTTCAGTCCATACCCTGAACCTGGTCCAGCACTGGGATCAGGACCAGATCCAAACACTCTTCATGCTAAAACAGGACTGGAGTTCTACAAAGACCAAGTCCAAAAAACTGAACCTCAAAATCCTGAAGATCCTCCTGAAATGGATCCAGAACCATTATCAGGAGCAGATGGATCAGTAGAACCAGATCAAGCCTCAGAGGGTCCAGCTGAAGCAAAACCTCCACCGGGACAAGCGGAGAAATCTGGTGAAGCCGAGGGCCGCCCAGAATGCCTGGTGGCAAAAACCAGCCAAAGACCACGACCCAGGTTGTCCAGGATGGACAGAGTCCGTTCTTTCCCGTCCTTCACATCTTCAGAGGAAGACAGCACCGGTGGATCACACAGGTCCGTTCATCAGGAATCATCCTCTGATCTCAGCCAGACTATCATCCTGGTGTCTACAGGGACACCTTCCTACTTCTTCTTCTTCTTTACCAGAACCTTCCTGCTTCTTCTTCTTTACCAGAACCTTCCTACTTCTTCTTCTTCTTTACCAGAACCTTCCTGCTTCTTCTTCTTTACCAGAACCTTCCTACTTCTTCTTCTTCTTTACCAGAACCTTCCTGCTTCTTCTTCTTTACCAGAACCTTCCTACTTCTTCTTCTTCTTTACCAGAACCTTCCTGCTTCTTCTTCTTTACCAGAACCTTCCTACTTCTTCTTCTTCTTTACCAGAACCTTCCTGCTTCTTCTTCTTTACCAGAACCTTCCTACTTCTTCTTCTTCTTTACCAGAACCTTCCTGCTTCTTCTTCTTTACCAGAACCTTCCTTCTTCTTCTTCTTCTTTACCAGAACCTTCCTGCTTCTTCTTCTTTACCAGAACCTTCCTACTTCTTCTTCTTCTTTACCAGAACCTTCCTGCTTCTTCTTCTTTACCAGAACCTTCCTGCATCTTCTTCTTCTTTACCAGAACCTTCCTGCTTCTTCTTCTGGATCTTTATAAGAACCTTCCTGCATCTTCTTCCTCTTTATCAGAACCTTCCTGCTTCTTCTTCTGGATCTTTATAAGAACCTTCCTGCTTCTTCTTCTTCTTTACCAGAACCTTCCTGCTTCTTCTTCTTTATCAGAACCTTCCTGCTTCTTCTTCTTCTTTACCAGAACCTTCCTGCTTCTTCTTCTTTATCAGAACCTTCCTGCTTCTTCTTCTTCTTTACCAGAACCTTCCTGCTTCTTCTTCTGGATCTTTATAAGAACCTTCCTGCTTCTTCTTCTTCTTTACCAGAACCTTCCTGCATCTTCTTCTTCTTTATCAGAACCTTCCTGCTTCTTCTTCTTCTTTACCAGAACCTTCCTGCTTCTTCTTCTTCTTTATCAGAACCTTCCTGCATCTTCTTCTGGATCTTTATCAGAACCTTCCTGCTTCTTCTTCTTCTTTACCAGAACCTTCCTGCTTCTTCTTCTTCTTTATCAGAACCTTCCTGCATCTTCTTCTGGATCTTTATCAGAACCTTCCTGCATCTTCTTCTTCTTTACCAGAACCTTCCTGCACCTTCTTCTTCTTTACCAGAACCTTCCTGCTTCTTCTTCTTTATCAAAACCTTCCTGCTTCTTCTTCTTCTTTACCAGAACCTTCCTGCTTCTTCTTCTGGATCTTTATAAGAACCTTCCTGCTTCTTCTTCTTCTTTACCAGAACCTTCCTGCATCTTCTTCTTCTTTATCAGAACCTTCCTGCTTCTTCTTCTTCTTTACCAGAACCTTCCTGCTTCTTCTTCTTCTTTATCAGAACCTTCCTGCATCTTCTTCTGGATCTTTATCAGAACCTTCCTGCTTCTTCTTCTTCTTTACCAGAACCTTCCTGCTTCTTCTTCTGGATCTTTATCAGAACCTTCCTGCTTCTTCTTCTTCTTTACCAGAACCTTCCTGCATCTTCTTCTTCTTTATCAGAACCTTCCTGCATCTTCTTCTTCTTTATCAGAACCTTCCTGCTTCTTCTTCTTCTTTACCAGAACCTTCCTGCTTCTTCTTCTTCTTTATCAGAACCTTCCTGCTTCTTCTTCTGGATCTTTATCAGAACCTTCCTGCTTCTTCTTCTTCTTTACCAGAACCTTCCTGCATCTTCTTCTTCTTTATCAGAACCTTCCTGCTTCTTCTTCTTCTTTACCAGAACCTTCCTGCTTCTTCTTCTGGATCTTTATCAGAACCTTCCTGCTTCTTCTTCTTCTTTACCAGAACCTTCCTGCTTCTTCTTCTTCTCTTGGATCTTCATCAGAATGTGTATATCCTTCGTCAGAACCGGGCCAGTGGGTTGAGGACCTGAGACCTCCGTTCATGAGGCTCCCCCTCCCCCTGAGCTAAATGCTCTGAACGTTTTTACCAATCAGACATATTGATAACCAGGCTGGTGTTGGGTGTTTTGGACAATAACAATAACATTGATCTGTCTGTGTGTAAACAGTGGTGGAGAATCAACACAACAACTTCCTGTTTGTAGCCAGCCTCCTCATCAGTTCTCCAGTGCCTCCTTTCCCACCTCCTCATCCTCCCTGCACCTCCCACCTTCCTACAGCCTGGCCCTCGGCCTAGACCTGCAGACAGGTACGGGGCAGTTAGAGGACGCCAGTGAGTTGGGCCCAGGAGTCGGGAGACCACTGTCTTTTCAGAGTCCGGTGGGTGACTTCCTGTCTGAGTCAGCCTCCACTTCCTGTCCGGTGGCGTCTCGCACCCAGGAGCTGACTGCCAGCGAGCTGCTGAAAAACAGGTGAGGACAGACGAGACGTAACGGGATCTTCAGCTGTGACCTGCTCATGATTCACACCACATTTTTCTGTGCTTCAGGACTTTTTACAACAAGGAGCTGGAGGCATCAGACCGTTTCTACGGCAACCAGCCCCAGCTGTTGCAGCTGTGCTACGCCCTGTACCACATCCTGGCAGCCAGGTAAGCTGACATGAACACGCTTTCCTGTAGATTCCAGCTGTGTTTACATCCAGTCCTCCTCAGACATGCAGTTCAGTTCTACATGTGATGCTTTCAATGCTGCGACCTGAGTTTCACCTTGACGTGCACATGAATGGGCGCATGCGGGTAAACGCCCCAACCATCAGAGAAAGCATAAAGACATGTCTTCATCCAGCTGGAAACCAGACAGACATCCTGGTTTTTAAATTCCCACAGGGAGTTGAAGATGTGGAGAACTTCTTGTCCATCATGGAGACGCAGCTGGACGAGCTGGATCCCTTCCACAGGATGAACTTCTGAGTTCTATATTAGCTTAAAATAGATTTAACATTCTTTGTAAATGTTAACGTCTACATGCTTTTTAAGATCTGGACTTTAAGAAGATTTAGAAATTCCACTCAGTAAAACTTGTTTATTCACTCCATCAGGACATTAAAAAACTAAACCGTTGTCTGTCCTCCATGGTTTCAGTCATTTATGGGAAAGTTGGCCGTCATGAGGATTGAAGACTTCTTCATTCCTGACAGCTGACTGTAGCTGTCACATGATGTTTAGTCTGCTTGTCTTCAACTCACCTTTTCTTCTTCTTCACCTCATCCAGTGTTTCTGTAGATATTCAGTAAACCACGCGGTTTCCCAGGTCGTGAATGCTCATATTCACTGTATCTGTATCTGTTAAACTGAGGCCAGTTAACAACCAAAACATGTTTCTATGTGGCTGACAAAGTCATGTCCTGTTTGTTCCTGTCAGGTCGGAGATAGTGTGTTATCTCGTCATTGTGTTGAACCACATGGTGTCTGGCAGCTGTCTCACATTGGTGCTTCCTATGCTAGTCTTTCTCTGGGCAACGCTGTCTGTTCCTCGACCTAGTAAGACCTTCTGGATGACGGCTATCATCTACACTGAGGTTTGCGGTGTTCTGTTCCTTGGAATGATGCTCCTTTCTGGCTTTATCCGTAACTTCATACTTGGCTCCTCTGTGTGTCCTCAGGTCACTATTGTAATCAAGTATTTCTTCCAGTTTGGGTTTTTTCCCTTCAACCAGAAGCTAGAAGTGGACCGTTCCAAACCTTTCCACCCTCCAAACATCCTGGGTGTTGAGAAGAAGGAAGGCTACGTTCTGTATGATCTGCTGCAGCTGCTGGCTTTGTTCTACCATAGAGCCATACTCAAGGTAAAACCCACACTTAAACCACCATAATGAAAATAAACAAACTTCCACAACAGCCCTATGATTGGATGTAAAAGCAGGACCTACACCACCACAGAATGAGAGCGAAAGTATAACACACACCAACATAGAGCCATACTGAAGCTAAAATGCCAACTTTTACCACCACAGAACCAGAATGAAGTTAGACAGTTCCTGTTTAGTAGTGAAGATTTCTGCAACAAGCTTTAGTCAAACACCATATAGCTCTTCTAGTTCCAGCAGAGTCACACGTCTGTTTCACTGCTGCTGGGGCAAGAGAGGGGAGATTACCCCTAAACCAACTGATGCTCGCTGCTGCTGGTTAAAGTAAGTGAGCTAACCCTGAAGCTAGCTACTGCTTGTTAAAGTAAAGCAAGCTTACCCTGAAGTTAGCTGCTGCTGGTTAAAGTAAGTGAGCTAACCCTGAAGCTAGCTACTGCTGGTTAAAGTAAAGCGAGCTAACCCTGAAGCTAGCTACTGCTGGTTAAAGTAAAGCAAGCTAACCCTGAAGTTAGCTGCTGCTGGTTAAAGTAAGTGAGCTAACCCTGAAGCTAGCTACTGGTGGTTAAAGTAAAGCGAGCTAACCCTGAAGCTAGCTGCTACTGATTAAAGTAAAGCGAGCTAACCCTGAAGCTAACTGCTGCTGGTTAAAGTAAGCGAGCTAACTAGCTGCTGCTTAAGCAGCCCCAACCCTACACCCTTGAGTTGGAGGCTGAAAATTTAACAGGCGTTTCTCTTGCAGTTTTCACAAATTGTGGAGGCAACAGACCAGATGCTTGATTACTAAACCCTCACAGAAATTATGCTTTAGAAGTAAAAGGACCAGATGGAAAGACAAGGAAAATAACTGGTTGTTGACAAACGTTCCTGTGAATGCAGTATTTAGCTAACCTAGCAGAATAGCTGCTACGCTCTGGATTGAACCACCCCAGGTTGGACAGTACGCTACAGTATTACCAACAGAACTGTGCTTGCAGTAAAAACCACCACAGAAACCTATTTAAATTTATTAAACTCCCTGTTCCTTGTCATCCTCTGCAGTGCCATGGACTGTGGGATCAGACTGTTACCACGGAGACTGGCACACCTGGTCATTGCAGTGATGAAGTTGATTTCACTCTCAGAAGCACCGGAAGTGATGCTGGTACTGATGCTGGCAACATTCTGCGCCGTAGAGCAACAAGACAAACTCGTGGCAGCTCCACTCTGCAACATTCTCCTGCAGGTACAAACACACTGTCACTCCACAAGGGTGATGTCTTGGTATACATATGTGTCCTTATCTTAGCATAAACTTCCAGGTGCTGCATCGTGATGTTTCCTCTTCTTTCCAGGGAGCGTGAGCTCCAAAGCTCAGCAGCCCAGTCGATGGGATCTGCTGCTAGAGAAACTGCAGGAGCTTTCTGTTCTGGCCAGGCAGTATTCTGTCAGCAGGTGAGTATACACTCTGCACACAGTAACACCGTCCATTAACCTCATTATCCACAACTCTCCTGTGTGTGCCTGTAAGGTGCATGTCTCTCTACCAGCCGCTCTGCCAGTTCTTCAGAGCTCTCGTCCAACCTGAGTACAGCGCCGTGACTGATGTGTACGTCCTCATGTTCCTGGCTGACACTGTTGACTTCATCATCATCGTCTTCGGCTTCTGGGCCTTTGGAGTGAAGTTTTGTTCCCGTTTGTTACTGAGTTGAACCAGAACTCCAGTGTAATGTTTCTTAGATTGGATGTCTTTCATTCTGTGAAACTATTTTGTTAATCTTTAACTCTCAGAAACATTCTGCTGCTGCTGATATCACATCCTCCCTGTCTGAGGATCAAGTTCCTGAAGCTTTCTTAGTAATGGTCCTCATCCAGTTTGGTAGGTCCACCCCTGTATTCACACTGCTGTGTCTGTCCACCTGTTTGCTTACGTACCTGTCCACCCATCTGTTTTATCAGGTACCATGGTTATAGACAGGGCTCTGTATTTAAGGAAGACAGTTCTGGGAAAATTGATTTTCCAGGTTATTTTGGTTTTTGGGATTCATTTCTGGATGTTCTTCATCCTGCCGACAGTCACTGAAAGGTAGATCACCTTTATGTTTTTTAACAACTTCTGACCTTTTTTCTAACACAAACCTCTCAGTTACCTTCAGCTGTAATGAAGAATTTATTCCTTTAAATATTCTGTTTCTGGAGGGAGTAACACAAAACTAGTCTGGTTCTTTGTTTACTCCTCCATCCATCTCTCTGCAGGCGGTTCAATCAGAACCTCGTGGCTCAACTGTGGTACTTCGTCAAATGCGTTTACTTTGGCCTGTCAGCTTATCAGATCAGATCTGGTTACCCAACACGAGTTCTAGGAAACTTCCTGACCAAGAGCTACAACTACCTGAACCTCTTCCTGTTCCAAGGGTAGGTTTTAGCCTAGCCTAGCATACCATCCAGACTGCGAGCTGAGAGAAACTGTTTGCCTTGCTTAGCATATAAACTGGAAGCTTTAGGAAACTCTTAGCCTAGCTTAGCATATAAATGGGGGCTGGAGTAAACTCTTAGCTCCGTTTAGCATATAGACTGGGAGCTTTGGGAAACTCTTAGCCTAGCTTAGCATATAGACTGGGAGCTTTGGGAAACTCTTAGCCTAGCTTAGCATATAGACTGGCAGCTTTGGGGAACTCTTAGCCTAGCTTAGCATATAGACTGGCAGCTTTGGGAAACTCTTAGCCTAGCTTAGTATATAAACCTGGAGCTTGGGGAAACTTTGTTTTGTAGTCCGTAACTGGACATCTGACCTGTGTTTCCTATCTTGCTTCTAGTTTCCGACTGGTTCCATTCCTAACCGAGCTGAGAGCGGTGATGGATTGGGTGTGGACAGACACCACACTGTCTCTGTCCTCATGGATCTGTGTGGAGGATGTTTACGCTCACTGTTTTGTCTTAAAATGCTGGAGGGAGTCAGAGAAGGTTCGATTCCCTTTACACAAACATTCTGTCAGTACATAGCCGTCAAAGTGTACACTCCGAAAATACTTGTATTTGTGTGGCTTTGCATACAGAGGTACCCTCAGCCCCGTGGACAGAAGAAAAAGCGGGTGGTCAAGTACGGGATGGGCGGTTTGATCGTTCTCTTATTGATCTGTATCGTCTGGTTTCCTTTGCTCTTCATGTCGCTCATTAAATCTGTTGCTGGAGTGGTCAACCGACCACTTGACGTGTCTCTGACGATCACACTGGGAGGCTTCCAGGTATGCCCACCGTCCCTGCTCACACCTGATCTGTCCAAAACAGTAGTATCGCCTGTTCACTACTTTCACAGTAACACTGATGTGGTTTTCAACAGTAGGCTGACTAGTACTTTTACAGCAGCATAGGTGTGGTTTTAGTACTGAGCGTTTTGTATTTAGTAGTACATCAACAGTAGTACTGACATTATTTTCAACAGTAATAAGTCTAGGCATTAAAAAGTTTGGATCTAAATAAAAACACAATGTAATGATTTTCAAACCTCTTCAAACCATATTTTCTTCCAGGTTGAACATAAACATCATGTTAAAACTGAAACATTTTATTATTTCAGAAAACATATGAGTTTGTTTCAAATATGATGGCAGCAACACAAATATAAAAAGTTGCAATAAAAACAACAAAAGCTGGAAAAGAAAAATTGGTTAAAAAAAAATCTGAAACATCTGCAGGTGATTCGGACAGCTAATTGACACTGAACAATTGTCTCATAACTGGCCAGAGATGGTGATAAAGTATCTGTTCTCATAGCAATAACCTTCCTGCACCCTGTTTTCACTGAATAAAGAAACAATAGACAAACATACTGTTTAGCTTATGAAGCTACAGAATTAATTCATAGATCAACACAGCCATAAAATGTGTCAATAAAAACACCTTATACACGATCCTAGATAGATTCACCAGGTGCCAACAGCGTGTAGATAATGCTGTAATAGACTTTGTCCTGAGACTATCAAGATATGTAATTAAAGATAGTTTTTGGTGGTGGTTTAGAGGCTTTACTGTGTTTTAAGATCCAAAAAGCCATCTATCCATCTCCTTCAAAGGTTCAGTGGAAAATTAAAGACTAATGTCAGAAAAATGGAATCTATCAGTGGCATTGTCTTACTGACATTGTCAGTAAGACAATGTCTTTCTGTTAGCATGTAATAACCCTCCTGAAATCACTTTTATGCTTTTATTCTATTAGAATGAACGATTCTGTCTACTTACTGTGGGTCCACAAACATGGCAGCTGCCACACTTTTACTATGGTGTCTCTGAAAGGACAAACAAGTGTCTTTAAAGCTTTGTAACTATAGTTGTTTAATAGAGGCTAGAGCATTAGTCTGCCCCTGGCCGAAACACCCGACCTGCTGCCAGTAACACCCGGCCTGCTGCCAGTAACACCCGGCCTGCTGCCAGTAACACCCAGCCTGCTGCCAGTAACACCCGACCTGCTGCCAGTAACACCCGGCCTGCTGCCAGTAACACCCGGCCTGCTGCCAGTAACACCCGGCCTGCTGCCAGTAACACCCGACCTGCTGCCAGTAACACCCAGCCTGCTGCCAGTAACACCTGACCTGCTGCCAGTAACACCCGAACTGCTGCCAGTAACACCCAGCCTGCTGCCAGTAACACCTGACCTGCTGCCAGTAACACCCAGCCTTCTGCCAGTAACACCCGACCTGCTGCCAGTAACACCGGGCCTGCTTCCAGTAACACCCGGCCTGCTGCCAGTAACACCGGGCCTGCTGCCAGTAACACCGGACCTGCTGCCAGTAACACCCAGCCTGCTGCCAGTAACACCCAGCCTGCTGCCAGTAACACCCAGCCTGCTGCCAGTAACGCCGGGCCTGCTGCCAGTAACGCCGGGCCTGCTGCCAGTAACACCCAGCCTGCTTCCAGTAACACCCGGCCTGCTGCCAGTAACACCCAGCCTGCTGCCAGTAACACCCGGCCTGCTGCCAGTAACACCCAGCCTTCTGCCAGTAACACCCGACCTGCTGCCAGTAACACCCGGCCTGCTGCCAGTAACACCCGGCCTGCTGCCAGTAACACCTGACCTGCTGCCAGTAACACCGGACCTGCTGCCAGTAACACCCAGCCTGCTGCCAGTAACACCCAGCCTGCTGCCAGTAACACCCGACCTGCTGCCAGTAACACCCGGCATGCTGCCAGTAACACCCGACCTGCTGCCAGTAACACCCGGCCTGCTGCCAGTAACACCCGACCTGCTGCCAGTAACACCCGGCATGCTGCCAGTAACACCCGACCTGCTGCCAGTAACACCCGGCCTGCTGCCAGTAACACCCGACCTGCTGCCAGTAACACCCGGCCTGCTGCCAGTAACACCCGACCTGCTGCCAGTAACACCCGACCTGCTGCCAGTAACACCCGGCATGCTGCCAGTAACACCCGACCTGCTGCCAGTAACACCCGGCATGCTGCCAGTAACACCCGACCTGCTGCCAGTAACACCCGGCCTGCTGCCAGTAACACCCGACCTGCTGCCAGTAACACCGGGCCTGCTGCCAGTAACACCCGGCCTGCTGCCAGTAACACCCGGCCTGCTGCCAGTAACACCGGGCCTGCTGCCAGTAACACCCGGCCTGCTGCCAGTAACACCCAGCCTGCTGCCAGTAACACCCGGCCTGCTGCCAGTAACACCCAGCCTGCTGCCAGTAACACCCGGCCTGCTGCCAGTAACACCTGACCTGCTGCCAGTAACACCCGGCCTGCTGCCAGTAACACCCGACCTGCTGCCAGTAACACCGGGCCTGCTGCCAGTAACACCCGGCATGCTGCCAGTAACACCCGACCTGCTGCCAGTAACACCCGGCCTGCTGCCAGTAACACCCGACCTGCTGCCAGTAACACCGGGCCTGCTGCCAGTAACACCCGGCCTGCTGCCAGTAACACCCGGCCTGCTGCCAGTAACACCGGGCCTGCTGCCAGTAACACCCGGCCTGCTGCCAGTAACACCCAGCCTGCTGCCAGTAACACCGGGCCTGCTGCCAGTAACACCCGACCTGCTGCCAGTAACACCCGACCTGCTGCCAGTAACACCGGGCCTGCTGCCAGTAACACCCAGCCTTCTGCCAGTAACACCCGACCTGCTGCCAGTAACACCGGGCCTGCTGCCAGTAACACCCAGCCTTCTGCCAGTAACACCCGACCTGCTGCCAGTAACACCGGGCCTGCTGCCAGTAACACCCAGCCTTCTGCCAGTAACACCCGACCTGCTGCCAGTAACACCGGGCCTGCTGCCAGTAACACCCGACCTGCTGCCAGTAACACCCGACCTGCTGCCAGTAACACCGGGCCTGCTGCCAGTAACACCGGGCCTGCTGCCAGTAACACCCGACCTGCTGCCAGTAACACCCGACCTGCTGCCAGTAACACCCGACCTGCTGCCAGTAACACCGGGCCTGCTGCCAGTAACACCCGACCTGCTGCCAGTAACACCCGGCCTGCTGCCAGTAACACCGGGCCTGCTGCCAGTAACACCCGGCCTGCTGCCAGTAACACAGGGCCTGCTGCCAGTAACACCCAGCCTGCTGCCAGTAACACCCAGCCTTCTGCCAGTAACACCCAGCCTGCTGCCAGTAACACCCAACCTGCTGCCAGTAACACCCAGCCTGCTGCCAGTAACACCCAGCCTGCTGCCAGTAACACCCAGCCTTCTGCCAATAACACCCAGCCTGCTGCCAGTAACACCCAACCTGCTGCCAGTAACATCCAGCCTGCTGCCAGTAACACCCAGCCTGCTGCCAGTAACACCGGGCCTGCTGCCAGTAACACCCAGCCTGCTGCCAGTAACACCCAGCCTGCTGCCAGTAACACCGGGCCTGCTGCCAGTAACACCCAGCCTGCTGCCAGTAACACCCAGCCTGCTGCCAGTAACACTTAGCCTGTCAGATTATATTGATTTCAAAACTGATGGCAAGAGTTATTTGTCAACGTGCAGACATGGTGCTGTTTGCCACACTGTTAAAACAACACACAGGATACAAACAACATGTTTTACAATTTATATAGATATGATATAATGTAAACAGAATAAAATTTTGATTGTCTCACACAATTTTATTTCAGCATAAAAACAGCATCAGGATGTCAAACAAGAACAGGTCGTGTTACTAATGAATAAACAAGTCATTACATTAAATATACTTAAATTCTATCAGTTTTAAATATATAATTTTATCAATTACATTTTTTGTACAAGAAATAATAGTAAACATATGAAGATTTTTTTAATAGGAAAACAGGTTTTAGCTGATGACAATGTAATTTCAGTTAATCAGAAAATTTTTAGGCCAGATGCAGTTGCCGATGCCAGTGATTGAGCACAATTTAAAAGCACCATAGAAGAAGACAGCACAGATGTACAGTGTTGAAGTTTTACTGTAACAATACAGTCATGGCTACACATGGACCTGCATCATGGCCGCATCACTCATACGGACAGACAAGTTTGTCTGCAGAATTTTGGCCACTGATGGCCACCGTACAGTCACAAATGTGCTATACCCATCTTCACCACTGGATATCAGTAACACTCGCACACAGGACCTTTTCAGGGAGACGGTAAACCACACCAGGTACTTGCAGGGAATCAGTAGCCGTTGGCACCTGTTTTATTATCTATCTGCTGGTTATTGAGATGTTATCTCATGGTGCCGGTTGTGTTGCCTGACATTCGTCACTAGTATGGAAACTGTTTCAGGCTCAGGTCTGATTTTTATGTGCAGAATCGAGCTCTGTGGATTGTTTCTTGTGTTCTACAGGTGTTTCTGAGTATGTACTGCGGTTTCCACGACAGAATCATGTCTAGTTTTCATACAACACTGAGGTGTCAATAAAACATTGAATTGTGATGTTTGTCGCGTCAACCTGCTTCACTTGGCCAGCCCAGTCCTGGCTCCAGACCGCTAAAGATGTTGTTGTTCAGTAATACTGACTGGTTGCTCTCGTTGTCAGCCCATCTTCACAATGAGCGCCCAGCAGAATCAGCTCAGAGATATGACTGAGGATGATTTCAGCTCCTTCATCGGGTCCTACAGTTACACACCTGTAAGTTGTCTGACTGGACTGGTTGGGTCCAGATGTTAGTCTGAATATATTTATATAAACAAAGCTGCATATAAATGGGACTAATGTGAATCATGGATTTGTTTTATTTGGATTGTGATTGGAATAGAGTGAACTGGATTGAACTGGACTGGAAGTGTCTAAAAGTCCGTCACACCTAGAACTGGGCAAAAAACTAAATATGGGAATAAAAAACGCATGGAATGGAAACACCTACATTTCGAAAAAAGGCAGAAATTTTGCTGAAAAGTTTAGTGGCTTTTTCAGACGTTTCGACATAGAAATATATTGCAAAAGTGTAACAGAAACACTTTTTTCGCATTTACGTGTCCCCGGATGTGACGGTTGTGACCAGTTCATTTGTGGTAAAAATGGCGCGGAACAAACAACAGCGAATTTTAGAGTTTCAGAAAAGTAATTGAGGGAGAAAAGCTCTGAAAAGCCGTAGCAAATTCTTCGCAGCAAGTAGAAAATCCAAAAATAACGTTCCGTTACCAACTTGCATTGGCTGCAATTCTCGTAAAAAAAACGTCAGGCTGATGACGAAATCTCGTCGTTCGTCGAATGTAAAATCTCGTCGTATGTCGAATGTAAAATCTCGTCGTATGTCGAATGTAAAATCTCGTCGTATGTCGAATGTAAAATCTCGTCGTACACCATACGGATGAGAGTTTACGAGAACTGAAGCTAACGCACTGAACGCTGTTCAATGGAAACACTTGCAAATCAAAGTTGTTGTTCGTTGAAACTTAGAAAGATCGCAGCTTATGATGTTTTTGTTGTGAACTGGTGCTGAAAAAAAGGAGATTCTACCCAGTACCCTTACACACCATTTGTACATGCATTTCCCAGAATGCCTTGCAGTTCCTGGAAGCATATGGACCCGAGGATGTGACGCTGGCAGAACTGCAGGGCAGCAGTAACTCACTGTGGACTATCAGCCCACCCAGCAGAGAATACCTGGGCCAGGTCCTGAACCTGGACCATTTCCCCCTGACTTTGTCTTGGACTGTGCAGAGGTCTGTCTTTTTGTCCTGATCAGTGATCAATAACTTGTCAATCAAAGTGAAAAGTCCTGATGACGTGTGTTTCGCAGGAACCTGAGTCTGGGGGCGAAGACGGAGCTGGCGTCAGGTAAACATGTGACCTACCTGGACAACCAGACTCGTCTGGAGCTGATTGAGCTGCTGAACGGAACCAGGAACCGCCCTGTGTGAGTGACATAGGGGGCGGGGCTTAGTGGTGGAGGCGGGGCTTCACTTTATGTCTGACGGACTATCAAACCTGCTGCGGCGCTCTTTGAAGCTCGGTCCCTTCACTGTGATTGTGTTGGTGCACCTTGTTGTCCACTCATCAGAATGTAACGTGCTTAAAAACCGCCTTCTTACTAATCACCTCTGATCACTAAACGGGTTTTTGTCAACATTTGTCAACATAAATAAGAACAAAATCACACAGGAAGTGGACACTGTTGAACAAATAAGGAATCGTGGTTGGACTACAAACATGTCCGCCAGGACAGCAGAGTTTCTGAAGCTTCCTCTGTTTTCAGGGTCATACAGGACGTGTTTCCCTGCTTCATTCGAGCGCCCAGTGACTCCAACGCCAGACCCATAGAGCAGCTTTACTTGGGTCAGTATTTTACCGTCTGACACCCTGACCAGAGTACAAGAAGCTCCTCTAACCACAACAATTCTCTCTTCCAATCAGATAACCATTACAAAGACATCCTACTGGCTCTGGAGCGCTCCAGCAACCAGAGCAGAGAAATCCAAGAGTGGTGGATCGTCGACCAACCGGCTGACAGCCTGGTGTCTGTTGGGGGTGTGGCCTCGTTGACTGACAGAAGGGAGGCGGGGCTTCAACTCTTTGTGTTCAGTGACAAAGTCAGTCCTCCGAGTCTGGGCTTCCTGGCTGGATACGGGTACTATGAATACTACACCTATATGTATTCCAGATACAACACCGGTCCGGCTGCCGGCTTGTGCCAAACATATTTACTTTGATAATCTGAAGGGTTTTTATGATTGGTTTAGTTTGAATAATACTATATTTTGGAATTTATTTTACAGTTTTTGTTATTGTTAAAGACAAAAGTTATCAGACAATATGAATATAAGAAATTTGTTTTTATTGCTGTTTCAATAGAAAGTATTTAAACACGGTAGGAAAGAAATACCTGTAAGGTTATAAGTGTGTAACAGGTCTCTAACTCAGCTCCATGCAGACTGCTTTTGTCTTTGTTCATTTACATACTTAACTAGGAAGCCAAAATTGTCTGAAACAGGGATTTTAACATTGGAAGAAGGTCTTAAAGCTCCAGTTTCTCCTTAAATCTGTCGTTAACCATAATGTCTGCCAGCCAGAAACCAGAAACACAAACACACACTCTGAACAGACGTAGCCGTCAGTGTATAATAACTCATAAACATGTGACCACACCTCTCCAAAGGCTAGAGATAGACCAGGACAGTCCAGAGACCTGAGTGGTCAGTAGCACAAATCGCATATCCATACCCTTATCCAGACAATACTCGTCCCCCTAAAAGGCACCTGAGGAATGTTTATAATATTAATCTAATAATGCTTTACATTCAGACGTAAGCTTTAGCTTTAGCAGGGCGGTAATGTATGTCATTTGTTTGTATCACCGACCGAAACGTTTTTTTGTTCAGAAGACTAAAATGTAGCATTAGTTAAAAAATGATGCTGTTTTTTTATAGAAAAAGCTATAAATTCCAACACCTGTACATGAGAATATTGTGATAAAAGTGGCATCAGGTTTTATTTCTCACAGGTCCTATCATCATCATCATCATCTGCTTTCATCTGTGTTGTCTCATGTTCCTGGTATCCTCCAGTCTGAAGCGATCCCCGCGGGACTCCCCACACTCGTATCACCTCTATAAGTATACAGACTGCTTCAGTTAGCTCCCACCCCCCCTCCCGGACCCTGAGGAGGGTATAGAGCTGGTCCACCAGGACAAAAACCTCCTCCACCTCAATGTGAGGTTCAGCTATCCGGCGGACCCTCCTCTCCAGGACCCCTGAATAGACCTTACCAGGGAGGCTGAGGAGTGTGATTCCCCTGTAAATGGAACACACCCTCCCATCCCCCTTCTGAAAAAGTGGGACCACCACCCCAGTCTGCCAATCCAGAGGCACTGTCCCCGATGTCCACGCAATGCTGCAGAGGTGTCAGCCAGGACAGCCCCACAGCATCCTGAACCTTGAATAATTCAGCCCCAAGGACCCTGCCAGCGAGGGGATTTTTAACCACCTCAGTGGGCTCAGACCCACAGACCGGAGAGCCGCCCCCCTTCAGCATTCATATGAAGCAGAGCCTCTCTGAGCCCTGAGGAGATGTGAGGACATCCTGCTTCAGCGAGTCTCCAGACCTGAGAAAAACCTGCTTCTTCCTGTCAGTCATCAGGAATTATGAGTGACGATACGCTTGTCTGCTTTGACCAGTTTTGAATGGTTGAAGCCAGTCAGCAATTTCCATCTTGTTTCAGTAGTTTTATGTAGTTCTTGACAGTTCCGAACAAAATGAAGCCGTTCCTGTCCAGTTTCTGCAGTTTTAAGTAGTTTTTGTCTATTTTGACCAGCTTTGACAGTTTTTAGCCAGTTTCAGCAGTTTCAAGTAGTTCTTGACACTTTAGAGCAGTTTCGATTCGATATCCGATTCGATTCGATTCCTATTTTTGGGGTGCAGATTCGATTTAAATTGCGATTCTCACAATTCTTTGATATTGCTGATTTTTGTAGATTACTTTAAAAAATGGATGAAACTTTTTTTTTTTCTCATCATTTTTCTTGATTTTTAATCAGGAAAAAACAACACCATCATTCTGCTGCTATAATGCCCAAGACAAGCTAAAAGATCAATAAAAATTACAGTAATTTTATAGTGGATTATTTTTATTTATTTGAAAAAAAAAATTGTTTTTTTAACGAAAAATCAATTTTAAAATTGTGAAGCAAAAAAATCCCGATATTCAATATTTCGATTCGATTCCCCCCCCGATCAGGAACGGTGACGTTTCTGGTCGGGATGGGAGTTCAAAGCTCTGCCCCAGTTCAAGACCTGGGATTCCAGCTGAGATCCAGCTCCTCTTCTCCCTCCACGGCGTTGTGTTTCTGTCGTTCCACGTCTTCACGCCGAGCCACACTGACCCACGTCTGTTCCCCCTCAGGATCATGGGTCTGTACGCCTCGGTGGTTCTGGTCATCGGGAAGTTCGTCAGGGAGTTCTTCAGCGGCATCAGTCACTCCATCATGTTCGAGGAACTTCCGTGTGTCGACCGCATCCTCAAACTCTGCACGGACATCTTCCTGGTGAGTCCAGGCCGACTGAGCCAATCGCATCGCTCCACCGGTTCCTCCGCTTCACCGTTCTTTTCTCTGGCAGGTGAGAGAGACCGGAGAACTGGAGCTGGAGGAGGAGCTCTACGCCAAGCTCATCTTCTTGTATCGATCACCTGAGACTCTGATCAAATGGACGCGCCGCTGACCTCATCCATCCATCCTTACTGATCCGAAGATTACAGCTGCAACCGGGACCTCCAGAAGCACACAGACAGGGTTCCCCAGACGTTCCACAGACGTTCTGCTGATGTTCCCCAGACGTTCCCCAGACGTTCTACAGACGTTCTGCTGATGTTCCCCAGACGTTCCCCAGACGTTCTACAGACGTTCTGCTGATGTTCCCCAGACGTTCCCCAGACGTTCCCCAGACGTTCTACAGACGTTCTGCTGATGTTCCCCAGACGTTCTACAGACGTTCTGCTGATGTTCCCCAGACGTTCCCCAGACGTTCTACAGACGTTCTGCTGATGTTCCCCAGACGTTCTACAGACGTTCTGCTGATGTTCCCCAGACGTTCCCCAGACGTTCTACAGACGTTCTGCTGATGTTCCCCAGACCTTCTACAGACGTTCTGCTGATGTTCCCCAGACGTTCTACAGACGTTCTGCTGATGTTCCCCAGACGTTCCCCAGACGTTCTACAGATGTTCTGCTGATGTTCCCCAGACGTTCCCCAGACGTTCTACAGACGTTCTGCTGATGTTCCCCAGACATTCCCCAGACGTTCTACAGACGTTCTGCTGATGTTCCCCAGACGTTCTACAGACGTTCTGCTGATGTTCCCCAGACCTTCTACAGACGTTCTGCTGATGTTCCCCAGACGTTCTACAGACGTTCTGCTGATGTTCCCCAGACGTTCCCCAGACGTTCTACAGATGTTCTGCTGATGTTCCCCAGACGTTCCCCAGACGTTCTACAGACGTTCTGCTGATGTTCCCCAGACGTTCCCCAGACGTTCTACAGACGTTCTGCTGATGTTCCCCAGACGTTCTACAGACGTTCTGCTGATGTTCCCCAGACGTTCCCCAGACGTTCTACAGACGTTCTGCTGATGTTCCCCAGACGTTCCCCAGACGTTCTACAGACGTTCTGCTGATGTTCCCCAGACGTTCTACAGACGTTCTGCTGATGTTCCCCAGACGTTCCCCAGACGTTCTACAGACGTTCTGCTGATGTTCTCCAGACGTTTCCCAGACGTTCTACAGACGTTCTGCTGATGTTCCCCAGACGTTCCCCAGACGTTCTACAGACGTTCTGCTGATGTTCCCCAGACATTCCCCAGACATTCTACAGATGTTCTGCTGATGTTCCTCAGACGTTCCCCAGACGTTCTACAGACGTTCTGCTGATGTTCCCCAGACATTCCCCAGACGTTCTGCTGATGTTCCCCAGACGTTCCCCAGACGTTCTACAGACGTTCTGCTGATGTTCCCCAGACCTTCTACAGACGTTCTGCTGATGTTCCCCAGACGTTCTACAGACGTTCTGCTGATGTTCCCCAGACGTTCTACAGACGTTCTGCTGATGTTCCCCAGACGTTCTACAGACGTTCTGCTGATGTTCCCCAGACGTTCCCCAGACGTTCTACAGACGTTCTGCTGATGTTCCCCAGACCTTCTACAGACGTTCTGCCGATGTTCCCCAGACGTTCTACAGACGTTCTGCTGATGTTCCCCAGACGTTCCCCAGACGTTCTACAGACGTTCTGCTGATGTTCCCCAGACGTTCCCCAGACGTTCTACAGACGTTCTGCTGATGTTCCCCAGACGTTCTACAGACGTTCTGCTGATGTTCCCCAGACGTTCTACAGACGTTCTGCTGATGTTCCCCAGACGTTCCCCAGACGTTCTACAGACGTTCTGCTGATGTTCCCCAGACGTTCTACAGACGTTCTGCTGATGTTCCCCAGACGTTCCCCAGACGTTCTACAGACGTTCTGCTGATGTTCCCCAGACCTTCTACAGACGTTCTGCTGATGTTCCCCAGACGTTCTACAGACGTTCTGCTGATGTTCCCCAGACGTTCCCCAGACGTTCTACAGATGTTCTGCTGATGTTCCCCAGACGTTCCCCAGACGTTCTACAGACGTTCTGCTGATGTTCCCCAGACGTTCCCCAGACGTTCTACAGACGTTCTGCTGATGTTCCCCAGACGTTCTACAGACGTTCTGCTGATGTTCCCCAGACGTTCCCCAGACGTTCTACAGACGTTCTGCTGATGTTCCCCAGACGTTCCCCAGACGTTCTACAGACGTTCTGCTGATGTTCCCCAGACGTTCTACAGACGTTCTGCTGATGTTCCCCAGACGTTCCCCAGACGTTCTACAGACGTTCTGCTGGTTGATAAAACTGAACCAACAACAGAACATTCGCTGTGATTATGGATAACTAATGATCAGTAACTTCTGGAACATTCCACATCCTGGAACATCTGGAATGACTTTGTCTCCTCGATGAGGGAATGACTGAGAAAAATCAGACTTACAGCCTTTTTCCACCGGCTTGTTATGTTATTGTTTACAGAGCAAACAACACTGTTTAGCCGTTGCAGCTCTTTGTGTGATTTTTGTCGGGTGTGTCCTGAGCAGGACAAACACACACAGGCGTAGGAAATGCCACCAACCAGTGAAGGAAAAGTGGAAATAAATGTGATGAAACCAGCTGTTGCGTTGTTGTCGGTAGGTTTTAAAGTCTTTGTAAACTTCCTCTGTTACTTCTGAAGCACAACGACTCGAAAGCGTCCTGGAAGCATGGAGAGGGCTCTGGTTCAGTTCAGATGACGTGTATGACGTGTAACCCTAACCCTCTGGG
Organism: Telmatherina bonti; assembly: GCF_933228915.1. Taxonomy (NCBI): domain Eukaryota; kingdom Metazoa; phylum Chordata; class Actinopteri; order Atheriniformes; family Telmatherinidae; genus Telmatherina; species Telmatherina bonti. Next base: position 33,350,510 of record NC_136618.1, read on the forward strand.
AATCCAGGTTCAGGCTTATCTTGAAGGTTTGGTGTGGATTGGGAGGTGCATTCACACCAGGAGAGTCCGCTACGCTCCGTCTGATTGGTGCTTCGCCTTCACTCCCCACCAGAGGCAAGAAAATATGCATCAGATCCTTGTGATCTGGATCCATCAGGTTTCTGTCAGAACTTTTAATACTTCCATGTCATACCTATGGGATAGTTCTCTTGTCAAGAGCCGTCTATTGCTCTACACGCATGTATGGTTTGGTTGTTTTTACCAGCAGTTCCATGTGCTGAACCCACAGAGCCTTGTCACGGAGCCTCCATGACACCACCTGGAGAACTGAAGCTCAGTGGGCTGTTCCCACCATTGCCATCTTGGCAACGTCACGTCTCAAAACCCCTAGGAAATACAAAAATGGGCCAAGAGGTGGAGCTGAGAGGGGGGCTGTAAACGTAGAGGTGGATGATTGACACCCACCCAACTCCTACCTGCTTGTAACTGAGAGCTAACAGAGCTAACAGAACAGGAGCTAATCTGTAGCTAACAGAGCTAACCTGTAGCTAACAGGAGCTAACTGGTAGCTAACCTGTAGCTAACAGGAGCTAACTGGTAACTAACCTGTAGCTAACAGGAGCTAATCTGTAGCTAACAGGAGCTAACCTGTAGCTAACAGGAGCTAACCTGTAGCTAACAGGAGCTAATCTGTAGCTAACAGGAGCTAACCTGTAGCTAACAGGAGCTAACCGGTAGCTAACCTGTAGCTAACAGAGCTAACCTGTAGCTAACAGGAGCTAACTGGTAGCTAACCTGTAGCTAACAGGAGCTAACTGGTAACTAACCTGTAGCTAACAGGAGCTAATCTGTAGCTAACAGGAGCTAACCTGTAGCTAACAGGAGCTAACCTGTAGCTAACAGGAGCTAATCTGTAGCTAACAGGAGCTAACCTGTAGCTAACAGGAGCTAACCGGTAGCTAACCTGTAGCTAACAGGAGCTAACCAGCTGATGGAAGTAGGTGAGTTGAAGCTAAGCCGGGTGGTTGGGATACATTCTGCCTTTTTACAGAATTTGTGCATTCACAATACCCTAAACCATGGGTGTCCAGCTCCAGTCCCCAAGGGCCACAATCCTGCAGGTTTGCCTTGTATTCCCGCTCCAACACACCTGACTCAAACGACTCACCGTGCAGAACTTAATTGGCTGTTGGGTCTGATTAATGTGAGCCAGGTGTGTTAGAAAAAGGGAAACATCAAAAACCTGCAGGACATCGACCCTCGAGGACCCACTTCGGACACCCCTACCCTAAACAAAGTACTTTCCTTTTTTCTTTTTTTTTTTTTTCTTTAAATTCATTACTTTTTTTTTTTTTAATTGATTACTTTGTTTTTTTTAATTAAAAAAAAAAATCCTTTTTTTTTTTTTTTTTTTAATAAACAAAGTACTTCCTGAGCGAATGGACCAGGATTTGAAGAAAAAAGCTGGTAAATCTGCCCTAAATGTCTCAGAGTTGGTGTGAAACCAACATCCTCAGATTTGTCAGGTCCAATGTGACGGAGTCAGATTCATGGGTTTTAATGTCAGGTTTCTTCAGAGTTACCTGGGCTTACCTCTGGAAAACATCAGATTGCCCCAAACCTGAGCAGCATTTGGAGACAGGGGTCAGCGAGGTGTCTTGTGAATCAGACACAACATCAGCTGATACCTTCAACGAGCTGATCGGATGCTAACGTTTCACTAGCATCTATAAATCATCACAGCCGTTCCTCCTGCTGGGGTGTTCATAGAAGCGCATCACTGCACAGCCATATGTTCTCTTTTGGTCTTAAAGGCTGTGTTTGGTTTGTGTGGCGTGGTGAAGATGAAGATGTCGCATCTCTCACAGAACAACATATTTTCAACCTTTATTGTCACAGCATGAAAAGTTCTGATTTATGACGTTTGACATGAGTCCAGGTCCTGTAGAGGAGATCTGGACCACAAACCAGCAGGACCATTACCGTCTGCAAGCTACCTGAGAACTGCCCGAAGCCTTTAGTCCAGACCGGATTACAAAGGTCTGAGATCTAAACTAAAGTACTTCAGAACGTCGGACCAAAGACACAAACATCAGATGAAAGAAAATGTGCTTTATTGAGATCTGTATTCCAAACGTCAGGCAGCATCGTCTTTGTGCTGTTTGGATGAAGCCGGTTCTGCTTCGGCTGGAAGACGTGGACACGCTACAACATCAGGACGGAGTTTCTAGTCCTCAACATTTTCCCAGCATGCATCACACAGCGGCGTTCCCTTTGCTCGCCTTGCTGAGATCAAACTAAAGAAACTGCTTTTAACCAGTTTACTGACTTACAATGGTCTCCCATGTTTCAGGTGTGATGGTTCAGAACTTAGACCGGCTTCAGGACCAGCTCAGAACTGGTTCAGACCTGGGTCAGGACTAGGTTTTAACATTGGTCAAGTTCTAAAGCAATTCAGACCGGGTTCAAACCTGGTTCACAACTGGTTTAGACCTTGGTAAAGTTCTAAACCTTTTCAGACCATGTTCAGACCTGGGTCAGGATTGGTTTGAACTGGTTCACATCTGGTTTAGACCTGTGTAAAGCCCAGAACCAGTTCAGACCTGGGTCAGGACTAGCTTTTAACTGGTTAACATCTGGTTTAGACCAAGGTAAAACCCAAAAACAGTTCAGATCCTTTCAGATCTGGGTCAGGTATTGCTTTGAACTGGTTCAGACCTGGCTCACAACTGTTTAGACCTCGGTCAAGTTCTGAATCAATTCAGACCTTGGTTTAGTTTGAACTGGTTCAGAACTGGTACAGACCTGGTTTAGACATGGGTAAAGTCCAGAACCAGTTCAGACCTGGGTCAGGACTAGGTTGAACTGGTTAAGTACTGGTTCACACCTGGTTCATCATCGTCATCATCATTTGGTCACGATTGTCCCTGAAGTCACATGACATCTGGGTTGTGCACAGTCTAACTCCTGATTGGCTGTCTTGTCTCCGCCTCCTCACACCTCTCCATTTACGCAGCTTGTCTGTGATGTCACTTCCTCTGACCTATAAGTCCCGCCCTGTGATGAAGACCACTCGAATGAGTCTTCGTCTCCGTGAATCAGCTGACTGTAACCTGCAGTGACGATGACAGTTGGCAAGCTCCGCCTCCTGGCGGGAGGCGCTGGTGTGGAGGTGGAGGAGGAGAGGAGGTGAGACAAGGAGGAGTGGGACAGGTGTGAGGGTGTGAGGGAGGAGGATGAGAGAAGGAGCAGGGCCTGGGATCCTCCTGGCACTGATGGAGAGGAGGTGGAAGCACACGGAGGCGGAAGAGGAGGAGGTGAGCCCTGGTCTCCTCCCTCAGCTTTCCGCAGTTCCTCCTCTCTCCCTGCTGCTCCCCATATGGAGTGCCTCCTGCAGGTGGAAGTGGGGTGTGGGCGGCGCAGTGGTAATGTGAAGGACCAGAGCGCCTCCTTGGGTTGGGAGGTCCAGCAGGTGGAGGTGTGGGTGGAACTGAAACTCCGGGGTAGAGAGTGTCTCTCATAGGAGGCAGAGGATGGAGGAGGAAGAGGAGCGTCTGTCTGCTCCTGGTAGATGCTGAAGACTCCTCCTTCCTCTCCACCTCCTGCTTTGTTGCCCTCAGGTTGCCTTGACAGCAGCCCACCTCCTCTGTCTCCTCCCTCCCTCCTGCTCATCAGGGAGGTGGGAAAGGCCCTGGACTTCGTCTCCAGACTCTTGGACTGGACGTAGTTGATGAGGCCGTTGAGGGGATTGGCAGAGGGGGGGCAGGATGAGGAGGAGGAGGAGGGGGGTTTTCTGAGAGTGTGAAGGTCTATAACGGTGGAGTAAATGTCCCGCAGGTTGATGACCTTGGTCTTCTTGTCGCGATTTTCGTGCAGGACGGCATTGGCACAGATGAAGAGGAAAATCCCGATTCCCATGATGAGCGGGCCGAGGACCTTCAGCCTATCAGAGTACAGATACCTGTGGAGACATGATGTCACAGCCAATCAGAGGATCAGGCCAGAGTACTAATCTGTTATAGAAAAGAAAAATAATCCAGAAAAAAATTGTTTTGTTTTGTTTAAAAAACTATTTTGGCGACGTGTTAAAAGTCCACCTCAGTTCCAGAAGAAGGTTTTAAACATGAAACATGTGGAACTGCATGGAAGATTCTGGAAGTTCAGATCCTCTGGAATTCTCTGTTCTGCTGCAGAAATCTGAAATTCTTCTGAACAGATGCTGAAGAACATATACGTCCTCAAACAGCAGCAGCGTCGGCTCACCATCCTACCTCCACACCGGAGGCCTGTTCAACGAAGTGAGACTGACAAACCAAGGATATCTCTCTTGTCACCTGGTAACATAGACTGTATATGAAAGATGGACGGAGCCTCCGGCGGTTAAAAGTGAAGCCTATGTGGAAGTGTATAAAACTGCAGTTCCCCCTTCATCCACTAGGGGCTCCAAAACAGAGCAAATCCCCATAGACTCCCATGTTAAAAAGACCAACTTCACAGCAGCAATAAACCTGTTTACAGCAGGAATAAACATGTTTACAGCCTGGTACAAAAATCCATTTTAGGTTTAATAGGTCAGGTTTACCTTCATGACAACTGTGGGGGGAGTGAATTTTTTTCTAACTCGCCCAATTAAAAGTAATTTAATCTAAAAATTTGTCATATTTAGGGGCGTGTCTTTTTGATTGACAGGTACCAGATCTCCTGCTTCAACTCAGCAGAACGTAGAACAACCGCGGTTTTTAGCCGGTTAACAACGTGACTTAGCTTTTGCCCGCTTACCTCCGTTAGCTGGTTAGCTCCTGTTATCTCGGTTAGCTCTTAGCTACAGAAAGCTTGGAGTTGGCTCGATGTCAATCATCCACCATGACGCTCACAGCCCCCTTCTCAGCTCCACCTCTTTGCCCATATTTGTATTTTCGGGCGAGACGACACGCATGACCCTGCCAAGATGGTGATGGTAGGAACCGCCCACCGAGCTTCAATTCAGCTCCTCAGAAACCTACGGGTGATGTCACGGAGGCTCCGCCCATCTTTTTATATACAGTTTATGCCTGGTAATCAGTTTGGTAAATCCACCCAGTATGTTTCAAAGATCAGAGTGCACTCACATGATAGGGAGTTTGCAGCTTCGGACCAATCGCGAACTTGGAGAAACCCTGCAGAGCAGCTACTTGACCATGGAAGAGCAGACCAAACTAAACACATCACCCATGCCAACACTGTTGCCATAGTAACAACCAGGAAGGAATACTGACAGACAATGCTTTCATTTGGCAGATTATATAATGTTAATTAATCAAACAATATAAATAGACAGTAGTCTGATTACTGGTTTACAGCCCAGATGTTTCAGGCAGAATTTTCTCAGTTCTTTTCTCTCCTAAACTCTTTTCATCATCTGTGCGCCAACTTTGTAAAGTGAGCAGCCATTTACCAGTACATCTGATTGGTCAAGAGGGGGTGCTTTTATACTGGTTAATTTCTTACCCAGAACATAACCTGTTCCAGAGCAGGCTAGCTGCTCAACGTAACTTACCATGGTGATTTACCACCATAATGGTACATCATGGTAATGTTGGTAATTGTGGTGGTAATTGTTTCACAGGCCTGTTAGACATGAGCACAAAAGTTTAATAATGAACTAAGAGCTTTTTTCTTTGTTTGACTTATTTATTAAATTTAGTTTATTTGTTGTAGCTACTTTTAGCGTCTTAAACGTTACCCTGATTGATACGGTCGTGTTGTGCAGCGTGTCTCTTTGTGCAAGAGGAACTTCTCCCAAGAGAGACGAATAAAGTGACCTTTATAAGCTATAGAAGCAGAAAAATATGTTTAGAAACATTTTGTGAAACTATCTTACATCCATGTCCAAACCAAGGCGAGGTTTGAAGTGCTTTCTCCCAGGCTGAAGCAGCAGCTAGCTTTAGGGTAAACAGGTGTGTTCACTAACAGGATCATCTACCTGCAGTGGAGCAGAGCTAACTATATTCAGCTAGTTTACTGGCTGGTTGGAACAGCTGCCAAATAGGTCTTCTACTTTATGGCACCTGGATTATACGCCTAAACTGACCCAGCAGTGATGAAACCTACTCAGGATTCTGCTGTTATTAGATTAGCTGCAAGCATGGTTACTAAACTCTCACAGAAATGTTGCGTCAGGACCAAAACTATGGTGTTTAGGTCTCTCAGCATAGTGGCAACCAGACCAGGTTCAATTCTGACATCTTCCCCATCTATCTAACAGACAATAAAGCATTCCCAAACCATTTTCCTTGAGGATCCCTTTCATGCGAATACTAAAAAGCTGTGGGACCATTCATGCTTGTTTTTATTCTTTAATTGTGAAATTCTCATCTTTAATACTTTATTTTGACTGAGTTCTTCCTCCGATGAAGTCAAAGTAAAAACTTATACCTTTACTTCGGGATAAATCGTCTGCTCTGTTGGACCAAATGACAAGATGACAAGTTCAACTCGTCTCTGTGTGGACATGGTCTTAATGTTTAATCACAATGGCTCTGGTGGGTTTCAGGAAAACACGCATTGTACAAATAACATCTCACAGGTTTTAAAGCCTTCCTTTGGAAATAATATTTTTCATTTCATTATTGATGATGACCAAAAGGCCAGTCTAGCCAACTTAAAACATCACCTGAGAGGTCTGTTCCGATACCAGACACCTTTCTATCATCATGGATCTTCATGGTCGCGATTTGTCTAGGGCAGGGGTGTCCAGCTCCGGTTCTCAAGGGCCAGAACCCTGCAGGTTTTCCATGTATCTCTGCTCCAACACACCTGACTCAAATTAATCAGTAGCGCAGAACATCATTGGCTGTTTGATCCAGTTAATGGGAGCCAGACGTGTTGGAACAGGGATATATGGAAAACCCACAGGACAGGACCCCCAAGGACCGGCTTTGGACACCACTGGTTTGGGGTTTATCCCAAGCTGAAACCTGACTGGAACATGGCTGACAAACTCCAAGACCAGTGACAACTTCAGACACATGCTGGCTAGTCCCAGCTATCTGACAGGGATTCTGACTTGGAGATGTAAGGTTCCAGTACACCTTTATGACAAGATACAGACAAGTCAACTGGTGGGGGTGTGATTGCACATAAATCAGTGTTTGTTTCACTGTTCCTTCCATATCTGCCTCAGGAAATTTGACAGAAAGCTTGTCTAAAAAGTCAGAGATTTCAAACAATCTCTCCAGATTGATCTGTTGACGTCCTTGGTGACATACCCTGACAAACAGTCCAACAGACTTCCACCAGTATGTAAGACGACCTCCCAGACACAATAAAATCTCAACCCAGATGTTGCAACAGCCGCCTGGAGATAATGTGTTAATGCAGTAAGAGGGTTGCTGCCTCCTTACCATAACTGACACCTTCTCCCCGTCTACCAAACTGGTCTGATGACATGATGATGATGATGCTGGCTTCAGACTGAGACCTTGTCCACACGTAGCCGGGGGTTTTGTAAAACCGAATGTCTTCCCTCCTCTGTCCAGTAAAAAAATGACTCTACAAGACCTCGATTTTTAAATACAAATCCATCCACACACCTCCACATAACTGCACTGTTCAGCACACTCATTAGCATATCCTACCATTAATCCTATCCAGTCAGAATAACCTTCCATCTCACGACGTCACTTCCACAAAACAGTATACATGCCTCCCAACATGATCTGGTTAGGTGGTGGAAAATTACCGTCCTTAATGTCACCCTTTGCCGTTGTTAGTTTATGTGGAGCAGAATTACAGCTTGTAAAAAACAAACACAAGCGCCTGGACAACAGATAACGCCATCACAGTTCTGAGGACGCCCATGCTGGTGTAAATGTTAAGAGTTCATATGTTCAGTAAGCGGCATGCCTTCAGTTTCATTTTGAAAAGGCCAGACAGGATGTCTGCGCTTTGTTGTTGGAGAAATTTGAGGGTGCTGACTAATAATGAAATACGGCGACTGTGCCAGTTCCACAGAACTACTTTGTGTTCTTGTTTTATATATTCTAAAAGTTTAGGCTCATAAACAAGACCCTTGGTTACATAAACAAAGGTCGCACAAGTGACATCGTGTGCAGACGCAGAGGGTGATGTTTCAAATCATAAAACCCCGGTTATATATGTCCACATGCAGACGTGCAAACAGCGAATTCGCAAATCTTCACTTTAGTTGGAGGTTTTTAAAACCCATCGTTTTTGATACATAAATCTGCGTTTTGATGACATGACAGGCCGAATCGGGGAAAAATGTCTTCGTTTTTTTCCAGATACACTGCTACGTGCGGACAAGGCCTGTCTCGAGGCTCCAGATTGGGACCTGTTTGGAGTGTCGACGAGCTCAATGATGTTATGAATAGTTGGGTTTCATATTGCAAAAACATGACACCAGTTAAAAATGAGAAGACTGATCCAGATAATACACACTGGGTTTCTAAGACACTTAAAGATTTTTGCATAGAAAAAAACAAATATAAACAAATATAAGGATAATCTTTTTGGACAGTACAGAAATTCCAACTGAGATTAATGAATGCGGCAGAAAGAGGTTCACCTCAGTAGTTTAATGCATAGACAAGATAACAAACTGTCCTCTTTTAGTCCCTCCCTAGAAACTCAGTTTCTGAACAATGTTGATGTAGTTAGGTGTTAAAAATGTGAACTGAGAAGAAGCTCGTTGATCCCAATGACCACAAAACACCTGCACTGACCAGCTTGGCTGAATCCTAAATTCTAGCTTTAATCTGTCTCTCTGCCAGCAGGGGACAGCTGTCTTTTTGGACAAAGTCCATACTGGTCCCAGTCACCTCTATGAACAACTTTAACCTCTCTGGTCATGAAGTAGTTAAAGAAACTGGTTAAGATGTTGATGAAAGCCGAGTATCTCTTCAGTCTGCTGATAGAGCCAGGAGACGTCCTGCTGCTTTGTCTGGACTAGAAGCATCTAGAAGGCAGGAAGAATCAGCTCGGCTGAATATTCTTGGTTTATGGACAGCCTTTCACACCATCCAGCCTTTTGTTCTTGTTAACAAACTTCTGAATGTGTTTGGTTTGGACAAACAAGTGAGAATTGACAGAACTCAGTCCAGCCTCTTAACATCCCCTGCCAGCTGACTTCAGGGTGGTGTTATCTACTGTTTTTATATATTTTATACACCACCGCACTGGCAGTTTCATCAGAAAGTATGTGGATGTCTCTGCAACCATCAGCCTGCTTAGGGATGATGAAATCTGCCACATTCTAACTGATTTTATGTTAGTGTGAAAAATCCTTCCATCAAATGAATATCTCTCAAACAAAGGAGATATGTCCGGATTTAAGACAAGCCTTCCCAGCGCCACAGTGTTGCTTTATCCAAACTCAACCAGTCTGAACTAAAGACCAGTTATAAATACGGAGGAAAAATCATCAATCAATTCTATGCCAACTGGGAATCTCTGGGTAAAAATAGTAAGCAACAGCTCTTTTGCCAGAGAAAGCTGCCAAGTTTCACATCAACTAGACTTTGATGAAGCTATTTTATGGTGTTTTTATTGAGTCGGTCCTGTCCTTCTGTATCATCTTCCTGCTGGAAACCTGACGGTCAGAAACAAAAAAAAAACTTTCTCCAGGGGACAGTAGACTTCTGTTGCCTGGAGGACATCTATAGCAGGCATAAGAAGGCAAAGTCCAACCCCTTGGATTCCCATCATCCCCTCAACAAATAAAACTGATTGTTTCCTCCTGGTCTCCACAAAACCATCCATCAGCCTTTAAAACTAGATCTGAGTTTTCCTTTGTACCTTCTTCTATTAAGGCTGGGGTAGGTAATGTTGGGCAGCTAGCAGGATGTGAAAGTGGCACCCTGTCTTGGCTCCTCCCCCTGTCTTGGCTCCTCCCCCTCTGGTTCTGCTCCTTGCGTGATCCGGGGCTTTTTTATTCGCAGCTTTTTCCCACCAACTATTTTCTCTTTCTCGGCTGTTTAGCAGGAGGAGGCAAATAAACCGAGCCGGGTCGGGAAATCCTTCCTGCATTTTCTCAGCCATGTTTGCCTTCCGAGTTTCTTCTTTACTACTTTGTATTTTCATCCTAACACGCTGTTTATATGCAGGGTGTGGCTATCAGGTATGCGCTGCTGGAGGGGGAGGAGGGGAGCCGGGAGAAGAAGTTACGAAATATAAGAAATGAACAACTCCATTTGGGTCGGAACGTTTGGATTGGTCAGAGTTTTTACAGATTTACAGTAAACTGAGTGGTCTAACTGTATTTCTTATTGTTCATGATTACAGAATGTATAGACTACTATCAGGACGAGGAACCGCTTCACCCAGAGGAACATGTCTCTGAGTAACGTTACCTACCCCAGTTTTAAGTCCTACATGGTGCAGAAAGGCAGTGTGTGAATGATGTCTGCTGCAGAACAAGTGAAGGTTCAGACCCACAGCTGTACCTTCCTACATCCTCTTCACCAGACCAAGAGTCTCTGCCTAGAGGTCTGCAACCCCTGATGCAACCGTCTGAATCACATAAAAGACCATTTAACCAGAACTAGCTTCAGACAGGTTTAGGTTAGTTTACCGGTCTAGAAAGTCCTCCAGAAATCCTCGTGGGAGCTGCTGACTCGTCCCATTGATGATTTCTGTTTGGTTAAAGCCCTCCATGTTCATTCCTCCCTCGTCTCCTTCATCTCCTCCATGTGCTGCGAGGATCCCCTCATCTCTTTCATCCCCTCTGTCTCCTTGGGGGAGCCCTTTGTCTCCTCCTGGGGCGCCTTCATCTTCTTCGTCTTCTCGGTGGATCTCTTCATCTCCTTCAAGCTCCTCTGCATTCTCTCCTCCCTGAATCACAGACAGATGTTCAGGGAAACATCTGGGCCACAACTGCAGCATTAGAAATGTGACAAACTCACCTGGATGCCAGCGGGGGCAACTGTGGTGCTGCTGGAGGACACTGAAGCCATGGCGGCGCCCTCCTGTGACTGAGCACTGAAGAACAGTCCATCTCGAGGCCAGTAGCCCAGAGCCGCCATTAAGACGCCCCCCAGCAGGACCAAGATGCCGAACACTGCCACCAGACCCGCCACTGAGCACAGCTTCACCTTCCCTTTGACAACCACCACCTCACTCCTCCTGGAGGGCAGGAAGTGACGTCATCGTGGGGTAATTTGTTAGGCGACCTCTGACACTGTGGCCGTGTTACTGATTGTGTCGTACCTTTTGTTTTTGCTTTTGTTCTTCTTTTGTGTGTGTGCTTTGTGTGGTTTGGACCTCAGAGAGTCCTGACGCCTTGCATTGATCCTCAGCAGGCCGCCAGTTGCAATCATCACCAATCAGATGGCGGAACCGCACCCACTGCTACCTTACCTGGATAGATAAACATCCTGGTTGAGGTAACAATCGTTTCTGTCTTCAAAGGTTTCAGAAGATCTGAACATTATAACTAAAAGTGTATAACTAGTGGAGATCCAGAGCTAGTCAAGGTGTATAACTAGTGGAGATCCAGAGCTAGTCAAGGTGTATAACTAGTGGAGATCCAGAGCTAGTCAGGGTGTATAACTAGTGGAGATCCAGAGCTAGTCAAGATATATAACTAGTGGAGATCCAGAGCTAGTCAGGGTGTATAACTAGTGGAGATCCAGAGCTAGTCAAGGCGTATAACTAGTGGAGATCCAGAGCTAGTCAAGGTGTATAACTAGTGGAGATCCAGAGCTAGTCAAGGTGTATAACTAGTGGAGATCCAGAGCTAGTCAAGGTTTATAACTAGTGGAGATCCAGAGCTAGTCAGGGTGTATAACTAGTGGAGATCCAGAGCTATAACTAGTGGAGATCCAGAGCTAGTCAAGGCGTATAACTAGTGGAGATCCAGAGCTAGTCAGGGTGTATAACTAGTGGAGATTCAGAGCTAGTCAAGGCGTATAACTAGTGGAGATCCAGAGCTAGTCAGGGTGTATAACTAGTGGAGATCCAGAGCTAGTCAAGGCGTATAACTAGTGGAGATCCAGAGCTAGTCAAGGCGTATAACTAGTGGAGATCCAGAGCTAGTCAAGGCGTATAACTAGTGGAGATCCAGAGCTAGTCAAGGCGTATGACTAGTGGAGATCCAGAGCTAGTCAAGGCGTATAACTAGTGGAGATCCAGAGCTAGTCAAGGTGTATAACTAGTGGAGATCCAGAGCTAGTCAGGGTATATAACTAGTGGAGATCCAGAGCTAGTCAAGGTGTATAACTAGTGGAGATCCAGAGCTAGTCAGGGTGTATAACTAGTGGAGAGCCAGAGCTAGTCAAGGCGTATAACTAGTGGAGAGCCAGAGCTAGTCAGGGTGTATAACTAGTGGAGATCCAGAGCTAGTCAAGGCGTATAACTAGTGGAGAGCCAGAGCTAGTCAGGGCGTATAACTAATGGAGATCCAGAGCTAGTCAAGGCGTATAACTAGTGGAGATCCAGAGCTAGTCAGGGCGTATAACTAGTGGAGATCCAGAGCTAGTCAAGGTATATAACTAGTGGAGATCCAGAGCTAGTCAGGGTGTATAACTAGTGGAGATCCAGAGCTAGTCAAGGCGTATAACTAGTGGAGATCCAGAGCTAGTCAAGGCGTATAACTAGTGGAGATCCAGAGCTAGTCAAGGCGTATTACTAGTGGAGATCCAGAACTAGTCAAGGCGTATAACTAGTGGAGATCCAGAACTAGTCAAGGCGTATAACTAGTGGAGATCCAGAGCTAGTCAAGGCGTATAACTAGTGGAGATCCAGAGCTAGTCAAGGCGTATTACTAGTGGAGATCCAGAACTAGTCAAGGCGTATTACTAGTGGAGATCCAGAACTAGTCAAGGCGTATAACTAGTGGAGATCCAGAGCTAGTCAAGGCGTATAACTAGTGGAGATCCAGAGCTAGTCAAGGTATATAACTAGTGGAGATCCAGAGCTAGTCAAGGCGTATAACTAGTGGGGAGCCAGAGCTAGTCAGGGTATATAACTAGTGGAGAGCCAGAGCTAGTCAAGGTGTATAACTAGTGGGGAGCCAGAGCTAGTCAGGGTGTATAACTAGTGGAGATCCAGAGCTAGTCAAGGCGTATAACTAGTGGAGATCCAGAGCTAGTCAAGGTATATAACTAGTGGAGATCCAGAGCTAGTCAAGGCGTATAACTAGTGGGGAGCCAGAGCTAGTCAGGGTATATAACTAGTGGAGAGCCAGAGCTAGTCAAGGTGTATAACTAGTGGGGAGCCAGAGCTAGTCAGGGTGTATAACTAGTGGAGATCCAGAGCTAGTCAAGGCGTATAACTAGTGGAGATCCAGAGCTAGTCAGGGTGTATAACTAGTCGAGATCCAGAGCTAGTCAAGGTGTATAACTAGTGGAGATCCAGAGCTAGTCAAGGTGTATAACTAGTGGAGAGCCAGAGCTAGTCAGGGTGTATAACTAGTGGAGAGCCAGAGCTAGTCAAGGCGTATAACTAGTGGAGATCCAGAGCTAGTCAAGGCGTATAACTAGTGGAGAGCCAGAGCTAGTCAAGGTGTATAACTAGTGGGGAGCCAGAGCTAGTCAAGGTGTATAACTAGTGGAGATCCAGAGCTAGTCAAGGCATATAACTAGTGGAGATCCAGAGCTAGTCAGGGTGTATAACTAGTGGAGAGCCAGAGCTAGTCAAGGCATATAACTAGTGGAGATCCAGAGCTAGTCAAGGTGTATAACTAGTGGAGATCCAGAGCTAGTCAGGGTGTATAACTAGTGGAGATCCAGAGCTAGTCAAGGTGTATAACTAGTGGAGATCCAGAGCTAGTCAGGGTGTATAACAGACCTCCAGTAGATACGGATCTTTATTCTCTCAGGTCTTCACAGAGCTGAGAAGGAGTTCAGTTTGTTTCCATGTAAGTCGGGACGACTGCCAGCTGGCGCGCCACATTTTGGTGATCATGGTTCATAAACCACACAGACTGATGCAACTAGTCATGAACAATCCCACCATAACATGCTGCATTTGGACTGTGTAAGCAAGTTGGAGTACCCCCACCACACACACACACACACACACACACACACACACACACACACACACACACACACACAGAGATGTCATGACTGCTGCAGATTCAAGTGAGGGTCGGGTGGGAACACTAGTCTCCCACAATGCACTGCTCTGACAGGAACTACGTCTCCCAGCATGCACTACAGCTCCTCCAGAGCAGACTCATTCGTGCCACACCGATCAATACTGATCAGTTCTGAAGGCAGATAATCAATACTGCAGAGATCATTCACAGGACAATTAATTATTTACTCACTGATGATCAAAGTGATCTTTATTGATCATGTACACTGCCAGTACTGATTAGTAGTGTACAGATCTCCACATAGACACAAAAACAGGAATCAATCAGATTCCAGCTGTGTTCTGATTCACAGATTCAGGTCTGATCAATAAACATGACATCACCACTGAATAGGAATCAGTTTTTATCAGGATCGAGTGATAGCTTTGCTGTGATTAATCAATCAATAACACACACACTCACAGAACAGAAGGTTTGTTGTCACGGGGGAAGCTGCTCCTGTTTCATGTTCCTCCTCCTCTCCTTCTGTCCTCCTCCTGTTCTCCTCCTCTCCTGCTACTCCGACGTGTCTGAATATCTCCTCTTCTACTCACCTCCTGCTGTCATCTCCCCTGCTCTCTCTCTGCTCCTCCCTCTGTTTCTGTCTCTGCAGCGATGCCGACTCAGAGTCTCCTCCCACAGAGAGAAAGACAGGTTCCTCCCACTGACACTCCACTGGAAATAACACACTCGTCTGAAACATCTGCAGCCAGATCTGCCCGCACGCTAGAACTGTTCCCCTCTAACGGTCCAGAACATCCGCACCAAGACCAGCTCTGTGTCAGGGCAGTTCAGCAATTAGAGTCTAATCCTGCAGCTAAACATCACAAAGAACAATCTCCACCGAAACACTGAAACACACCTGGACACGTTTTGATAACTAAACACACCTGGAGGACACATTTCAATGACTAAACACATCTGGAGGACACATTTCAATGACTAAACACACATGGAGGACACAATTCAATAACTAAACACATCTGGAGGACACATTTCAATAACTAAACACACCTGGAGGACAAAATTCAATAACTCAACACACCTGGAGGACACAATTCAATAACTAAACACACCTGGAGGAAACAATTCAATAACTCAACACACCTGGAGGACACATTTCAATAACTAAAAACACCTGAAGGACATAATTCAATAACTAAACACACCTGGAGGACACAATTCAATAACTAAAAACACCAGGAGGACACATTTCAATGACTAAACACACCTGGAGGACAAATTTTAATAACTAAACGCACCTGGAGGACACATTTCAAAAACTAAACACACCTGGAGGACATAATTCAATGACTAAACACACCTGGGGAACACAATTCAATAACTAAACACACCTGGAGGACACATTTCAATGACTAAACACACCTGGAGGACACATTTTAAGGACTAAACACACCTGGAGGACACAATTCAAAAACTAAACACACCTGGAGGACACATTTCAATGACTAAACACACCTGGAGGACACATTTTAAGGACTAAACACACCTGGAGGACACATTTTAATGACTAAACACACCTGGAGGACACATTTCAAAAACTAAACACACCTGGAGGACATAATTCAATGACTAAACACACCTGGGGAACACAATTCAATAACTAAGCACACCTGAAGGACATATTTCAATAACTAAACACACCTTGAGGACACATTTCAATTACTAAACACACCTGGAGGACACGTTTCAATGACTAAGCCCACCTGGAGGACACAATTCAATAACTAAACACACCTGGAGGACACATTTCAATGATTAAACACACCTGGAGGACACATTTCAATAATTAAACACACCTGGAGGACAGATTTCAATGACTAAACACACCTGGAGGACACGTTTCAATAACTAAGTAAACCTGAAGGACACATTTCAATAACTAAACACACCTGGAGGACACATTTCAATGATTAAACACACCTGGGGGACACATTTCAATAACTAAACACACCGGAAGGGCACAATTCTTTAACTAAAAACACCTGAAGGCCAAAATTCAATAACTAAACACACCTGAAGGACATATTTCAATGACCAAACACACCTGGAGGACACGTTTCAATAACTAAACACACCTGGAGGACACATTTTAATGACTAAACACACCTGGAGGACACATTTCAATAACTAAACACACCTGGAGGACACGATTCAATAAGTAAACACACCTGGAGGACATATTTTAATGACTAAACACACCTGGAGGACACATTTCAATAACTAAACACACCTGGAGGACACGTTCCAATAACTAAACACACCTGAAGGACATATTTCAATGACCAAACACACCTGGAGGACACATTTTAAAACCTAAGCACACCTGAAGGACACGATTCAATAACTAAGCACACCTGGAGGACACAGTTCAATAACTAAACACACCTGGAGGACACATTTCAATGATTAAACACACCTGGAGGACACATGTCAATGACTAAACACACCTGGAGGACACATTTCAAAAACTAAACGCACCTGAAGGACACATTTCAATAACTAAACACACCTGGAAGACACGTTTCAATAACTAAACACACCTGGAGGACACATTTCAATAACTAAACACACCTGGAAGACACGTTTCAATAACTAAACACACCTGGAGGACACATTTCAATAACTAAACACACCTGGAGGACACATTTCAATAACTAAACACACCTGGAAGACACGTTTCAATAACTAAACACACCTGGAGGACACATTTCAAAAACTAAACACACCTGGAGGACACATTTCAATAACTAAACACACCTGGAGGACACAATTCAATAACTAAACACACCTGAAGGACACGTTTCAATAACTAAACACACCTAGAGGACACAATTCAATAACTAAACACACCTGGAGGACACATTTCAATATCTAAACACACCTGGAGGACACATTTTAATAACTAAACACACCTGGAGGACACATTTCAATGACTAAACACACCTGGAGGACACAATTCAATAACTAAGCACACCTGAAGGACATATTTCAATGACTAAACACACCTGGAGGACACATTTTAATGACTAAACACACCTGGAGGACACATTTTAATAACTAAACACACCTGGAGGACAGATTTCAATGACTAAACACACCTGGAGGACACATTTCAATAACTAAGCACACCTGAAGGACACATTCCAATAACTAAACACACCTAGAGGTCACGTTTCAATAACTAAGCACAGCTGGAGGACACCTTTCAATGATTAAACACACCTGGAGGACAGATTTCAATGACTAAACACACCTGGAGGACACATTTCAATAACTAAGCACACCTGGAGGACACAATTCAATAAATAAACACACCTGGAGGACACATTTTACTAACTAAACACACCTGGAGGACATATTTTAATGACTAAACACACCTGGAGGACACATTTTAATGACTAAACACACCGGGAGGACACATTTCAATAACTAAACACACCTAAAGGGCACAATTCATTAACTAAAAACACCTGAAGGCCAAAATTCAATAACTAAACACACCTGAAGGACATATTTCAATAACTAAACACATCTGGAGGACACATTTTAATGACTAAACACACCTAGAGGACACGTTTCAATAACTAAGCACACCTGGAGGACACATTTCAACAACTAAACACACTTGGAGGACACATTTTAAAGACTAAACACACCTGGAGGACACAATTCAAAAACTAAACACACCTGGATGACACATTTCAATGACTAAACACACCTGGAGGACACATTTTAATGACTAAACACACCTGGAGGACACATTTCAATGACTAAACACACCTGGAGGACACATTTTAATAACTAAACGCACCTGGAGGACACATTTCAAAAACTAAACACACCTGGAGGACATAATTCAATGACTAAACACACCTGGGAACACAATTCAATAACTAAACACACCTGGAGGACACATTTCAATGACTAAACACACCTGGAGGACACATTTTAAGGACTAAACACACCTGGAGGACACAATTCAAAAACTAAACACACCTGGAGGACACATTTCAATGACTAAACACACCTGGAGGACACATTTTAAGGACTAAACACACCTGGAGGACACATTTTAATGACTAAACACACCTGGAGGACACATTTCAAAAACTGAACACACCTGGAGGACATAATTCAATGACTAAACACACGTGGGGAACACAATTCAATAACTAAGCACACCTGAAGGACATATTTCAATAACTAAACACACCTTGAGGACACATTTCAATTACTAAACACACCTGGAGGACACGTTTCAATGACTAAGCCCACCTGGAGGACACAATTCAATAACTAAACACACCTGAAGGACACATTTCAATGATTAAACACACCTGGAGGACACAATTCAATAACTAAGCACACCTGGAGGACACATTTCAATGACTAAAGACACCTGGAGGACACGTTTCAATGACTAAGCCCACCTGGAGGACACAATTCAATAACTAAGCACACCTGGAGGACACATTTTAATAACTAAACACACCTGAAGGACACAATTCAATAACTAAACACACCTGGAGGACACATTTTAATAACTAAACACACCTGGAGGACACAATTCAATAACTAAGCACACCTGGAGGACACAATTCAATAACTAAACAGACCTGGAGGACACATGTCAATAACTAAACACACCTGCAGGACACATTTCAAAAAGTAAGCACACCTGGAGGACACATTTCAATAACTAAACACACCGGAAGGGCACAATTCAATAACTAAACACACCTGAAGGACATATTTCAATGACCAAACACACCTGGAGGACACATTTTAATAACTAAACACACCTGCAGGACACATTTCAAAAAGTAAGCACACCTGGAGGACACATTTCAATAACTAAACACACCGGAAGGGCACAATTCTTTAAGTAAAAACACCTGAAGGCCACAATTCAATAACTAAACACACCTGAAGGACATATTTCAATGACCAAACACACCTGGAGGACACATTTTAATGACTAAACACACCTGGAGGACACGTTTCAATAACTAAACACACCTGGAGGACACATTTTAATGACTAAGCACACCTGGAGGACACATTTCAATAATTAAACACACCTGGAGGACACGATTCAATAACTAAACACACCTGGCGGACACATTTTAATGACTAAACACACCTGGAGGACACATTTCAATGACTAAACACACCTGGAAGACACATTTCAAAAACTCAACACACCTGGAGGATACAATTCAATAACTAAACAGACCTGGACGACACAATTCAATCACTAAGCACACCTGAAGGACACATTTCAATAACTAAACACACCTGGAGGACACGATTCAATAAGTAAACACACCTGGAGGACATATTTTAATGACTAAACACACCTGGAGGACACATTTCAATAACTAAACACACCTGGAGGACACATTCCAATCACTAAACACATCTGGAGGACACAATTAAATGAGTAAACACACCTGGAGGACACATTTCAAAAACTAAACACACCTGAAGGACATATTTCAATGACCAAACACACCTGGAGGACACATTTTAAAACCTAAGCACACCTGAAGGACACGATTCAATAACTAAACACACCTGAAGGACATATTTCAATGACCAAACACACCTGGAGGACACATTTTAAAATCTAAGCACACCTGAAGGACACGATTCAATAACTAAGCACACCTGGAGGACACAGTTCAATAACTAAACACACCTGGAGGACACATTTCAATGATTAAACACACCTGGAGGACACATGTCAATGACTAAACACACCTGGAGGACACATTTCAAAAACTAAACACACCTGAAGGACACATTTCAATAACTAAACACACCTGGAGGACACATTTCAATAACTAAACACACCTGGAAGACACGTTTCAATAACTAAACACACCTGGAGGACACATTTCAAAAACTAAACACACCTGGAGGACACATTTCAATAACTAAACACACCTGGAGGACACGTTTCAATAACTAAACACACCTGGAGGACACAATTCAATAACTAAACACACCTGGAGGACACAATTCAATAACTAAACACACCTGGAGGACACATTTCAATGACTAAACACACCTGGAGGACACATTTCAAAAACTAAACACACCTGAAGGACACGTTTCAATAACTAAACACACCTAGAGGACACAATTCAATAACTAAACACACCTGGAGGACACAATTCAATAACTAAGCACACCTGAAGGACATATTTCAATGACTAAACACACCTGGAGGACACATATCAATAACTAAACACACCTGGAGGACATAATTCAATGACTAAACACACCTGGGGAACACAATTCAATAACTAAGCACACCTGAAGGACATATTTCAATAACTAAACACACCTGGAGGACACATTTTAATGACTAAACACACCTGGAGGACAGATTTCAATGACTAAACACACCTGGAGGACACATTTCAATGATTAAACACACCTGGAGGACAGATTTCAATGACTAAACACACGTGGAGGACACATTTTAATGACTAAACACACCTGGAGGACACAATTCAATAACTAAACACACCTGGAGGACAGATTTCAATGACTAAACACACCTGGAGGACACATTTCAATAACTAAGCACACCTGAAGGACACATTCCAATAACTAAACACACCTAGAGGTCACGTTTCAATAACTAAGCACAGCTGGAGGACACCTTTCAATGATTAAACACACCTGGAGGACAGATTTCAATGACTAAACACACCTGGAGGACACATTTCAATAACTAAGCACACCTGGAGGACACAATTCAATAAATAAACACACCTGGAGGACACATTTTACTAACTAAACACACCTGGAGGACATATTTTAATGACTAAACACACCTGGAGGACACATTTTAATGACTAAACACACCGGGAGGACACATTTCAATAACTAAACACACCTAAAGGGCACAATTCATTAATTAAAAACACCTGAAGGCCAAAATTCAATAACTAAACACACCTGAAGGACATATTTCAATAACTAAACACATCTGGAGGACACATTTTAATGACTAAACACACCTGGGGAACACGTTTCAATAACTAAACACACTGGAGGACATATTTCAATGACTAATCACTAAAACATCTCCTCCAGGTGTGTTTTAGTGATTTAACATGTCCTCCAGGTGAGTTTTAGTGACTAAACATCTCCTCCAGGCGAGTCTTAGTGACTAAACATCTCCTCCAGGTGTGTTTTAGGGACATAAACATCTCCTCCAGGTGAGTTTTAGTGACTAAACATGTCCTCCAGGTGTGTTTTAGTGACTAAACATCTCCTCCAGGTGTGTTTTAGTGACAAAACATCTCCTCTTGGTGTGTTTTAGTGACTCAAACATCTCCTCCAGGTGTGTTTTAGTGACTCAAACATCTCCTCCAGGTGTGTTTTAGTGACTTAACTCTCCATGTGTTTTTTAGTGACTGAACATCTCCTCCAGGTGTGTATTAGGGACATAAATATCTCCTCCGGGTGTGTTTTAGTAACTAAACATCTCCTCCAGGTGAGTTTTAGTGACTCAAACATCTCCTCCAGGTGTGTTTTAGGGACATAAATATCTCCTCCAGGTGTGTTTTAGTGACTAAAAATCTCCTCCAGGTGTGTTTTAGTGACTCAAACATCTCCTCCAGGTGTGTTTTAGTGACATAAATATCTCCTCCAGGTGAGTTTTAGTGACTAAACATCTCCTCCAGGTGTGTTTTAGGGACATAAATATCTCCTCCAGGTGAGTTTTAGTGACTAAACATCTCCTCCAGGTGTGTTTTAGTGACTCAAACATCTCCTCCAGGTGTGTTTTAGGGACATAAATATCTCCTCCAGGTGAGTTTTAGTGACTAAACATCTCCTCCAGGTGTGTTTTAGTGACTAAACATCTCCTCCAGGTGAGTTTTAGTGACTAAACATCTCCTCCAGGTGAGTTTTAGTGACTAAACATCTCCTCCAGGTGTGTTTTAGTGACACAAACATCTCCTCCAGGTGAGTTTTAGGGACATAAACATCTCCTCCAGGTGAGTTTTAGTGACTAAACATCTCCTCCAGGTGAGTTTTAGTGACTAAACATCTCCTCTAGGTGAGTTTTAGTGACTCAAACATCTCCTCCAGGTGAGTTTTAGTGACTAAACATCTTCTCCAGGTGAGTTTTAGTGACTCAAACATCTCCTCCAGGTGAGTTTTAGTGACTAAACATCTCCTCCAGGTGAGTTTTAGTGACTAAACATCTCCTCCAGGTGTGTTTTAGTGACTAAACATGTCCTCCAGGTGTGTTTTAGGGACATAAACATCTCCTCCAGGGGTGATTTTAGTAACTAAACATCTCCTCCAGGTGTGTTTTAGTGAAAAAACATCTCCTCTTGGTGTGTTTTAGTGACTAAACATCTCCTCCAGGTGAGTCTTAGTGACTAAACATCTCCTCCAGGTGTGTTTTAGTGACTAAACATGTCCTCCAAGTGTTTTTTAGTGACTAAACATCTCCTCCAGGTGTGTTTTAGTGACTCAAACATCTCCTCCAGGTGAGTCTTAGTGACTAAACATCTCCTCCAGGTGTGTTTTAGTGACTCAAACATCTCCTCCAGGTGAGTCTTAGTGACTAAACATCTCCTCCAGGTGAGTTTTAGTGACTAAACATCTCCTCCAGGTGAGCTTTAGTGACTCAACATCTCCTCCAGGTGAGTTTTAGTGACTCAAACATCTCCTCCAGG
Organism: Telmatherina bonti; assembly: GCF_933228915.1. Lineage (NCBI taxonomy): Eukaryota > Metazoa > Chordata > Actinopteri > Atheriniformes > Telmatherinidae > Telmatherina > Telmatherina bonti. The sequence continues at coordinate 33,373,319 of NC_136618.1, forward strand.
TGAGTTTTAGTGACTCAAACATCTCCTCCAGGTGAGTTTTAGTGACTAAACATCTCCTCCAGGTGAGTTTTAGTGACTCAAACATCTCCTCCAGGTGAGTTTTAGTGACTCAAACATCTCCTCCAGGTGTGTTTTAGTGACTTAACTCTCCATGTGTTTTTTAGTGACTGAACATCTCCTCCAGGTGTGTATTAGGGACATAAATATCTCCTCCAGGTGTGTTTTAGTAACAAAACATGTCCTCCAGGTGAGTTTTAGTGACTCAAACATCTCCTCCACGTGTGTTTTAGGGACATAAATATCTCCTCCAGGTGAGTTTTAGTGACTAAACATCTCCTCCAGGTGTGTTATAGTGACTAAACATCTCCTCCAGGTGAGTTTTAGTGACTAAACATCTCCTCCAGGTGAGTTTTAGTGACTAAACATCTCCTCCAGGTGTGTTTTAGTGACTCAAACATCTCCTCCAGGTGTGTTTTAGTGACTAAACATCTCCTCCAGGTGAGTTTTAGTGACTAAACATCTCCAGGTGAGTTTTAGTGACTAAACATCTCCTCCAGGTGTGTTTTAGTGACTCAAACATCTCCTCCAGGTGTGTTTTAGTGACTAAACATGTCCTCCAAGTGTTTTTTAGTGACTAAACATCTCCTCCAGGTGTGTTTTAGTGACTCAAACATCTCCTCCAGGTGTGTTTTAGGGACATAAACATCTCCTCCAGGTGAGTTTTAGTGACTAAACATCTCCTCCAGGTGAGTCTTAGTGACTAAACATCTCCTCCAGGTGAGTTTTAGGGACATAAACATCTCCTCCAGGGGTGATTTTAGTAACTAAACATCTCCTCTTGGTGTGTTTTAGTGACAAAAAATCTCCTCTTGGTGTGTTTTAGTGACTAAACATCTCCTCCAGGTGTGTTTTAGTGACTCAAACATCTCCTCCAGGTGTGTTTTAGGGACATAAATATCTCCTCCAGGTGAGTTTTAGTGACTAAACATCTCCAGGTGAGTTTTAGTGACTAAACATCTCCTCCAGGTGTGTTTTAGTGACTCAAACATCTCCTCCAGGTGAGTCTTAGTGACTAAACATCTCCTCCAGGTGAGTTTTAGTGACTAAACATCTCCTCCAGGTGTGTTTTAGGGACATAAACATCTCCTCCAGGGGTGATTTTAGTAACTAAACATCTCCTCCAGGTGTGTTTTAGTGACAAAACATCTCCTCTTGGTGTGTTTTAGTGACTAAACATCTCCTCCAGGTGAGTCTTAGTGACTAAACATCTCCTCCAGGTGAGTTTTAGTGACTAAACATGTCCTCCAAGTGTTTTTTAGTGACTAAACATCTCCTCCAGGTGTGTTTTAGTGACTCAAACATCTCCTCCAGGTGAGTCTTAGTGACTAAACATCTCCTCCAGGTGTGTTTTAGTGACTCAAACATCTCCTCCAGGTGTGTTTTAGTGACTTAACTCTCCATGTGTTTTTTAGTGACTGAACATCTCCTCCAGGTGTGTATTAGGGACATAAATATCTCCTCCGGGTGTGTTTTAGTAACTAAACATCTCCTCCAGGTGAGTTTTAGTGACTAAACATCTCCTCCAGGTGAGTTTTAGTGACTAAACATCTCCTCCAGGTGAGTTTTAGTGACTAAACATGTCCTCCAAGTGTTTTTTAGTGACTAAACATCTCCTCCAGGTGTGTTTTAGTGACTCAAACATCTCCTCCAGGTGAGTCTTAGTGACTAAACATCTCCTCCAGGTGTGTTTTAGTGACTCAAACATCTCCTCCAGGTTACTCTTAGTGACTAAACATCTCCTCCAGGTGTGTTTTAGTGACTCAAACATCTCCTCCAGGTGTGTTTTAGGGACATAAATATCTCCTCCAGGTGAGTTTTAGTGACTAAACATCTCCTCCAGGTGTGTTTTAGTGACTAAACATCTCCTCCAGGTGAGTTTTAGTGACTAAACATCTCCTCCAGGTGAGTTTTAGTGACTAAACATCTCCTCCAGGTGTGTTTTAGTGACACAAACATCTCCTCCAGGTGAGTTTTAGGGACATAAACATCTCCTCCAGGTGAGTTTTAGTGACTAAACATCTCCTCCAGGTGAGTTTTAGTGACTAAACATCTCCTCTAGGTGAGTTTTAGTGACTCAAACATCTCCTCCAGGTGAGTTTTAGTGACTAAACATCTTCTCCAGGTGAGTTTTAGTGACTCAAACATCTCCTCCAGGTGAGTTTTAGTGACTAAACATCTCCTCCAGGTGAGTTTTAGTGACTAAACATCTCCTCCAGGTGTGTTTTAGTGACTAAACATGTCCTCCAGGTGTGTTTTAGGGACATAAACATCTCCTCCAGGGGTGATTTTAGTAACTAAACATCTCCTCCAGGTGTGTTTTAGTGAAAAAACATCTCCTCTTGGTGTGTTTTAGTGACTAAACATCTCCTCCAGGTGAGTCTTAGTGACTAAACATCTCCTCCAGGTGTGTTTTAGTGACTAAACATGTCCTCCAAGTGTTTTTTAGTGACTAAACATCTCCTCCAGGTGTGTTTTAGTGACTCAAACATCTCCTCCAGGTGAGTCTTAGTGACTAAACATCTCCTCCAGGTGTGTTTTAGTGACTCAAACATCTCCTCCAGGTGAGTCTTAGTGACTAAACATCTCCTCCAGGTGAGTTTTAGTGACTAAACATCTCCTCCAGGTGAGCTTTAGTGACTCAACATCTCCTCCAGGTGAGTTTTAGTGACTCAAACATCTCCTCCAGGTGAGTTTTAGTGACTCAAACATCTCCTCCAGGTGAGTTTTAGTGACTAAACATCTCCTCCAGGTGAGTTTTAGTGACTCAAACATCTCCTCCAGGTGAGTTTTAGTGACTCAAACATCTCCTCCAGGTGTGTTTTAGTGACTTAACTCTCCATGTGTTTTTTAGTGACTGAACATCTCCTCCAGGTGTGTATTAGGGACATAAATATCTCCTCCAGGTGTGTTTTAGTAACAAAACATGTCCTCCAGGTGAGTTTTAGTGACTCAAACATCTCCTCCACGTGTGTTTTAGGGACATAAATATCTCCTCCAGGTGAGTTTTAGTGACTAAACATCTCCTCCAGGTGTGTTATAGTGACTAAACATCTCCTCCAGGTGAGTTTTAGTGACTAAACATCTCCTCCAGGTGAGTTTTAGTGACTAAACATCTCCTCCAGGTGTGTTTTAGTGACTCAAACATCTCCTCCAGGTGTGTTTTAGTGACTAAACATCTCCTCCAGGTGAGTTTTAGTGACTAAACATCTCCAGGTGAGTTTTAGTGACTAAACATCTCCTCCAGGTGTGTTTTAGTGACTCAAACATCTCCTCCAGGTGTGTTTTAGTGACTAAACATGTCCTCCAAGTGTTTTTTAGTGACTAAACATCTCCTCCAGGTGTGTTTTAGTGACTCAAACATCTCCTCCAGGTGTGTTTTAGGGACATAAACATCTCCTCCAGGTGAGTTTTAGTGACTAAACATCTCCTCCAGGTGAGTCTTAGTGACTAAACATCTCCTCCAGGTGAGTTTTAGGGACATAAACATCTCCTCCAGGGGTGATTTTAGTAACTAAACATCTCCTCCAGGTGTGTTTTAGTGACAAAAAATCTCCTCTTGGTGTGTTTTAGTGACTAAACATCTCCTCCAGGTGTGTTTTAGTGACTCAAACATCTCCTCCAGGTGTGTTTTAGGGACATAAATATCTCCTCCAGGTGAGTTTTAGTGACTAAACATCTCCAGGTGAGTTTTAGTGACTAAACATCTCCTCCAGGTGTGTTTTAGTGACTCAAACATCTCCTCCAGGTGAGTCTTAGTGACTAAACATCTCCTCCAGGTGTGTTTTAGTGACTAAACATGTCCTCCAAGTGTTTTTTAGTGACTAAACATCTCCTCCAGGTGTGTTTTAGGGACATAAACATCTCCTCCAGGTGAGTTTTAGTGACTAAACATCTCCTCCAGGTGAGTTTTAGTGACTAAACATCTCCTCCAGGTGTGTTTTAGGGACATAAACATCTCCTCCAGGGGTGATTTTAGTAACTAAACATCTCCTCCAGGTGTGTTTTAGTGACAAAACATCTCCTCTTGGTGTGTTTTAGTGACTAAACATCTCCTCCAGGTGAGTCTTAGTGACTAAACATCTCCTCCAGGTGAGTTTTAGTGACTAAACATGTCCTCCAAGTGTTTTTTAGTGACTAAACATCTCCTCCAGGTGTGTTTTAGTGACTCAAACATCTCCTCCAGGTGAGTCTTAGTGACTAAACATCTCCTCCAGGTGTGTTTTAGTGACTCAAACATCTCCTCCAGGTGACTCTTAGTGACTAAACATCTCCTCCAGGTGTGTTTTAGTGACTAAACATCTCCTCCAGGTGAGCTTTAGTGACTCAACATCTCCTCCAGGTGAGTTTTAGTGACTCAAACATCTCCTCCAGGTGAGTTTTAGTGACTCAAACATCTCCTCCAGGTGAGTTTTAGTGACTAAACATCTCCTCCAGGTGAGTTTTAGTGACTCAAACATCTCCTCCAGGTGTGTTTTAGGGACATAAATATCTCCTCCAGGTGAGTTTTAGTGACTAAACATCTCCAGGTGAGTTTTAGTGACTAAACATCTCCTCCAGGTGTGTTTTAGTGACTCAAACATCTCCTCTTGGTGTGTTTTAGTGACTTAACTCTCCATGTGTTTTTTAGTGACTGAACATCTCCTCCAGGTGTGTTTTAGTGACTAAACATGTCCTCCAAGTGTTTTTTAGTGACTAAACATCTCCTCCAGGTGTGTTTTAGTGACTCAAACATCTCCTCCAGGTGAGTCTTAGTGACTAAACATCTCCTCCAGGTGTGTTTTAGGGACATAAACATCTCCTCCAGGTGAGTTTTAGTGACTAAACATCTCCTCCAGGTGAGTCTTAGTGACTAAACATCTCCTCCAGGTGAGTTTTAGGGACATAAACATCTCCTCCAGGGGTGATTTTAGTAACTAAACATCTCCTCTTGGTGTGTTTTAGTGACAAAAAATCTCCTCTTGGTGTGTTTTAGTGACTAAACATCTCCTCCAGGTGAGTCTTAGTGACTAAACATCTCCTCCAGGTGTGTTTTAGTGACTAAACATCTCCTCCAAGTGTTTTTTAGTGACTCAAACATCTCCTCCAGGTGTGTTTTAGGGACATAAACATCTCCTCCAGGTGTGTTTTAGTGACTCAAACATCTCCTCCAGGTGTGTTTTAGTGACTAAACATGTCCTCCAAGTGTTTTTTAGTGACTAAACATCTCCTCCAGGTGTGTTTTAGTGACTCAAACATCTCCTCCAGGTGTGTTTTAGGGACATAAACATCTCCTCCAGGTGAGTTTTAGTGACTAAACATCTCCTCCAGGTGAGTCTTAGTGACTAAACATCTCCTCCAGGTGAGTTTTAGGGACATAAACATCTCCTCCAGGGGTGATTTTAGTAACTAAACATCTCCTCTTGGTGTGTTTTAGTGACAAAAAATCTCCTCTTGGTGTGTTTTAGTGACTAAACATCTCCTCCAGGTGTGTTTTAGTGACTCAAACATCTCCTCCAGGTGTGTTTTAGGGACATAAATATCTCCTCCAGGTGAGTTTTAGTGACTAAACATCTCCAGGTGTGTTTTAGTGACTCAAACATCTCCTCCAGGTGTGTTTTAGGGACATAAACATCTCCTCCAGGTGAGTTTTAGTGACTAAACATCTCCTCCAGGTGAGTCTTAGTGACTAAACATCTCCTCCAGGTGAGTTTTAGGGACATAAACATCTCCTCCAGGGGTGATTTTAGTAACTAAACATCTCCTCTTGGTGTGTTTTAGTGACAAAAAATCTCCTCTTGGTGTGTTTTAGTGACTAAACATCTCCTCCAGGTGTGTTTTAGTGACTCAAACATCTCCTCCAGGTGTGTTTTAGGGACATAAATATCTCCTCCAGGTGAGTTTTAGTGACTAAACATCTCCAGGTGTGTTTTAGTGACTCAAACATCTCCTCCAGGTGAGTCTTAGTGACTAAACATCTCCTCCAGGTGTGTTTTAGTGACTAAACATGTCCTCCAAGTGTTTTTTAGTGACTAAACATCTCCTCCAGGTGTGTTTTAGGGACATAAACATCTCCTCCAGGTGAGTTTTAGTGACTAAACATCTCCTCCAGGTGAGTTTTAGTGACTAAACATCTCCTCCAGGTGTGTTTTAGGGACATAAACATCTCCTCCAGGGGTGATTTTAGTAACTAAACATCTCCTCCAGGTGTGTTTTAGTGACAAAACATCTCCTCTTGGTGTGTTTTAGTGACTAAACATCTCCTCCAGGTGAGTCTTAGTGACTAAACATCTCCTCCAGGTGAGTTTTAGTGACTAAACATGTCCTCCAAGTGTTTTTTAGTGACTAAACATCTCCTCCAGGTGTGTTTTAGTGACTCAAACATCTCCTCCAGGTGAGTCTTAGTGACTAAACATCTCCTCCAGGTGTGTTTTAGTGACTCAAACATCTCCTCCAGGTGACTCTTAGTGACTAAACATCTCCTCCAGGTGTGTTTTAGTGACTAAACATCTCCTCCAGGTGAGCTTTAGTGACTCAACATCTCCTCCAGGTGAGTTTTAGTGACTCAAACATCTCCTCCAGGTGAGTTTTAGTGACTCAAACATCTCCTCCAGGTGAGTTTTAGTGACTAAACATCTCCTCCAGGTGAGTTTTAGTGACTCAAACATCTCCTCCAGGTGTGTTTTAGGGACATAAATATCTCCTCCAGGTGAGTTTTAGTGACTAAACATCTCCAGGTGAGTTTTAGTGACTAAACATCTCCTCCAGGTGTGTTTTAGTGACTCAAACATCTCCTCTTGGTGTGTTTTAGTGACTTAACTCTCCATGTGTTTTTTAGTGACTGAACATCTCCTCCAGGTGTGTTTTAGTGACTAAACATGTCCTCCAAGTGTTTTTTAGTGACTAAACATCTCCTCCAGGTGTGTTTTAGTGACTCAAACATCTCCTCCAGGTGAGTCTTAGTGACTAAACATCTCCTCCAGGTGTGTTTTAGGGACATAAACATCTCCTCCAGGTGAGTTTTAGTGACTAAACATCTCCTCCAGGTGAGTCTTAGTGACTAAACATCTCCTCCAGGTGAGTTTTAGGGACATAAACATCTCCTCCAGGGGTGATTTTAGTAACTAAACATCTCCTCTTGGTGTGTTTTAGTGACAAAAAATCTCCTCTTGGTGTGTTTTAGTGACTAAACATCTCCTCCAGGTGAGTCTTAGTGACTAAACATCTCCTCCAGGTGTGTTTTAGTGACTAAACATCTCCTCCAAGTGTTTTTTAGTGACTCAAACATCTCCTCCAGGTGTGTTTTAGGGACATAAACATCTCCTCCAGGTGTGTTTTAGTGACTCAAACATCTCCTCCAGGTGTGTTTTAGTGACTAAACATGTCCTCCAAGTGTTTTTTAGTGACTAAACATCTCCTCCAGGTGTGTTTTAGTGACAAAACATCTCCTCTTGGTGTGTTTTAGTGACTAAACATCTCCTCCAGGTGAGTCTTAGTGACTAAACATCTCCTCCAGGTGTGTTTTAGTGACTAAACATGTCCTCCAAGTGTTTTTTAGTGACTCAAACATCTCCTCCAGGTGTGTTTTAGGGACATAAACATCTCCTCCAGGTGTGTTTTAGTGACTCAAACATCTCCTCCAGGTGTGTTTTAGTGACTAAACATCTCCTCCAAGTGTTTTTTAGTGACTAAACATCTCCTCCAGGTGTGTTTTAATGACTCAAACATCTCCTCCAGGTGAGTCTTAGTGACTAAACATCTCCTCCAGGTGTGTTTTAGTGACTAAACATCTCCTGCAGGTGAGTTTTAGTGACTAAACATCTCCTCCAGGTGAGTTTTAGTGACTCAAACATCTCCTCTTGGTTTGTTTTAGTGACTAAACATCTCCTCCAGGTGAGTTTTAGTGACTCAAACATCTCCTCCAGGTGAGTATTAGTGACTCAAACATCTCCTCCAGGTGTGTTTTAGGGACATAAATATCTCCTCCAGTTGAGTTTTAGTGACTAAAAATCTCCTCCAGGTGTGTTTTAGTAACTAAACATGTCCTCCAGGTGAGTTTTAGTGACTCAAACATCTCCTCCAGGTGTGTTTTAGGGACATAAATATCTCCTCCAGGTGAGTTTTAGTGACTAAAAATCTCCTCCAGGTGTGTTTTAGTGACTCAAACATCTCCTCCAGGTGAGTTTTAGTGACTAAACATCTCCTCCAGGTGTGTTTTAGAGACATAAATATCTCCTCCAGGTGAGTTTTAGTGACTAAACATCTCCTCCAGGTGTGTTTTAGTGACTCAAACATCTCCTCCAGGTGTGTTTTAGGGACATAAATATCTCCTCCAGGTGAGTTTTAGTGACTAAACATCTCCTCCAGGTGTGTTTTAGTGACTAAACATCTCCTCCAGGTGAGTTTTAGTGACTAAACATCTCCTCCAGGTGAGTTTTAGTGACTAAACATCTCCTCCAGGTGTGTTTTAGTGACTCAAACATCTCCTCCAGGTGTGTTTTAGGGACATAAATATCTCCTCCAGGTGAGTTTTAGTGACTAAACATCTCCTCCAGGTGAGTTTTAGTGACTAAACATCTCCTCCAGGTGAGTTTTAGTGACTCAAACATCTCCAGGTGAGTTTTAGTGACTAAACATCTCCTCCAGGTGTGTTTTAGTGACTCAAACATCTCCTCTTGGTGTGTTTTAGTGACTTAACTCTCCATGTGTTTTTTAGTGACTGAACATCTCCTCCAGGTGTGTTTTAGTGACTAAACATGTCCTCCAAGAGTTTTTTAGTGACTAAACATCTCCTCCAGGTGTGTTTTAGTGACAAAACATCTCCTCCAGGTGAGTCTTAGTGACTAAACATCTCCTCCAGGTGTGTTTTAGTGACTCAAACATCTCCTCCAGGTGAATCTTAGTGACTAAACATCTCCTCCAGGTGTGTTTTAGTGACTAAACATGTCCTCCAAGTGTTTTTTAGTGACTAAACATCTCCTCCAGGTGTGTTTTAGGGACATATACATCTCCTCTTGGTGAGTTTTAGTGACTAAACATCTCCTCCAGGTGAGTCTTAGTGACTAAACATCTCCTCCAGGTGTGTTTTAGGGACATAAACATCTCCTCTTGGTGTGTTTTAGGGACATAAACATCTCCTCCAGGGGTGATTTTAGTAACTAAACATCTCCTCCAGGTGTGTTTTAGTGACAAAACATCTCCTCTTGGTATGTTTTGGTGACTAAACATCTCCTCCAGGTGAGTCTTAGTGACTAAACATCTCCTCCAGGTGTGTTTTAGTGACTAAACATGTCCTCCAAGTGTTTTTTAGTGACTCAAACATCTCCTCCAGGTGTGTTTTAGGGACATAAACATCTCCTCCAGGTGTGTTTTAGTGACTCAAACATCTCCTCCAGGTGTGTTTTAGTGACTAAACATCTCCTCCAGGTGTGTTTTAGTGACTCAAACATCTCCTCCAGGTGAGTCTTAGTGACAAAACATCTCCTCCAGGTGTGTTTTAGTGACTAAACATGTCCTCCAAGTGTTTTTTAGTGACTAAACATCTCCTCCAGGTGTGTTTTAGTGACTCAAACATCTCCTCCAGGTGAGTCTTAGTGACTAAACATCTCCTCCAGGTGTGTTTTAGTGACTAAACATCTCCTCCAGGTGAGCTTTAGTGACTAAACATCTCCTCCAGGTGAGTTTTAGTGACTCAAACATCTCCTCCAGGTAAGTTTTAGTGACTCAAACATCTCCTCCAGGTGAGTTTTAGTGACTAAACATCTCCTCCAGGTGAGTTTTAGTGACTCAAACATCTCCTCCAGGTGAGTTTTAGTGACTAAACATCTCCTCCAGGTGAGTTTTAGTGACTCAAACATCTCCTCTTGGTGTGTTTTAGTGACTCAAACATCTCCTCTTGGTGTGTTTTAGTGACTAAACATCTCCTCCAGGTGAGTCTTAGTGACTAAACATCTCCTCCAGGTGTGTTTTAGTGACTAAACATCTCCTCCAGGTGTGTTTTATGGACATAAACATCTCCTCCAGGTGAGTTTTAGTGACTAAACATCCCCTCCAGGTGTGTTTTAGTGACTCAAACATCTCCTCCAGGTGTGTTTTAGGGACATAAACATCTCCTCCAGGTGAGTTTTAGTGACTAAACATCTCCTCCAGGTGTGTTTTAGTGACTAAACATCTCCTCCAGGTGAGTCTTAGTGAATAAATATCTCCTCCATGTGTGTTTTAGTGAATAAACATCTCCTCCAGGTGTGTTTTAGTGACTAAACATCTCCTCCAGGTGAGTTTTAGTGACAAAACATCTCCTCCAGGTGAGTCTTAGTGACTCAAACATCTCCTCCAGGTGTGTTTTAGGGACATAAATATCTCCTCCAGTTGAGTTTTAGTGACTAAAAATCTCCTCCAGGTGAGTCTTAGTGACTAAACATCTCCTCCAGGTGTGTTTTAGTGACTAAACATCTCCTCCAGGTGAGCTTTAGTGACTAAACATCTCCTCCAGGTGAGTTTTAGTGACTCAAACATCTCCTCCAGGTAAGTTTTAGTGACTCAAACATCTCCTCCAGGTGAGTTTTAGTGACTAAACATCTCCTCCAGGTGAGTTTTAGTGACTCAAACATCTCCTCCAGGTGAGTTTTAGTGACTAAACATCTCCTCCAGGTGAGTTTTAGTGACTCAAACATCTCCTCTTGGTGTGTTTTAGTGACTCAAACATCTCCTCTTGGTGTGTTTTAGTGACTAAACATCTCCTCCAGGTGAGTCTTAGTGACTAAACATCTCCTCCAGGTGTGTTTTAGTGACTAAACATCTCCTCCAGGTGTGTTTTATGGACATAAACATCTCCTCCAGGTGAGTTTTAGTGACTAAACATCCCCTCCAGGTGTGTTTTAGTGACTCAAACATCTCCTCCAGGTGTGTTTTAGGGACATAAACATCTCCTCCAGGTGAGTTTTAGTGACTAAACATCTCCTCCAGGTGTGTTTTAGTGACTAAACATCTCCTCCAGGTGAGTCTTAGTGAATAAACATCTCCTCCATGTGTGTTTTAGTGAATAAACATCTCCTCCAGGTGTGTTTTAGTGACTAAACATCTCCTCCAGGTGAGTTTTAGTGACTAAACATCTCCTCCAGGTGAGTTTTAGTGACTCAAACATCTCCTCCAGGTGAGTTTTAGTGACTCAAACATCTCCTCCAGGTGAGTTTTAGTGACTAAACATCTCCTCCAGGTGAGTTTTAGTGACTCAAACATCTCCTACAGGTGAGTTTTAGTGACTAAACATCTCCTCCAGGTGAGTTTTAGTGACTCAAACATCTCCTCCAGGTGTGTTTTAGTGACTCAAACATCTCCTCTTGGTGTGTTTTAGTGACTAAACATCTCCTCCAGGTGAGTCTTAGTGACTAAACATCTCCTCCAGGTGTGTTTTAGTGACTAAACATCTCCTCCAGGTGTGTTTTAGTGACTAAACATCCCCTCCAGGTGTGTTTTAGTGACTAATCATCTCCTCCAGGTGAGTCTTAGTGAATAAACATCTCCTCCATGTGTGTTTTAGTGACTAAACATCTCCTCCAGGTGTGTTTTAGTGACTAAACATCTCCTCCAGGTGAGTTTTAGTGAATAAACATCTCCTCCATGTGTGTTTTAGTGACTAAACATCTGCTCCAGGTGAGTTTTAGTGACTCAAACATCTCCTCCAGGTGTGTTTTAGTGACTCAAACATCTCCTCCAGGTGAGTTTTAGTGACTAAACATCTCCTCCAGGTGAGTTTTAGTGACTAAACATCTCCTCCAGGTGAGTCTTAGTGACTAAACATCTCCTCCAGGTGTGTTTTAGGGACATAAACATCTCCTCCAGGTGAGTTTTAGTGACTAAACATCTCCTCCAGGTGAGTTTTAGTGACTCAAACATCTCCTCCAGGTGAGTTTTAGTAACTAAACATCTCCTGCAGGTGAGTTTTAGTGACTAAACATCTCCTCCAGGTGAGTTTTAGTGACTCAAACATCTCCTCTTGGTTTGTTTTAGTGACTAAACATCTCCTCCAGGTGAGTTTTAGTGACTCAAACATCTCCTCCAGGTGAGTCTTAGTGACTAAACATCTCCTCCAGGTGTGTTTTAGGGACATAAACATCTCCTCCAGGTGAGTTTTAGTGAGTAAACATCTCCTCCAGGTGAGTTTTAGTGACTCAAACATCTCCTCCAGGTGAGTTTTAGTAACTAAACATCTCCTCCAGGTGAGTCTTAGTGACTAAACATCTCCTCCAGGTGAGTCTTAGTGACTCAAACATCTCCTCCAGGTGTGTTTTAGTGACTCAAACATCTCCTCCAGGTGAGTTTTAGTGACTCAAACATCTCCTCTTGGTGTGTTTTAGTGACTCAAACATCTCCTCTTGGTGTGTTTTAGTGACTAAACATCTCCTCCAGGTGAGTTCTAGTGACTAAACATCTCCCCCAGGTGTGTTTTACTGACAAAACATCTCCTCCAGGTGAGTTTCAGTGACTCAAACATCTCCTCCAGGTGTGTTTTAGTGACTCAAACATCTCCTCCAGGTGTGTTTTAGTGACATAAATATCTCCTCCAGGTGAGTTTTAGTGACTAAACATCTCCTCCAGGTGTGTTTTAGGGACATAAATATCTCCTCCAGGTGAGTTTTAGTGACTAAACATCTCCTTCAGGTGTGTTTTAGTGACTCAAACATCTCCTCCAGGTGTGTTTTAGGGACATAAATATCTCCTCCAGGTGAGTTTTAGTGACTAAACATCTCCTCCAGGTGTGTTTTAGTGACTAAACATCTCCTCCAGGTGAGTTTTAGTGACTCAAACATCTCCTCCAGGTGAGTCTTAGTGACTAAACATCTCCTCCAGGTGTGTTTTAGGGACATAAACATCTCCTCCAGGTGAGTTTTAGTGAGTAAACATCTCCTCCAGGTGAGTTTTAGTGACTCAAACATCTCCTCCAGGTGAGTTTTAGTAACTAAACATCTCCTCCAGGTGAGTCTTAGTGACTAAACATCTCCTCCAGGTGAGTCTTAGTGACTCAAACATCTCCTCCAGGTGTGTTTTAGTGACTCAAACATCTCCTCCAGGTGAGTTTTAGTGACTCAAACATCTCCTCTTGGTGTGTTTTAGTGACTCAAACATCTCCTCTTGGTGTGTTTTAGTGACTAAACATCTCCTCCAGGTGAGTTCTAGTGACTAAACATCTCCCCCAGGTGTGTTTTACTGACAAAACATCTCCTCCAGGTGAGTTTCAGTGACTCAAACATCTCCTCCAGGTGTGTTTTAGTGACTCAAACATCTCCTCCAGGTGTGTTTTAGTGACATAAATATCTCCTCCAGGTGAGTTTTAGTGACTAAACATCTCCTCCAGGTGTGTTTTAGGGACATAAATATCTCCTCCAGGTGAGTTTTAGTGACTAAACATGTCCTTCAGGTGTGTTTTAGTGACTCAAACATCTCCTCCAGGTGTGTTTTAGGGACATAAATATCTCCTCCAGGTGAGTTTTAGTGACTAAACATCTCCTCCAGGTGTGTTTTAGTGACTAAACATCTCCTCCAGGTGAGTTTTAGTGACTAAACATCTCCTCCAGGTGAGTTTTAGTGACTAAACATCCCCTCCAGGTGTGTTTTAGTGACTCAAACATCTCCTCCAGGTGTGTTTTAGGGACATAAATATCTCCTCCAGGTGAGTTTTAGTGACTAAACATCTCCTCCAGGTGAGTTTTAGTGACTCAACATCTCCTCCAGGTGAGTTTTAGTGACTCAAACATCTCCTCCAGGTGAGTTTTAGTAACTAAACATCTCCTGCAGGTGAGTTTTAGTGACTAAACATCTCCTCCAGGTGAGTTTTAGTGACTCAAACATCTCCTCTTGGTTTGTTTTAGTGACTAAACATCTCCTCCAGGTGAGTTTTAGTGACTCAAACATCTCCTCCAGGTGAGTCTTAGTGACTAAACATCTCCTCCAGGTGTGTTTTAGGGACATAAACATCTCCTCCAGGTGAGTTTTAGTGAGTAAACATCTCCTCCAGGTGAGTTTTAGTGACTCAAACATCTCCTCCAGGTGAGTTTTAGTAACTAAACATCTCCTCCAGGTGAGTCTTAGTGACTAAACATCTCCTCCAGGTGAGTCTTAGTGACTCAAACATCTCCTCCAGGTGAGTTCTAGTGACTAAACATCTCCCCCAGGTGTGTTTTACTGACAAAACATCTCCTCCAGGTGAGTTTCAGTGACTCAAACATCTCCTCCAGGTGTGTTTTAGTGACTCAAACATCTCCTCCAGGTGTGTTTTAGTGACATAAATATCTCCTCCAGGTGAGTTTTAGTGACTAAACATCTCCTCCAGGTGTGTTTTAGGGACATAAATATCTCCTCCAGGTGAGTTTTAGTGACTAAACATCTCCTTCAGGTGTGTTTTAGTGACTCAAACATCTCCTCCAGGTGTGTTTTAGGGACATAAATATCTCCTCCAGGTGAGTTTTAGTGACTAAACATCTCCTCCAGGTGTGTTTTAGTGACTAAACATCTCCTCCAGGTGAGTTTTAGTGACTCAAACATCTCCTCCAGGTGAGTCTTAGTGACTAAACATCTCCTCCAGGTGTGTTTTAGGGACATAAACATCTCCTCCAGGTGAGTTTTAGTGAGTAAACATCTCCTCCAGGTGAGTTTTAGTGACTCAAACATCTCCTCCAGGTGAGTTTTAGTAACTAAACATCTCCTCCAGGTGAGTCTTAGTGACTAAACATCTCCTCCAGGTGAGTCTTAGTGACTCAAACATCTCCTCCAGGTGTGTTTTAGTGACTCAAACATCTCCTCCAGGTGAGTTTTAGTGACTCAAACATCTCCTCTTGGTGTGTTTTAGTGACTCAAACATCTCCTCTTGGTGTGTTTTAGTGACTAAACATCTCCTCCAGGTGAGTTCTAGTGACTAAACATCTCCCCCAGGTGTGTTTTACTGACAAAACATCTCCTCCAGGTGAGTTTCAGTGACTCAAACATCTCCTCCAGGTGTGTTTTAGTGACTCAAACATCTCCTCCAGGTGTGTTTTAGTGACATAAATATCTCCTCCAGGTGAGTTTTAGTGACTAAACATCTCCTCCAGGTGTGTTTTAGGGACATAAATATCTCCTCCAGGTGAGTTTTAGTGACTAAACATGTCCTTCAGGTGTGTTTTAGTGACTCAAACATCTCCTCCAGGTGTGTTTTAGGGACATAAATATCTCCTCCAGGTGAGTTTTAGTGACTAAACATCTCCTCCAGGTGTGTTTTAGTGACTAAACATCTCCTCCAGGTGAGTTTTAGTGACTAAACATCTCCTCCAGGTGAGTTTTAGTGACTAAACATCCCCTCCAGGTGTGTTTTAGTGACTCAAACATCTCCTCCAGGTGTGTTTTAGGGACATAAATATCTCCTCCAGGTGAGTTTTAGTGACTAAACATCTCCTCCAGGTGAGTTTTAGTGACTAAACATCTCCTCCAGGTGAGTTTTAGTGACTAAACATCTCCTCCAGGTGAGTTTTAGTGACTCAAACATCTCCAGGTGTGTTTTAGTGACTCAAACATCTCCTCCAGGTGAGTTTTAGGGACATAAATATCTCCTCCAGGTGAGTTTTAGTGACTAAACATCTCCTCCAGGTGAGTTTTAGTGACTAAACATCTCCTCCAGGTGAGTTTTAGTGACTAAACATCTCCTCCAGGTGAGTTTTAGTTACTAAACATCTCCTCCAGGGGTGATTTTAGTAACTAAACATCTCCTCCAGGTGTGTTTTAGTGACAAAACATCTCCTCCAGGTGTGTTTTAGTGACTCAAACATCTCCTCTTGGTGTGTTTTAGTGACTAAACATCTCCTCCAGGTGAGTCTTAGTGACTCAAACATCTCCTCTTGGTGTGTTTTAGGGACATAAACATCTCCTCCAGGTGAGTTTTAGTGACTAAACATCCCCTCCAGGTGAGTTTTAGTGACTCAAACATCTCCTCCAGGTGTGTTTTAGGGACATAAACATCTCCTCCAGGTGAGTTTTAGTGACTAAACATCTCCTCCAGGTGTGTTTTAGTGACTAATCATCTCCTCCAGGTGAGTCTTAGTGAATAAACATCTCCTCCATGTGTGTTTTAGTGACTAAACATCTCCTCCAGGTGTGTTTTAGTGACTAAACATCTCCTCCAGGTGAGTTTTAGTGAATAAACATCTCCTCCATGTGTGTTTTAGTGACTAAACATCTCCTCCAGGTGAGTTTTAGTGACTCAAACATCTCCTCCAGGTGTGTTTTAGTGACTTAACTCTCCATGTGTTTTTTAGTGACTAAACATCTCCTCCAGGTGTGTTTTAGTGACTAAACATCTCCTCCAGGGGAGTTTTAGTGACTCAAACATCTCCTCCAGGTGAGTCTTAGTGACTAAACATCTCCTCCAGGTGTGTTTTAGGGACATAAACATCTCCTCCAGGTGAGTTTTAGTGAGTAAACATCTCCTCCAGGTGAGTTTTAGTGACTCAAACATCTCCTCCAGGTGAGTTTTAGTAACTAAACATCTCCTCCAGGTGAGTCTTAGTGACTAAACATCTCCTCCAGGTGTGTTTTAGGGACATAAATATCTCCTCCAGGTGAGTTTTAGTGACTAAACATCTCCTCCATGTGTGTTTTAGTGACTAAACATCTCCTCCAGGGGAGTTTTAGTGACTCAAACATCTCCTCCAGGTGAGTCTTAGTGACTAAACATCTCCTCCAGGTGTGTTTTAGGGACATAAACATCTCCTCCAGGTGAGTTTTAGTGAGTAAACATCTCCTCCAGGTGAGTTTTAGTGACTCAAACATCTCCTCCAGGTGAGTTTTAGTAACTAAACATCTCCTCCAGGTGAGTCTTAGTGACTAAACATCTCCTCCAGGTGAGTCTTAGTGACTCAAACATCTCCTCCAGGTGTGTTTTAGTGACTCAAACATCTCCTCCAGGTGAGTTTTAGTGACTCAAACATCTCCTCTTGGTGTGTTTTAGTGACTCAAACATCTCCTCTTGGTGTGTTTTAGTGACTAAACATCTCCTCCAGGTGAGTTCTAGTGACTAAACATCTCCCCCAGGTGTGTTTTACTGACAAAACATCTCCTCCAGGTGAGTTTCAGTGACTCAAACATCTCCTCCAGGTGTGTTTTAGTGACTCAAACATCTCCTCCAGGTGTGTTTTAGTGACATAAATATCTCCTCCAGGTGAGTTTTAGTGACTAAACATCTCCTCCAGGTGTGTTTTAGGGACATAAATATCTCCTCCAGGTGAGTTTTAGTGACTAAACATCTCCTTCAGGTGTGTTTTAGTGACTCAAACATCTCCTCCAGGTGTGTTTTAGGGACATAAATATCTCCTCCAGGTGAGTTTTAGTGACTAAACATCTCCTCCAGGTGTGTTTTAGTGACTAAACATCTCCTCCAGGTGAGTTTTAGTGACTAAACATCTCCTCCAGGTGAGTTTTAGTGACTAAACATCTCCTCCAGGTGTGTTTTAGTGACTCAAACATCTCCTCCAGGTGTGTTTTAGGGACATAAATATCTCCTCCAGGTGAGTCTTAGTGACTAAACATCTCCTCCAGGTGTGTTTTAGGGACATAAATATCTCCTCCAGGTGAGTTTTAGTGACTAAACATCTCCTCCATGTGTGTTTTAGTGACTAAACATCTCCTCCAGGGGAGTTTTAGTGACTCAAACATCTCCTCCAGGTGAGTCTTAGTGACTAAACATCTCCTCCAGGTGTGTTTTAGGGACATAAACATCTCCTCCAGGTGAGTTTTAGTGAGTAAACATCTCCTCCAGGTGAGTTTTAGTGACTCAAACATCTCCTCCAGGTGAGTTTTAGTAACTAAACATCTCCTCCAGGTGAGTCTTAGTGACTAAACATCTCCTCCAGGTGAGTCTTAGTGACTCAAACATCTCCTCCAGGTGTGTTTTAGTGACTCAAACATCTCCTCCAGGTGAGTTTTAGTGACTCAAACATCTCCTCTTGGTGTGTTTTAGTGACTCAAACATCTCCTCTTGGTGTGTTTTAGTGACTAAACATCTCCTCCAGGTGAGTTCTAGTGACTAAACATCTCCCCCAGGTGTGTTTTACTGACAAAACATCTCCTCCAGGTGAGTTTCAGTGACTCAAACATCTCCTCCAGGTGTGTTTTAGTGACTCAAACATCTCCTCCAGGTGTGTTTTAGTGACATAAATATCTCCTCCAGGTGAGTTTTAGTGACTAAACATCTCCTCCAGGTGTGTTTTAGGGACATAAATATCTCCTCCAGGTGAGTTTTAGTGACTAAACATCTCCTTCAGGTGTGTTTTAGTGACTCAAACATCTCCTCCAGGTGTGTTTTAGGGACATAAATATCTCCTCCAGGTGAGTTTTAGTGACTAAACATCTCCTCCAGGTGTGTTTTAGTGACTAAACATCTCCTCCAGGTGAGTTTTAGTGACTAAACATCTCCTCCAGGTGAGTTTTAGTGACTAAACATCTCCTCCAGGTGTGTTTTAGTGACTCAAACATCTCCTCCAGGTGTGTTTTAGGGACATAAATATCTCCTCCAGGTGAGTTTTAGTGACTAAACATCTCCTCCAGGTGAGTTTTAGTGACTAAACATCTCCTCCAGGTGAGTTTTAGTGACTAAACATCTCCTCCAGGTGAGTTTTAGTGACTCAAACATCTCCAGGTGTGTTTTAGTGACTCAAACATCTCCTCCAGGTGAGTTTTAGGGACATAAATATCTCCTCCAGGTGAGTTTTAGTGACTAAACATCTCCTCCAGGTGAGTTTTAGTGACTAAACATCTCCTCCAGGTGAGTTTTAGTGACTAAACATCTCCTCCAGGTGAGTTTTAGTGACTAAACTTCTCCTCCAGGGGTGATTTTAGTAACTAAACATCTCCTCCAGGTGTGTTTTAGTGACTCAAACATCTCCTCTTGGTGTGTTTTAGTGACTAAACATCTCCTCCAGGTGAGTCTTAGTGACTAAACATCTCCTCCAAGTGTGTTTTGGTGACTAAACATCTCCTCCAGGTGTGTTTTAGTGACTAAACATCTCCTCCAAGTGTTTTTTAGTGACTCAAACATCACCTCCAGGTGTGTTTTAGGGACATAAACATCTCCTCCAGGTCTGTTTTAGTGACTCGAACATCTCCTCCAGGTGTGTTTTAGTGACTCAAACATCTCCTCCAGGTGTGTTTTAGGGACATAAATATCTCCTCCAGGTGAGTTTTAGTGACTAAACATCTCCTCCAGGTGAGTTTTAGTGACTAAACATCTCCTCCAGGTGAGTTTTAGTGACTAAACATCTCCTCCAGGTGAGTTTTAGTGACTCAAACATCTCCAGGTGTGTTTTAGTGACTCAAACATCTCCTCCAGGTGAGTTTTAGGGACATAAATATCTCCTCCAGGTGAGTTTTAGTGACTAAACATCTCCTCCAGGTGAGTTTTAGTGACTAAACATCTCCTCCAGGTGAGTTTTAGTGACTAAACATCTCCTCCAGGTGAGTTTTAGTTACTAAACATCTCCTCCAGGGGTGATTTTAGTAACTGAACATCTCCTCCAGGTGTGTTTTAGTGACAAAACATCTCCTCCAGGTGTGTTTTAGTGACTCAAACATCTCCTCTTGGTGTGTTTTAGTGACTAAACATCTCCTCCAGGTGAGTCTTAGTGACTCAAACATCTCCTCTTGGTGTGTTTTAGTGACTAAACATCTCCTCCAGGTGAGTTTTAGTGACTCAAACATCTCCTCCAGGTGTGTTTTAGTGACTTAACTCTCCATGTGTTTTTTAGTGACTGAACATCTCCTCCAGGTGTGTATTAGGGACATAAATATCTCCTCCAGGTGTGTTTTAGTAACAAAACATGTCCTCCAGGTGAGTTTTAGTGACTAAACATCTCCTCCAGGTGTGTTTTAGTGACTAAACATCTCCTCCAGGGGAGTTTTAGTGACTCAAACATCTCCTCCAGGTGAGTCTTAGTGACTAAACATCTCCTCCAGGTGTGTTTTAGGGACATAAACATCTCCTCCAGGTGAGTTTTAGTGAGTAAACATCTCCTCCAGGTGAGTTTTAGTGACTCAAACATCTCCTCCAGGTGAGTTTTAGTAACTAAACATCTCCTCCAGGTGAGTCTTAGTGACTAAACATCTCCTCCAGGTGTGTTTTAGGGACATAAATATCTCCTCCAGGTGAGTTTTAGTGACTAAACATCTCCTCCATGTGTGTTTTAGTGACTAAACATCTCCTCCAGGGGAGTTTTAGTGACTCAAACATCTCCTCCAGGTGAGTCTTAGTGACTAAACATCTCCTCCAGGTGTGTTTTAGGGACATAAACATCTCCTCCAGGTGAGTTTTAGTGAGTAAACATCTCCTCCAGGTGAGTTTTAGTGACTCAAACATCTCCTCCAGGTGAGTTTTAGTAACTAAACATCTCCTCCAGGTGAGTCTTAGTGACTAAACATCTCCTCCAGGTGAGTCTTAGTGACTCAAACATCTCCTCCAGGTGTGTTTTAGTGACTCAAACATCTCCTCCAGGTGAGTTTTAGTGACTCAAACATCTCCTCTTGGTGTGTTTTAGTGACTAAACATCTCCTCCAGGTGAGTTCTAGTGACTAAACATCTCCCCCAGGTGTGTTTTACTGACAAAACATCTCCTCCAGGTGAGTTTCAGTGACTCAAACATCTCCTCCAGGTGTGTTTTAGTGACTCAAACATCTCCTCCAGGTGTGTTTTAGTGACATAAATATCTCCTCCAGGTGAGTTTTAGTGACTAAACATCTCCTCCAGGTGTGTTTTAGGGACATAAATATCTCCTCCAGGTGAGTTTTAGTGACTAAACATCTCCTTCAGGTGTGTTTTAGTGACTCAAACATCTCCTCAAGGTGTGTTTTAGGGACATAAATATCTCCTCCAGGTGAGTTTTAGTGACTAAACATCTCCTCCAGGTGTGTTTTAGTGACTAAACATCTCCTCCAGGTGAGTTTTAGTGACTAAACATCTCCTCCAGGTGAGTTTTAGTGACTAAACATCTCCTCCAGGTGTGTTTTAGTGACTCAAACATCTCCTCCAGGTGTGTTTTAGGGACATAAATATCTCCTCCAGGTGAGTTTTAGTGACTAAACATCTCCTCCAGGTGAGTTTTAGTGACTAAACATCTCCTCCAGGTGAGTTTTAGTGACTAAACATCTCCTCCAGGTGAGTTTTAGTGACTCAAACATCTCCAGGTGTGTTTTAGTGACTCAAACATCTCCTCCAGGTGAGTTTTAGGGACATAAATATCTCCTCCAGGTGAGTTTTAGTGACTAAACATCTCCTCCAGGTGAGTTTTAGTGACTAAACATCTCCTCCAGGTGAGTTTTAGTGACTAAACATCTCCTCCAGGTGAGTTTTAGTGACTAAACTTCTCCTCCAGGGGTGATTTTAGTAACTAAACATCTCCTCCAGGTGTGTTTTAGTGACTCAAACATCTCCTCTTGGTGTGTTTTAGTGACTAAACATCTCCTCCAGGTGAGTCTTAGTGACTAAACATCTCCTCCAAGTGTGTTTTGGTGACTAAACATCTCCTCCAGGTGTGTTTTAGTGACTAAACATGTCCTCCAAGTGTTTTTTAGTGACTCAAACATCACCTCCAGGTGTGTTTTAGGGACATAAACATCTCCTCCAGGTCTGTTTTAGTGACTCGAACATCTCCTCCAGGTGTGTTTTAGTGACTAAACCTGTCCTCCAAGTGTTTTTTAGTGACTAAACATCTCCTCCAGGTGTGTTTTAGTGACTCAAACATCTCCTCCAGGTGAGTCTTAGTGACTAAACATCTCCTCCAGGTGTGTTTTAGTGACTAAACATCTCCTCCAGGTGAGCTTTAGTGACTAAACATCTCCTCCAGGTGAGTTTTAGTGATTCAAACATCTCCTCCAGGTGAGTTTTAGTGACTCAAACATCTCCTCCAGGTGAGTTTTAGTGACTAAACATCTCCTCCAGGTGAGTTTTAGTGACTCAAACATCTCCTCCAGGTGTGTTTTAGTGACTCAAACATCTCCTCCAGGTGTGTTTTAGGGACATAAACATCTCCTCCAGGTGAGTTTTAGTGACTAAACATCTCCTCCAGGTTTGTTTTAGTGACTCAAACATCTCCTCCGGGTGTGTTTTAGGGACATAAACATCTCCTCCAGGTGAGTTTTAGTGACTAAACATCTCCTCCAGGTGAGTTTTAGTGACTAAACATCTCCTCCAGGTGTGTTTTAGTGACTCAAACATCTCCTCCGGGTGTGTTTTAGGGACATAAACATCTCCTCCAGGTGAGTTTTAGTGATTCAAACATCTCCTCCAGGTGAGTTTTAGTGACTCAAACATCTCCTCCAGGTGAGTTTTAGTGACTAAACATCTCCTCCAGGTGAGTTTTAGTGACTCAAACATCTCCTCCAGGTGTGTTTTAGTGACTCAAACATCTCCTCCAGGTGTGTTTTAGGGACATAAACATCTCCTCCAGGTGAGTTTTAGTGACTAAACATCTCCTCCAGGTGTGTTTTAGTGACTCAAACATCTCCTCCGGGTGTGTTTTAGGGACATAAACATCTCCTCCAGGTGAGTTTTAGTGACTAAACATCTCCTCCAGGTGTGTTTTAGTGACTAAACATCTCCTCCAGGTGAGTCTTAGTGAATAAACATCTCCTCCATGTGTGTTTTAGTGACTAAACATCTCCTCCAGGTGTGTTTTAGTGACTAAACATCTCCTCCAGGTGAGTCTTAGTGAATAAACATCTCCTCCATGTGTGTTTTAGTGACTCAAACATCTCCTCCAGGTGAGTTTTAGTGACTAAACATCTCCTCCAGGTGAGTTTTAGTGACTCAAACATCTCCTCCAGGTGAGTTTTAGTAACTAAACATCTCCTGCAGGTGAGTTTTAGTGACTAAACATCTCCTCCAGGTGAGTTTTAGTGACTCAAACATCTCCTCTTGGTGTGTTTTAGTGACTAAACATCTCCTCCAGGTGAGTTTTAGTGACTAAACATCTCCTCCAGGTGTGTTTTAGTGACTCAAACATCTCCTCCAGGTGTGTTTTAGGGACATAAATATCTCCTCCAGGTGAGTTTTAGTGACTAAACATCTCCTCCAGGTGAGTTTTAGTGACTAAACATCTCCTCCAGGTGAGTTTTAGTGACTAAACATCTCCTCCAGGTGAGTTTTAGTGACTCAAACATCTCCAGGTGAGTTTTAGTGACTAAACATCTCCTCCAGGTGAGTTTTAGTGACTAAACATCTCCTCCAGGGGTGATTTTAGTAACTAAACATCTCCTCCAGGTGTGTTTTAGTGACAAAACATCTCCTCCAGGTGTGTTTTAGTGACTCAAACATCTCCTCTTGGTGTGTTTTAGTGACTAAACATCTCCTCCAGGTGAGTCTTAGTGACTAAACATCTCCTCCAAGTGTGTTTTGGTGACTAAACATCTCCTCCAGGTGTGTTTTAGTGACTAAACATGTCCTCCAAGTGTTTTTTAGTGACTCAAACATCACCTCCAGGTGTGTTTTAGGGACATAAACATCTCCTCCAGGTCTGTTTTAGTGACTCGAACATCTCCTCCAGGTGTGTTTTAGTGACTAAACCTGTCCTCCAAGTGTTTTTTAGTGACTAAACATCTCCTCCAGGTGTGTTTTAGTGACTCAAACATCTCCTCCAGGTGAGTCTTAGTGACTAAACATCTCCTCCAGGTGTGTTTTAGTGACTAAACATCTCCTCCAGGTGAGCTTTAGTGACTAAACATCTCCTCCAGGTGAGTTTTAGTGATTCAAACATCTCCTCCAGGTGAGTTTTAGTGACTCAAACATCTCCTCCAGGTGAGTTTTAGTGACTAAACATCTCCTCCAGGTGAGTTTTAGTGACTCAAACATCTCCTCCAGGTGTGTTTTAGTGACTCAAACATCTCCTCCAGGTGTGGTTTAGGGACATAAACATCTCCTCCAGGTGAGTTTTAGTGACTAAACATCTCCTCCAGGTGTGTTTTAGTGACTCAAACATCTCCTCCGGGTGTGTTTTAGGGACATAAACATCTCCTCCAGGTGTGTTTTAGTGACTAAACATCTCCTCCAGGTGTGTTTTAGTGACTAAACATCTCCTCCAGGTGAGTCTTAGTGAATAAACATCTCCTCCATGTGTGTTTTAGTGACTAAACATCTCCTCCAGGTGTGTTTTAGTGACTAAACATCTCCTCCAGGTGAGTCTTAGTGAATAAACATCTCCTCCATGTGTGTTTTAGTGACTCAAACATCTCCTCCAGGTGAGTTTTAGTGACTAAACATCTCCTCCAGGTGAGTTTTAGTGACTCAAACATCTCCTCCAGGTGAGTTTTAGTAACTAAACATCTCCTGCAGGTGAGTTTTAGTGACAAAACATCTCCTCCAGGTGAGTTTTAGTGACTCAAACATCTCCTCTTGGTGTGTTTTAGTGACTAAACATCTCCTCCAGGTGAGTTTTAGTGACTAAACATCTCCTCCAGGTGTGTTTTAGTGACTCAAACATCTCCTCCAGGTGTGTTTTAGGGACATAAATATCTCCTCCAGGTGAGTTTTAGTGACTAAAAATCTCCTCCAGGTGAGTTTTAGTGACTAAACATCTCCTCCAGGTGAGTTTTAGTGACTAAACATCTCCTCCAGGTGAGTTTTAGTGACTCAAACATCTCCAGGTGAGTTTTAGTGACTAAACATCTCCTCCAGGTGTGTTTTAGTGACTCAAACATCTCCTCTTGGTGTGTTTTAGTGACTTAACTCTCCATGTGTTTTTTAGTGACTGAACATCTCCTCCAGGTGTGTTTTAGTGACTAAACATCTCCTCCAGGTGTGTTTTAGTGACTCAAACATCTCCTCCAGGTGAGTCTTAGTGACTAAACATCTCCTCCAGGTGTGTTTTAGTGACTCAAACATCTCCTCCAGGTGAGTCTTAGTGACTAAACATCTCCTCCAGGTGTGTTTTAGTGACTAAACATGTCGTCCAAGTGTTTTTTAGTGACTAAACATCTCCTCCAGGTGTGTTTTAGGGACATAAACATCTCCTCCAGGTGAGTTTTAGTGACTAAACATCTCCTCCAGGTGAGTCTTAGTGACTAAACATCTCCTCCAGGTGTGTTTTAGGGACATAAACATCTCCTCCAGGGGTGATTTTAGTAACTAAACATCTGCTCTTGGTGTGTTTTAGTGACAAAAAATCTCTTCCTGGTGTGTTTTAGTGACTAAACATCTCCTCCAGGTGTGTTTTAGTGACTCAAACATCTCCTCCAGGTGAGTCTTAGTGACTAAACATCTCCTCCAGGTGTGTTTTAGTGACTAAACATCTCCTCCAGGTGTGTTTTAGTGACTCAAACATCTCCTCCAGGTGTGTTTTAGTGACTAAACATGTCCTCCAAGTGTTTTTTAGTGACTAAACATCTCCTCCAGGTGTGTTTTAGTGACAAAACATCTCCTCTTGGTGTGTTTTAGTGACTAAACATCTCCTCCAAGTGTTTTTTAGTGACTCAAACATCTCCTCCAGGTGTGTTTTAGGGACATAAACATCTCCTCCAGGTGTGTTTTAGTGACTCAAACATCTCCTCCAGGTGTGTTTTAGTGACTAAACATGTCCTCCAAGTGTTTTTTAGTGACTAAACATCTCCTCCAGGTGTGTTTTAGTGACAAAACATCTCCTCTTGGTGTGTTTTAGTGACTAAACATCTCCTCCAGGTGAGTCTTAGTGACTAAACATCTCCTCCAGGTGTGTTTTAGTGACTAAACATGTCCTCCAAGTGTTTTTTAGTGACTCAAACATCTCCTCCAGGTGTGTTTTAGGGACATAAACATCTCCTCCAGGTGTGTTTTAGTGACTCAAACATCTCCTCCAGGTGTGTTTTAGTGACTAAACATGTCCTCCAAGTGTTTTTTAGTGACTAAACATCTCCTCCAGGTGTGTTTTAGTGACTCAAACATCTCCTCCAGGTGAGTCTTAGTGACTAAACATCTCCTCCAGGTGTGTTTTAGTGACTCAAACATCTCCTCCAGGTGAGTCTTAGTGACTAAACATCTCCTCCAGGTGTGTTTTAGTGACTAAACATCTCCTCCAGGTGAGCTTTAGTGACTAAACATCTCCTCCAGGTGAGTTTTAGTGACTCAAACATCTCCTCCAGGTGAGTTTTAGTGACTCAAACATCTCCTCCAGGTGAGTTTTAGTGACTAAACATCTCCTCCAGGTGAGTTTTAGTGACTCAAACATCTCCAGGTGAGTTTTAGTGACTAAACATCTCCTCCAGGTGTGTTTTAGTGACTCAAACATCTCCTCTTGGTGTGTTTTAGTAACTAAACATGTCCTCCAGGTGAGTTTTAGTGACTCAAACATCTCCTCCAGGTGTGTTTTAGGGACATAAATATCTCCTCCAGGTGAGTTTTAGTGACTAAAAATCTCCTCCAGGTGTGTTTTAGTGACTCAAACATCTCCTCCAGGTGTGTTTTAGTGACATAAATATCTCCTCCAGGTGAGTTTTAGTGACTAAACATCTCCTCCAGGTGTGTTTTAGGGACATAAATATCTCCTCCAGGTGAGTTTTAGTGACTAAACATCTCCTCCAGGTGTGTTTTAGTGACTCAAACATCTCCTCCAGGTGTGTTTTAGGGACATAAATATCTCCTCCAGGTGAGTTTTAGTGACTAAACATCTCCTCCAGGTGTGTTTTAGTGACTAAACATCTCCTCCAGGTGAGTTTTAGTGACTAAACATCTCCTCCAGGTGAGTTTTAGTGACGAAACATCTCCTCCAGGTGTGTTTTAGTGACTCAAACATCTCCTCCAGGTGTGTTTTAGGGACATAAATATCTCCTCCAGGTGAGTTTTAGTGACTAAACATCTCCTCCAGGTGAGTTTTAGTGACTAAACATCTCCTCCAGGTGAGTTTTAGTGACTAAACATCTCCTCCAGGTGAGTTTTAGTGACTCAAACATCTCCAGGTGAGTTTTAGTGACTAAACATCTCCTCCAGGTGTGTTTTAGTGACTCAAACATCTCCTCTTGGTGTGTTTTAGTGACTTAACTCTCCATGTGTTTTTTAGTGACTGAACATCTCCTCCAGGTGTGTTTTAGTGACTCAAACATCTCCTCCAGGTGAGTCTAAGTGACTAAACATCTCCTCCAGGTGTGTTTTAGTGACTAAACATGTCCTCCAAGTGTTTTTTAGTGACTAAACATCTCCTCCAGGTGAGTTTTAGTGACTCAAACATCTCCTCCAGGTGAGTCTTAGTGACTAAACATCTCCTCCAGGTGTGTTTTAGTGACTCAAACATCTCCTCCAGGTGAGTCTAAGTGACTAAACATCTCCTCCAGGTGTGTTTTAGTGACTAAACATGTCGTCCAAGTGTTTTTTAGTGACTAAACATCTCCTCCAGGTGTGTTTTAGGGACATAAACATCTCCTCCAGGTGAGTTTTAGTGACTAAACATCTCCTCCAGGTGAGTCTTAGTGACTAAACATCTCCTCCAGGTGTGTTTTAGGGACATAAACATCTCCTCTTGGTGTGTTTTAGGGACATAAACATCTCCTCCAGGGGTGATTTTAGTAACTAAACATCTCCTCCAGGTGTGTTTTAGTGACAAAACATCTCCTCTTGGTGTGTTTTAGTGACTAAACATCTCCTCCAGGTGAGTCTTAGTGACTAAACATCTCCTCCAGGTGTGTTTTAGTGACTAAACATGTCCTCCAAGTGTTTTTTAGTGACTCAAACATCTCCTCCAGGTGTGTTTTAGTGACATAAATATCTCCTCCAGGTGAGTTTTAGTGACTAAACATCTCCTCCAGGTGTGTTTTAGGGACATAAATATCTCCTCCAGGTGAGTTTTAGTGACTAAACATCTCCTCCAGGTGTGTTTTAGTGACTCAAACATCTCATCCAGGTGTGTTTTAGGGACATAAATATCTCCTCCAGGTGAGTTTTAGTGACTAAACATCTCCTCCAGGTGTGTTTTAGTGACTAAACATCTCCTCCAGGTGAGTTTTAGTGACTAAACATCTCCTCCAGGTGAGTTTTAGTGACTAAACATCTCCTCCAGGTGTGTTTTAGTGACTCAAACATCTCCTCCAGGTGTGTTTTAGGGACATAAATATCTCCTCCAGGTGAGTTTTAGTGACTAAACATCTCCTCCAGGTGAGTTTTAGTGACTAAACATCTCCTCCAGGTGAGTTTTAGTGACTAAACATCTCCTCCAGGTGAGTTTTAGTGACTCAAACATCTCCAGGTGAGTTTTAGTGACTAAACATCTCCTCCAGGTGTGTTTTAGTGACTCAAACATCTCCTCTTGGTGTGTTTTAGTAACTAAACATGTCCTCCAGGTGAGTTTTAGTGACTCAAACATCTCCTCCAGGTGTGTTTTAGGGACATAAATATCTCCTCCAGGTGAGTTTTAGTGACTAAAAATCTCCTCCAGGTGTGTTTTAGTGACTCAAACATCTCCTCCAGGTGTGTTTTAGTGACATAAATATCTCCTCCAGGTGAGTTTTAGTGACTAAACATCTCCTCCAGGTGTGTTTTAGGGACATAAATATCTCCTCCAGGTGAGTTTTAGTGACTAAACATCTCCTCCAGGTGTGTTTTAGTGACTCAAACATCTCCTCCAGGTGTGTTTTAGGGACATAAATATCTCCTCCAGGTGAGTTTTAGTGACTAAACATCTCCTCCAGGTGTGTTTTAGTGACTAAACATCTCCTCCAGGTGAGTTTTAGTGACTAAACATCTCCTCCAGGTGAGTTTTAGTGACGAAACATCTCCTCCAGGTGTGTTTTAGTGACTCAAACATCTCCTCCAGGTGTGTTTTAGGGACATAAATATCTCCTCCAGGTGAGTTTTAGTGACTAAACATCTCCTCCAGGTGAGTTTTAGTGACTAAACATCTCCTCCAGGTGAGTTTTAGTGACTAAACATCTCCTCCAGGTGAGTTTTAGTGACTCAAACATCTCCAGGTGAGTTTTAGTGACTAAACATCTCCTCCAGGTGTGTTTTAGTGACTCAAACATCTCCTCTTGGTGTGTTTTAGTGACTTAACTCTCCATGTGTTTTTTAGTGACTGAACATCTCCTCCAGGTGTGTTTTAGTGACCAAACATGTCCTCCAAGTGTTTTTTAGTGACTAAACATCTCCTCCAGGTGTGTTTTAGTGACTCAAACATCTCCTCCAGGTGAGTCTTAGTGACTAAACATCTCCTCCAGGTGTGTTTTAGTGACTCAAACATCTCCTCCAGGTGAGTCTAAGTGACTAAACATCTCCTCCAGGTGTGTTTTAGTGACTAAACATGTCGTCCAAGTGTTTTTTAGTGACTAAACATCTCCTCCAGGTGTGTTTTAGGGACATAAACATCTCCTCCAGGTGAGTTTTAGTGACTAAACATCTCCTCCAGGTGAGTCTTAGTGACTAAACATCTCCTCCAGGTGTGTTTTAGGGACATAAACATCTCCTCTTGGTGTGTTTTAGGGACATAAACATCTCCTCCAGGGGTGATTTTAGTAACTAAACATCTCCTCCAGGTGTGTTTTAGTGACAAAACATCTCCTCTTGGTGTGTTTTAGTGACTAAACATCTCCTCCAGGTGAGTCTTAGTGACTAAACATCTCCTCCAGGTGTGTTTTAGTGACTAAACATGTCCTCCAAGTGTTTTTTAGTGACTCAAACATCTCCTCCAGGTGTGTTTTAGGGACATAAACATCTCCTCCAGGTGTGTTTTAGTGACTCAAACATCTCCTCCAGGTGTGTTTTAGTGACTAAACATGTCCTCCAAGTGTTTTTTAGTGACTAAACATCTCCTCCAGGTGTGTTTTAGTGACTCAAACATCTCCTCCAGGTGAGTCTTAGTGACTAAACATCTCCTCCAGGTGTGTTTTAGTGACTCAAACATCTCCTCCAGGTGAGTCTTAGTGACTAAACATCTCCTCCAGGTGTGTTTTAGTGACTAAACATCTCCTCCAGGTGAGCTTTAGTGACTAAACATCTCCTCCAGGTGAGTTTTAGTGACTCAAACATCTCCTCCAGGTGAGTTTTAGTGACTCAAACATCTCCTCCAGGTGAGTTTTAGTGACTAAACATCTCCTCCAGGTGAGTTTTAGTGACTCAAACATCTCCTCCAGGTGAGTTTTAGTGACTAAACATCTCCTCCAGGTGAGTTTTAGTGACTCAAACATCTCCTCCAGGTGTGTTTTAGTGACTCAAACATCTCCTCCAGGTGTGTTTTAGTGACTAAACATCTCCTCCAGGTGAGTCTTAGTGACTAAACATCTCCTCCAGGTGTGTTTTAGTGACTAAACATCTCCTCCAGGTGTGTTTTATGGACATAAACATCTCCTCCAGGTGAGTTTTAGTGACTAAACATCCCCTCCAGGTGTGTTTTAGTGACTCAAACATCTCCTCCAGGTGTGTTTTAGGGACATAAACATCTACTCCAGGTGAGTTTTAGTGACTAAACATCTCCTCCATGTGTGTTTTAGTGACTAAACATCTCCTCCAGGTGAGTCTTAGTGACTAAACATCTCCTCCAGGTGTGTTTTAGGGACATAAACATCTCCTCTTGGTGTGTTTTAGGGACATAAACATCTCCTCCAGGGGTGATTTTAGTAACTAAACATCTCCTCCAGGTGTGTTTTAGTGACAAAACATCTCCTCTTGGTGTGTTTTAGTGACTAAACATCTCCTCCAGGTGAGTCTTAGTGACTAAACATCTCCTCCAGGTGTGTTTTAGTGACTAAACATGTCCTCCAAGTGTTTTTTAGTGACTCAAACATCTCCTCCAGGTGTGTTTTAGGGACATAAACATCTCCTCCAGGTGTGTTTTAGTGACTCAAACATCTCCTCCAGGTGTGTTTTAGTGACTAAACATGTCCTCCAAGTGTTTTTTAGTGACTAAACATCTCCTCCAGGTGTGTTTTAGTGACTCAAACATCTCCTCCAGGTGAGTCTTAGTGACTAAACATCTCCTCCAGGTGTGTTTTAGTGACTCAAACATCTCCTCCAGGTGAGTCTTAGTGACTAAACATCTCCTCCAGGTGTGTTTTAGTGACTAAACATCTCCTCCAGGTGAGCTTTAGTGACTAAACATCTCCTCCAGGTGAGTTTTAGTGACTCAAACATCTCCTCCAGGTGAGTTTTAGTGACTCAAACATCTCCTCCAGGTGAGTTTTAGTGACTAAACATCTCCTCCAGGTGAGTTTTAGTGACTCAAACATCTCCTCCAGGTGAGTTTTAGTGACTAAACATCTCCTCCAGGTGAGTTTTAGTGACTCAAACATCTCCTCCAGGTGTGTTTTAGTGACTCAAACATCTCCTCCAGGTGTGTTTTAGTGACTAAACATCTCCTCCAGGTGAGTCTTAGTGACTAAACATCTCCTCCAGGTGTGTTTTAGTGACTAAACATCTCCTCCAGGTGTGTTTTATGGACATAAACATCTCCTCCAGGTGAGTTTTAGTGACTAAACATCCCCTCCAGGTGTGTTTTAGTGACTCAAACATCTCCTCCAGGTGTGTTTTAGGGACATAAACATCTACTCCAGGTGAGTTTTAGTGACTAAACATCTCCTCCAGGTGTGTTTTAGTGACTAAACATCTCCTCCAGGTGAGTCTTAGTGAATAAACATCTCCTCCATGTGTGTTTTAGTGACTAAACATCTCCTCTAGGTGTGTTTTAGTGACTAAACATCTCCTCCAGGTGAGTTTTAGTGACTAAACATCTCCTCCAGGTGAGTTTTAGTGACTCAAACATCTCCTCCAGGTGAGTTTTAGTGACTCAAACATCTCCTCCAGGTGAGTTTTAGTGACTAAACATCTCCTCCAGGTGAGTTTTAGTGACTCAAACATCTCCTCCAGGTGAGTTTTAGTGACTAAACATCTCCTCCAGGTGAGTTTTAGTGACTCAAACATCTCCTCCAGGTGTGTTTTAGTGACTCAAACATCTCCTCTTGGTGTGTTTTAGTGACTAAACATCTCCTCCAGGTGAGTCTTAGTGACTAAACATCTCCTCCAGGTGTGTTTTAGTGACTAAACATCTCCTCCAGGTGTGTTTTAGTGAGTAAACATCCCCTCCAGGTGTGTTTTAGTGACTCAAACATCTCCTCCAGGTGTGTTTTAGGGACATAAACATCTCCTCCAGGTGAGTTTTAGTGACTAAACATCCCCTCCAGATGTGTTTTAGTGACTCAAACATCTCCTCCAGGTGTGTTTTAGGGACATAAACATCTCCTCCAGGTGAGTTTTAGTGACTAAACATCTCCTCCAGGTGTGTTTTAGTGACTAAACATCTCCTCCAGGTGAGTCTTAGTGAATAAACATCTCCTCCATGTGTGTTTTAGTGACTAAACATCTCCTCCAGGTGTGTTTTAGTGACTAAACATCTCCTCCAGGTGAGTTTTAGGGACATAAATATCTCCTCCAGGTGAGTTTTAGTGACTAAACATCTCCTCCAGGTGAGTTTTAGTGACTAAACATCTCCTCCAGGTGAGTTTTAGTGACTTAACATCTCCTCCAGGTGTGTTTTAGTGACTCAAACATCTCCTCTTGGTGTGTTTTAGTGACTAAACATCTCCTCCAGGTGAGTCTTAGTGACTAAACATCTCCAGGTGTGTTTTAGTGACTAAACATCTCCTCCAGGTGTGTTTTAGTGACTAAACATCCCCTCCAGGTGTGTTTTAGTGACTCAAACATCTCCTCCAGGTGTGTTTTAGGGACATAAACATCTCCTCCAGGTGAGTTTTAGTGACTAAACATCCCCTCCAGATGTGTTTTAGTGACTCAAACATCTCCTCCAGGTGTGTTTTAGGGACATAAACATCTCCTCCAGGTGAGTTTTAGTGACTAAACATCTCCTCCAGGTGTGTTTTAGTGACTAAACATCTCCTCCAGGTGAGTCTTAGTGAATAAACATCTCCTCCATGTGTGTTTTAGTGACTAAACATCTCCTCCAGGTGTGTTTTAGTGACTAAACATCTCCTCCAGGTGAGTTTTAGTGACTCAAACATCTCCTCCAGGTGAGTCTTAGTGACTAAACATCTCCTCCAGGTGTGTTTTAGGGACATAAACATCTCCTCCAGGTGAGTTTTAGTGAGTAAACATCTCCTCCAGGTGAGTTTTAGTGACTCAAACATCTCCTCCAGGTGAGTTTTAGTAACTAAACATCTCCTCCAGGTGAGTCTTAGTGACTAAACATCTCCTCCAGGTGCGTTTTAGTGACTCAAACATCTCCTCCAGGTGTGTTTTAGTGACTCAAACATCTCCTCCAGGTGAGTTTTAGTGACTCAAACATCTCCTCTTGGTGTGTTTTAGTGACTCAAACATCTCCTCTTGGTGTGTTTTAGTGACTAAACATCTCCTCCAGGTGAGTTCTAGTGACTAAACATCTCCCCCAGGTGTGTTTTACTGACAAAACATCTCCTCCAGGTGAGTTTCAGTGACTCAAACATCTCCTCCAGGTGTGTTTTAGTGACTCAAACATCTCCTCCAGGTGTGTTTTAGTGACATAAATATCTCCTCCAGGTGAGTTTTAGTGACTAAACATCTCCTCCAGGTGTGTTTTAGGGACATAAATATCTCCTCCAGGTGAGTTTTAGTGACTAAACATCTCCTCCAGGTGTGTTTTAGTGACTCAAACATCTCCTCCAGGTGTGTTTTAGGGACATAAATATCTCCTCCAGGTGAGTTTTAGTGACTAAACATCTCCTCCAGGTGTGTTTTAGTGACTAAACATCTCCTCCAGGTGAGTTTTAGTGACTAAACATCTCCTCCAGGTGAGTTTTAGTGACTAAACATCTCCTCCAGGTGTGTTTTAGTGACTCAAACATCTCCTCCAGGTGTGTTTTAGGGACATAAATATCTCCTCCAGGTGAGTTTTAGTGACTAAACATCTCCTCCAGGTGAGTTTTAGTGACTAAACATCTCCTCCAGGTGAGTTTTAGTGACTAAACATCTCCTCCAGGTGTGTTTTAGTGACTCAAACATCTCCTCCAGGTGTGTTTTAGGGACATAAATATCTCCTCCAGGTGAGTTTTAGTGACTAAACATCTCCTCCAGGTGTGTTTTAGTGACTAAACATCTCCTCCAGGTGAGTTTTAGTGACTAAACATCTCCTCCAGGTGTGTTTTAGTGACTAAACATCTCCTCCAGGTGTGTTTTAGTGACTAAACATCTCCTCCAGGTGAGTTTTAGTGACTAAACATCTCCTCCAGGTGAGTTTTAGTGACTAAACATCTCCTCCAGGTGTGTTTTAGTGACTCAAACATCTCCTCCAGGTGTGTTTTAGGGACATAAATATCTCCTCCAGGTGAGTTTTAGTGACTAAACATCTCCTCCAGGTGAGTTTTAGTGACTAAACATCTCCTCCAGGTGAGTTTTAGTGACTAAACATCTCCTCCAGGTGCGTTTTAGTGACTCAAACATCTCCTCCAGGTGTGTTTTAGTGACTCAAACATCTCCTCCAGGTGAGTTTTAGTGACTCAAACATCTCCTCTTGGTGTGTTTTAGTGACTCAAACATCTCCTCTTGGTGTGTTTTAGTGACTAAACATCTCCCCCAGGTGTGTTTTACTGACAAAACATCTCCTCCAGGTGAGTTTTAGTGACTAAACATCTCCTCCAGGTGTGTTTTAGTGACTCAAACATCTCCTCTTGGTGTGTTTTAGTGACTAAACATGTCCTCCAGGTGAGTCTTAGTGACTAAACATCTCCTCCAGGTGTGTTTTAGTGACTAAACATCTCCTCCAGGTGTGTTTTAGGGACATAAACATCTCCTCCAGGTGAGTTTTAGTGACTAAACATCTCCTCCAGGTGTGTTTTAGTGACTCAAACATCTCCTCCAGGTGTGTTTTAGGGACATAAACATCTCCTCCAGGTGAGTTTTAGTGACTAAACATCTCCTCCAGGTGTGTTTTAGTGACTAAACATCTCCTCCAGGTGAGTCTTAGTGAATAAACATCTCCTCCATGTGTGTTTTAGTGACTCAAACATCTCCTCCAGGTGAGTTTTAGTAACTAAACATCTCCTGCAGGTGAGTTTTAGTGACTAAACATCTCCTCCAGGTGAGTTTTAGTGACTCAAACATCTCCTCTTGGTGTGTTTTAGTGACTAAACATCTCCTCCAGGTGAGTTTTAGTGACTCAAACATCTCCTCCAGGTGAGTCTTAGTGACTAAACATCTCCTCCAGGTGAGTTTTAGGGACATAAACATCTCCTCCAGGTGAGTTTTAGTGACTAAACATCTCCTCCAGGTGAGTTTTAGTGACTCAAACATCTCCTCCAGGTGTGTTTTAGTTACTAAACATCTCCTGCAGGTGAGTCTTAGTGACTAAACATCTCATCCAGGTGTGTTTTAGTGACTCAAACATTTCCTCCAGGTGAGTTTTAGTGACTCAAACATCTCCTCCAGGTGAGTTTTAGTAACTAAACATCTCCTCCAGGTGAGTCTTAGTGACTAAACATGTCCTCCAAGTGTGTTTTAGTGACTCAAACATCTCCTCTTGGTGTGTTTTAGTGACTAAACATCTCCTCCAGGTGAGTTTTAGTGACTAAACATCTCCTCCAGGTGTGTTTTACTGACAAAACATCTCCTCCAGGTGTGTTTCAGTGACTCAAACATCTCCTCCAGGTGTCTTTTAGTGACTCAAACATCTCCTCCAGGTGTGTTTTAGTGACTAAACATGTCCTCCAAGTGTTCTTTAGTGACTAAACATCTCCTCCAGGTGTGTTTTAGGGACATAAACATCTCCTCCAGGTGTGTTTTAGTGACTAAACATCTCCTCCAAGTGTTTTTTAGTGACTCAAACATCTCCTCCAGGTGTGTTTTAGGGACATAAACATCTCCTCCAGGTGTGTTTTAGTGACTCAAACATCTCCTCCAGGTGAGTCTTAGTGACTAAACATCTCCTCCAGGTGTGTTTTAGTGACTAAACATCTCCTCCAGGTGAGCTTTAGTGACTCAAACATCTCCTCCAGGTGAGTTTTAGTGACTCAAACATCTCCTCCAGGTGAGTTTTAGTGACTAAACATCTCCTCCAGGTGAGTTTTAGTGATTCAAACATCTCCTCCAGGTGAGTTTTAGTGACTAAACATCTCCTCCAGGTGAGTTTTAGTGACTCAAACATCTCCTCCAGGTGTGTTTTAGTGACTAAACATCTCCTCCAGGTGTGTTTTAGGGACATAAACATCTCCTCCAGGTGAGTTTTAGTGACTAAACATCTCCTCCAGGTGTGTTTTAGTGACTAAACATCTCCTGCAGGTGTGTTTTAGGGACATAAACATCTCCTCCAGGTGAGTTTTAGTGACTAAACATCTCCTCCAGGTGTGTTTTAGTGACTAAAAATCTCCTCCAGGTGAGTCTTAGTGAATAAACATCTCCTCCATGTGTGTTTTAGTGACTAAACATCTCCTCCAGGTGTGTTTTAGTGACTAAACATCTCCTCCAGGTGAGTTTTAGTGACTCAAACATCTCCTCCAGGTGAGTTTTAGTGACTCAAACATCTCCTCCAGGTGAGTTTTAGTGACTAAACATCTCCTCCAGGTGAGTTTTAGTGATTCAAACATCTCCTCCAGGTGAGTTTTAGTGACTAAACATCTCCTCCAGGTGAGTTTTAGTGACTCAAACATCTCCTCCAGGTGTGTTTTAGTGACTAAACATCTCCTCCAGGTGTGTTTTAGGGACATAAACATCTCCTCCAGGTGAGTTTTAGTGACTAAACATCTCCTCCAGGTGTGTTTTAGTGACTCAAACATCTCCTCCAGCTGTGTTTTAGGGACATAAACATCTCCTCCAGGTGAGTTTTAGTGACTAAACATCTCCTCCAGGTGTGTTTTAGTGACTAAACATCTCCTCCAGGTGAGTCTTAGTGAATAAACATCTCCTCCATGTGTGTTTTAGTGACTAAACATCTCCTCCAGGTGTGTTTTAGTGACTAAACATCTCCTCCAGGTGAGTCTTAGTGAATAAACATCTCCTCCATGTGTGTTTTAGTGACTCAAACATCTCCTCCAGGTGAGTTTTAGTGACTAAACATCTCCTCCAGGTGAGTTTTAGTGACTCAAACATCTCCTCCAGGTG
This sequence comes from Telmatherina bonti, assembly GCF_933228915.1. Taxonomy (NCBI): domain Eukaryota; kingdom Metazoa; phylum Chordata; class Actinopteri; order Atheriniformes; family Telmatherinidae; genus Telmatherina; species Telmatherina bonti. Next base: position 33,410,391 of record NC_136618.1, read on the forward strand.
AGTTTTAGTAACTAAACATCTCCTGCAGGTGAGTTTTAGTGACTAAACATCTCCTCCAGGTGAGTTTTAGTGACTCAAACATCTCCTCCAGGTGAGTTTTAGTGACTAAACATCTCCTCCAGGTGAGTTTTAGTGACTCAAACATCTCCTCCAGGTGTGTTTTAGTGACTAAACATCTCCTCCAGGTGTGTTTTAGGGACATAAACATCTCCTCCAGGTGAGTTTTAGTGACTAAACATCTCCTCCAGGTGTGTTTTAGTGACTCAAACATCTCCTCCAGCTGTGTTTTAGGGACATAAACATCTCCTCCAGGTGAGTTTTAGTGACTAAACATCTCCTCCAGGTGTGTTTTAGTGACTAAACATCTCCTCCAGGTGAGTCTTAGTGAATAAACATCTCCTCCATGTGTGTTTTAGTGACTAAACATCTCCTCCAGGTGTGTTTTAGTGACTAAACATCTCCTCCAGGTGAGTCTTAGTGAATAAACATCTCCTCCATGTGTGTTTTAGTGACTCAAACATCTCCTCCAGGTGAGTTTTAGTGACTAAACATCTCCTCCAGGTGAGTTTTAGTGACTCAAACATCTCCTCCAGGTGAGTTTTAGTAACTAAACATCTCCTGCAGGTGAGTTTTAGTGACTAAACATCTCCTCCAGGTGAGTTTTAGTGACTCAAACATCTCCTCTTGGTGTGTTTTAGTGACTAAACATCTCCTCCAGGTGAGTCTTAGTGACTAAACATCTCCTCCAGGTGTGTTTTAGGGACATAAACATCTCCTCCAGGTGAGTTTTAGTGACTAAACATCTCCTCCAGGTGAGTTTTAGTGACTCAAACATCTCCTCCAGGTGAGTTTTAGTAACTAAACATCTCCTCCAGGTGAGTCTTAGTGACTGAACATCTCATCCAGGTGCGTTTTAGTGACTCAAACATCTCCTCCAGGTGTGTTTTAGTGACTCAAACATCTCCTCCAGGTGAGTTTTAGTAACTAAACATCTCCTCCAGGTGAGTCTTAATGACTAAACATCTCATCCAGGTGTGTTTTAGTGACTCAAACATCTCCAGGTGAGTCTTAGTGACTAAACATCTCCTCCAGGTGAGTTTTAGTGACTAAACATCTCCTCCAGGTGAGTTTTAGTGACTCAAACATCTCCTCCAGGTGAGTTTTAGTGACTAAACATCTCCTCCAGGTGAGTTTTAGTGACTCAAACATCTCCTCCAGGTGTGTTTTAGTGACTCAAACATCTCCTCTTGGTGTGTTTTAGTGACTAAACATCTCCTCCAGGTGAGTCTTAGTGACTAAACATCTCCTCCAGGTGTGTTTTAGTGACTCAAACATCTCCTCTTGGTGTGTTTTAGTGACTCAAACATCTCCTCTTGGTGTGTTTTAGTGACTAAACATCTCCTCCAGGTGAGTTCTAGTGACTAAACATCTCCTCCAGGTGTGTTTTACTGACAAAACATCTCCTCCAGGTGTGTTTCAGTGACTCAAACATCTCCTCCAGGTGTCTTTTAGTGACTAAACATGTCCTCCAAGTGTGTTTTAGTGACTAAACATCTCATCCAGGTGTGTTTTAGTGACTCAAACATCTCCAGGTGAGTCTTAGTGACTAAACATCTCCTCCAGGTGTGTTTCAGTGACTAAACATCTCCTCCAGGTGAGTTTTAGTGACTAAACATCTCCTCCAGGTGAGTTTTAGTGACTCAAACATCTCCTCCAGGTGAGTTTTAGTGACTAAACATCTCCTCCAGGTGTGTTTTAGTGACTCAAACATCTCCTCTTGGTGTGTTTTAGTGACTAAACATCTCCTCCAGGTGAGTTTTAGTGACTAAACATCTCCTCCAGGTGTGTTTTAGTGACTCAAACATCTCCTCTTGGTGTGTTTTAGTGACTCAAACATCTCCTCTTGGTGTGTTTTAGTGACTAAACATCTCCTCCAGGTGAGTTCTAGTGACTCAAACATCTCCTCCAGGTGTGTTTTACTGACAAAACATCTCCTCCAGGTGTGTTTCAGTGACTCAAACATCTCCTCCAGGTGTCTTTTAGTGACTAAACATGTCCTCCAAGTGTGTTTTAGTGACTAAACATCTCCTCCAGGTGTGTTTTAGTGACTCAAACATCTCCTCCAGGTGTGTTTTAGGGACATAAATATCTCCTCCAGGTGAATTTTAGTGACTAAACATCTCCTCCAGGTGAGTTTTAGTGACTAAACATCTCCTCCAGGTGAGTTTTAGTGACTAAACATCTCCTCCAGGTGTGTTTTAGTGACTCAAACATCTCCTCCAGGTGTGTTTTAGGGACATAAATATCTCCTCCAGGTGAGTTTTAGTGACTAAACATCTCCTCCAGGTGTGTTTTAGTGACTAAACATCTCCTCCAGGTGAGTTTTAGTGACTAAACATCTCCTCCAGGTGAGTTTTAGTGACTAAACATCTCCTCCAGGTGTGTTTTAGTGACTAAACATCTCCTCCAGGTGAGTTTTAGTGACTAAACATCTCCTCCAGGTGTGTTTTAGTGACTCAAACATCTCCTCTTGGTGTGTTTTAGTGACTCAAACATCTCCTCTTGGTGTGTTTTAGTGACTAAACATCTCCTCCAGGTGAGTTCTAGTGACTAAACATCTCCTCCAGGTGTGTTTTACTGACAAAACATCTCCTCCAGGTGTGTTTCAGTGACTCAAACATCTCCTCCAGGTGTCTTTTAGTGACTAAACATGTCCTCCAAGTGTGTTTTAGTGACTAAACATCTCCTCCAGGTGTGTTTTAGTGACTCAAACATCTCCTCCAGGTGTGTTTTAGGGACATAAATATCTCGTCCAGGTGAATTTTAGTGACTAAACATCTCCTCCAGGTGAGTTTTAGTGACTAAACATCTCCTCCAAGTGAGTTTTAGTGACTAAACATCTCCTCCAGGTGTGTTTTAGTGACTCAAACATCTCCTCCAGGTGTGTTTTAGGGACATAAATATCTCCTCCAGGTGAGTTTTAGTGACTAAACATCTCCTCCAGGTGTGTTTTAGTGACTAAACATCTCCTCCAGGTGAGTTTTAGTGACTAAACATCTCCTCCAGGTGAGTTTTAGTGACTAAACATCTCCTCCAGGTGTGTTTTAGTGACTAAACATCTCCTCCAGGTGTGTTTTAGTGACTCAAACATCTCCTCCAGGTGTGTTTTAGGGACATAAATATCTCCTCCAGGTGAGTTTTAGTGACTAAACATCTCCTCCAGGTGAGTTTTAGTGACTAAACATCTCCTCCAGGTGAGTTTTAGTGACTAAACATCTCCTCCAGGTGCGTTTTAGTGACTAAACATCTCCTCCAGGTGCGTTTTAGTGACTCAAACATCTCCTCCAGGTGTGTTTTAGTGACTCAAACATCTCCTCCAGGTGAGTTTTAGTGACTCAAACATCTCCTCTTGGTGTGTTTTAGTGACTAAAACATCTCCTCTTGGTGTGTTTTAGTGACTAAACATCTCCTCCAGGTGAGTTCTAGTGACTAAACATCTCCCCCAGGTGTGTTTTACTGACAAAACATCTCCTCCAGGTGAGTTTCAGTGACTCAAACATCTCCTCCAGGTGTGTTTTAGTGACTCAAACATCTCCTCCAGGTGTGTTTTAGTGACATAAATATCTCCTCCAGGTGAGTTTTAGTGACTAAACATCTCCTCCAGGTGTGTTTTAGGGACATAAATATCTCCTCCAGGTGAGTTTTAGTGACTAAACATCTCCTCCAGGTGTGTTTTAGTGACTCAAACATCTCCTCCAGGTGTGTTTTAGGGACATAAATATCTCCTCCAGGTGAGTTTTAGTGACTAAACATCTCCTCCAGGTGTGTTTTAGTGACTAAACATCTCCTCCAGGTGAGTTTTAGTGACTAAACATCTCCTCCAGGTGAGTTTTAGTGACTAAACATCTCCTCCAGGTGTGTTTTAGTGACTCAAACATCTCCTCCAGGTGTGTTTTAGGGACATAAATATCTCCTCCAGGTGAGTTTTACTGACTAAACATCTCCTCCAGGTGAGTTTTAGTGACTAAACATCTCCTCCAGGTGAGTTTTAGTGACTAAACATCTCCTCCAGGTGAGTTTTAGTGACTCAAACATCTCCAGGTGTGTTTTAGTGACTCAAACATCTCCTCCAGGTGAGTTTTAGGGACATAAATATCTCGTCCAGGTGAGTTTTAGTGACTAAACATCTCCTCCAGGTGAGTTTTAGTGACTAAACATCTCCTCCAGGTGAGTTTTAGTGACTAAACATCTCTACAGGTGAGTTTTAGTGACTCAAACATCTCCAGGTGTGTTTTAGTGACTCAAACATCTCCTCCAGGTGTGTTTTAGTGACTCAAACATCTCCTCCAGGTGAGTTTTAGGGACATAAATATCTCCTCCAGGTGAGTTTTAGTGACTAAACATCTCCTCCAGGTGAGTTTTAGTGACTAAACATCTCCTCCAGGTGAGTTTTAGTGACTAAAAATCTCCTCCAGGTGAGTTTTAGTGACTAAACATCTCCTCCAGGTGAGTTTTAGTGACTCAAACATCTCCTCCAGGTGTGTTTTAGTGACTCAAACATCTCCTCTTGGTGTGTTTTAGTGACTAAACATCTCCTCCAGGTGAGTCTTAGTGACTAAACTTCTCCTCCAGGTGTGTTTTAGGGACATAAACATCTCCTCCAGGGGTGATTTTAGTAACTAAACATCTCCTCCAGGTGTGTTTTAGTGACAAAACATCTCCTCCAGGTGTGTTTTAGTGACTCAAACATCTCCTCTTGGTGTGTTTTAGTGACTAAACATCTCCTCCAGGTGAGTCTTAGTGACTAAACATCTCCTCCAGGTGTGTTTTGGTGACTAAACATCTCCTCCAGGTGTGTTTTAGTGACTAAACATGTCCTCCAAGTGTTTTTTAGTGACTCAAACATCTCCTCCAGGTGTGTTTTAGGGACATAAACATCTCCTCCAGGTGTGTTTTAGTGACTCAAACATCTCCTCCAGGTGTGTTTTAGTGACTAAACATGTCCTCCAAGTGTTTTTTAGTGACTAAACATCTCCTCCAGGTGTGTTTTAGTGACTCAAACATCTCCTCCAGGTGAGTCTTAGTGACTAAACATCTCCTCCAGGTGTGTCTTAGTGACTAAACATCTCCTCCAGGTGAGCTTTAGTGACTAAACATCTCCTCCAGGTGAGTTTTAGTGACTCAAACATCTCCTCCAGGTGAGTTTTAGTGACTAAACATCTCCTCCAGGTGAGTTTTAGTGACTCAAACATCTCCTCCAGGTGTGTTTTAGTGACTCAAACATCTCCTCTTGGTGTGTTTTAGTGACTAAACATGTCCTCCAGGTGAGTCTTAGTGACTAAACATCTCCTCCAGGTGTGTTTTAGTGACTAAACATCTCCTCCAGGTGTGTTTTAGGGACATAAACATCTCCTCCAGGTGTGTTTTAGTGACTCAAACATCTCCTCCAGGTGTGTTTTAGGGACATAAACATCTCCTCCAGGTGAGTTTTAGTGACTAAACATCTCCTCCAGGTGTGTTTTAGTGACTAAACATCTCCTCCAGGTGAGTCTTAGTGAATAAACATCTCCATGTGTGTTTTAGTGACTCAAACATCTCCTCCAGGTGAGTTTTAGTAACTAAACATCTCCTGCAGGTGAGTTTTAGTGACTAAACATCTCCTCCAGGTGAGTTTTAGTGACTCAAACATCTCCTCTTGGTGTGTTTTAGTGACTAAACATCTCCTCCAGGTGAGTTTTAGTGACTCAAACATCTCCTCCAGGTGAGTCTTAGTGACTAAACATCTCCTCCAGGTGAGTTTTAGGGACATAAACATCTCCTCCAGGTGAGTTTTAGTGACTAAACATCTCCTCCAGGTGAGTTTTAGTGACTCAAACATCTCCTCCAGGTGTGTTTTAGTTACTACACATCTCCTGCAGGTGAGTCTTAGTGACTAAACATCTCATCCAGGTGTGTTTTAGTGACTCAAACATGTCCTCCAGGTGTGTTTTAGTGACTCAAACATCTCCTCCAGGTGAGTTTTAGTAACTAAACATCTCCTCCAGGTGAGTCTTAGTGACTAAACATGTCCTCCAAGTGTGTTTTAGTGACTCAAACATCTCCTCTTGGTGTGTTTTAGTGACTAAACATCTCCTCCAGGTGAGTCTTAGTGACTAAACATCTCCTCCAGGTGAGTTTTAGTGACTAAACATCTCCTCCAGGTGAGTTTTAGTGACTAAACATCTCCCCCAGGTGTGTTTTAGTGACTCAAACATCTCCTCTTGGTGTGTTTTAGTGACTCAAACATCTCCTCCTGGTGTGTTTTAGTGACTAAACATCTCCTCCAGGTGAGTTCTAGTGACTAAACATCTCCTCCAGGTGTGTTTTACTGACAAAACATCTCCTCCAGGTGTGTTTCAGTGACTCAAACATCTCCTCCAGGTGTCTTTTAGTGACTCAAACATCTCCTCCAGGTGTGTTTTAGGGACATAAACATCTCCTCCAGGTGTGTTTTAGTGACTAAACATGTCCTCCAAGTGTTTTTTAGTGACTCAAACATCTCCTCCAGGTGTGTTTTAGGGACATAAACATCTCCTCCAGGTGTGTTTTAGTGACTCAAACATCTCCTCCAGGTGAGTCTTAGTGACTAAACATCTCCTCCAGGTGTGTTTTAGTGACTAAACATCTCCTCCAGGTGAGCTTTAGTGACTCAAACATCTCCTCCAGGTGAGTTTTAGTGACTCAAACATCTCCTCCAGGTGAGTTTTAGTGACTAAACATCTCCAGGTGAGTTTTAGTGATTCAAACATCTCCTCCAGGTGAGTTTTAGTGACTAAACATCTCCTCCAGGTGAGTTTTAGTGACTCAAACATCTCCTCCAGGTGTGTTTTAGTGACTAAACATCTCCTCCAGGTGTGTTTTAGGGACATAAACATCTCCTCCAGGTGAGTTTTAGTGACTAAACATCTCCTCCAGGTGTGTTTTAGTGACTCAAACATCTCCTGCAGGTGTGTTTTAGGGACATAAACATCTCCTCCAGGTGAGTTTTAGTGACTAAACATCTCCTCCAGGTGTGTTTTAGTGACTAAACATCTCCTCCAGGTGAGTCTTAGTGAATAAACATCTCCTCCATGTGTGTTTTAGTGACTAAACATCTCCTCCAGGTGTGTTTTAGTGACTAAACATCTCCTCCAGGTGAGTTTTAGTGACTCAAACATCTCCTCCAGGTGAGTTTTAGTGACTCAAACATCTCCTCCAGGTGAGTTTTAGTGACTAAACATCTCCTCCATGTGTGTTTTAGTGATTCAAACATCTCCTCCAGGTGAGTTTTAGTAACTAAACATCTCCTGCAGGTGAGTTTTAGTGACTAAACATCTCCTCCAGGTGAGTTTTAGTGACTCAAACATCTCCTCTTGGTGTGTTTTAGTGACTAAACATCTCCTCCAGGTGAGTTTTAGTGACTCAAACATCTCCTCCAGGTGAGTCTTAGTGACTAAACATCTCCTCCAGGTGAGTTTTAGGGACATAAACATCTCCTCCAGGTGAGTTTTAGTGACTAAACATCTCCTCCAGGTGAGTTTTAGTGACTCAAACATCTCCTCCAGGTGTGTTTTAGTTACTACACATCTCCTGCAGGTGAGTCTTAGTGACTAAACATCTCATTCAGGTGTGTTTTAGTGACTCAAACATGTCCTCCAGGTGTGTTTTAGTGACTCAAACATCTCCTCCAGGTGAGTTTTAGTAACTAAACATCTCCTCCAGGTGAGTCTTAGTGACTAAACATGTCCTCCAAGTGTGTTTTAGTGACTCAAACATCTCCTCTTGGTGTGTTTTAGTGACTAAACATCTCCTCCAGGTGAGTCTTAGTGACTAAACATCTCCTCCAGGTGAGTTTTAGTGACTAAACATCTCCTCCAGGTGAGTTTTAGTGACTAAACATCTCCCCCAGGTGTGTTTTAGTGACTCAAACATCTCCTCTTGGTGTGTTTTAGTGACTCAAACATCTCCTCCTGGTGTGTTTTAGTGACTAAACATCTCCTCCAGGTGAGTTCTAGTGACTAAACATCTCCTCCAGGTGTGTTTTACTGACAAAACATCTCCTCCAGGTGTGTTTCAGTGACTCAAACATCTCCTCCAGGTGTCTTTTAGTGACTCAAACATCTCCTCCAGGTGTGTTTTAGGGACATAAACATCTCCTCCAGGTGTGTTTTAGTGACTAAACATGTCCTCCAAGTGTTTTTTAGTGACTCAAACATCTCCTCCAGGTGTGTTTTAGGGACATAAACATCTCCTCCAGGTGTGTTTTAGTGACTCAAACATCTCCTCCAGGTGAGTCTTAGTGACTAAACATCTCCTCCAGGTGTGTTTTAGTGACTAAACATCTCCTCCAGGTGAGCTTTAGTGACTCAAACATCTCCTCCAGGTGAGTTTTAGTGACTCAAACATCTCCTCCAGGTGAGTTTTAGTGACTAAACATCTCCAGGTGAGTTTTAGTGATTCAAACATCTCCTCCAGGTGAGTTTTAGTGACTAAACATCTCCTCCAGGTGAGTTTTAGTGACTCAAACATCTCCTCCAGGTGTGTTTTAGTGACTAAACATCTCCTCCAGGTGTGTTTTAGGGACATAAACATCTCCTCCAGGTGAGTTTTAGTGACTAAACATCTCCTCCAGGTGTGTTTTAGTGACTCAAACATCTCCTGCAGGTGTGTTTTAGGGACATAAACATCTCCTCCAGGTGAGTTTTAGTGACTAAACATCTCCTCCAGGTGTGTTTTAGTGACTAAACATCTCCTCCAGGTGAGTCTTAGTGAATAAACATCTCCTCCATGTGTGTTTTAGTGACTAAACATCTCCTCCAGGTGTGTTTTAGTGACTAAACATCTCCTCCAGGTGAGTTTTAGTGACTCAAACATCTCCTCCAGGTGAGTTTTAGTGACTCAAACATCTCCTCCAGGTGAGTTTTAGTGACTAAACATCTCCTCCAGGTGAGTTTTAGTGATTCAAACATCTCCTCCAGGTGAGTTTTAGTGACTAAACATCTCCTCCAGGTGAGTTTTAGTGACTCAAACATCTCCTCCAGGTGTGTTTTAGTGACTAAACATCTCCTCCAGGTGTGTTTTAGGGACATAAACATCTCCTCCAGGTGAGTTTTAGTGACTAAACATCTCCTCCAGGTGTGTTTTAGTGACTCAAACATCTCCTCCAGCTGTGTTTTAGGGACATAAACATCTCCTCCAGGTGAGTTTTAGTGACTAAACATCTCCTCCAGGTGTGTTTTAGTGACTAAACATCTCCTCCAGGTGAGTCTTAGTGAATAAACATCTCCTCCATGTGTGTTTTAGTGACTAAACATCTCCTCCAGGTGTGTTTTAGTGACTAAACATCTCCTCCAGGTGAGTCTTAGTGAATAAACATCTCCTCCATGTGTGTTTTAGTGACTCAAACAACTCCTCCAGGTGAGTTTTAGTGACTAAACATCTCCTCCAGGTGAGTTTTAGTGACTCAAACATCTCCTCCAGGTGAGTTTTAGTAACTAAACATCTCCTGCAGGTGAGTTTTAGTGACTAAACATCTCCTCCAGGTGAGTTTTAGTGACTCAAACATCTCCTCTTGGTGTGTTTTAGTGACTAAACATCTCCTCCAGGTGAGTCTTAGTGACTAAACATCTCCTCCAGGTGAGTTTTAGTGACTAAACATCTCCTCCAGGTGAGTTTTAGTGACTCAAACATCTCCTCCAGGTGAGTTTTAGTAACTAAACATCTCCTCCAGGTGAGTCTTAGTGACTAAACATCTCATCCAGGTGCGTTTTAGTGACTCAAACATCTCCTCCAGGTGTGTTTTAGTGACTCAAACATCTCCTCCAGGTGAGTTTTAGTAACTAAACATCTCCTCCAGGTGAGTCTTAATGACTAAACATCTCATCCAGGTGTGTTTTAGTGACTCAAACATCTCCAGGTGAGTCTTAGTGACTAAACATCTCCTCCAGGTGTGTTTTAGTGACTAAACATCTCCTCCAGGTGAGTTTTAGTGACTCAAACATCTCCTCCAGGTGAGTTTTAGTGACTAAACATCTCCTCCAGGTGAGTTTTAGTGACTCAAACATCTCCTCCAGGTGTGTTTTAGTGACTCAAACATCTCCTCTTGGTGTGTTTTAGTGACTAAACATCTCCTCCAGGTGAGTCTTAGTGACTAAACATCTCCTCCAGGTGTGTTTTAGTAACTAAACATCTCCTCCAGGTGAGTCTTAATGACTAAACATCTCATCCAGGTGTGTTTTAGTGACTCAAACATCTCCAGGTGAGTCTTAGTGACAAAACATCTCCTCCAGGTGAGTTTTAGTGACTAAACATCTCCTCCAGGTGAGTTTTAGTGACTCAAACATCTCCTCCAGGTGAGTTTTAGTGACTAAACATCTCCTCCAGGTGAGTTTTAGTGACTCAAACATCTCCTCCAGGTGTGTTTTAGTGACTCAAACATCTCCTCTTGGTGTGTTTTAGTGACTAAACATCTCCTCCAGGTGAGTCTTAGTGACTAAACATCTCCTCCAGGTGTGTTTTAGTGACTCAAACATCTCCTCTTGGTGTGTTTTAGTGACTCAAACATCTCCTCTTGGTGTCTTTTAGTGACTAAACATCTCCTCCAGGTGAGTTCTAGTGACTAAACATCTCCTCCAGGTGTGTTTTACTGACAAAACATCTCCTCCAGGTGTGTTTCAGTGACTCAAACATCTCCTCCAGGTGTCTTTTAGTGACTAAACATGTCCTCCAAGTGTGTTTTAGTGACTAAACATCTCCTCCAGGTGTGTTTTAGTGACTCAAACATCTCCTGCAGGTGTGTTTTAGGGACATAAACATCTCCTCCAGGTGAGTTTTAGTGACTAAACATCTCCTCCAGGTGAGTCTTAGTGAATAAACATCTCCTCCATGTGTGTTTTAGTGACTCAAACATCTCCTCCAGGTGAGTTTTAGTGACTAGACATCTCCTCCAGGTGAGTTTTAGTGACTCAAACATCTCCTCCAGGTGAGTTTTAGTAACTAAACATCTCCTGCAGGTGAGTTTTAGTGACTAAACATCTCCTCCAGGTGAGTTTTAGTGACTCAAACATCTCCTCTTGGTGTGTTTTAGTGACTAAACATCTCCTCCAGGTGAGTCTTAGTGACTAAACATCTCCTCCAGGTGTGTTTTAGGGACATAAACATCTCCTCCAGGTGAGTTTTAGTGACTAAACATCTCCTCCAGGTGAGTTTTAGTGACTCAAACATCTCCTCCAGGTGAGTTTTAGTAACTAAACATCTCCTCCAGGTGAGTCTTAGTGACTAAACATCTCATCCAGGTGCGTTTTAGTGACTCAAACATCTCCTCCAGGTGTGTTTTAGTGACTCAAACATCTCCTCCAGGTGAGTTTTAGTAACTAAACATCTCCTCCAGGTGAGTCTTAATGACTAAACATCTCATCCAGGTGTGTTTTAGTGACTCAAACATCTCCAGGTGAGTCTTAGTGACTAAACATCTCCTCCAGGTGAGTTTTAGTGACTAAACATCTCCTCCAGGTGAGTTTTAGTGACTCAAACATCTCCTCCAGGTGAGTTTTAGTGACTAAACATCTCCTCCAGGTGAGTTTTAGTGACTCAAACATCTCCTCCAGGTGTGTTTTAGTGACTCAAACATCTCCTCTTGGTGTGTTTTAGTGACTAAACATCTCCTCCAGGTGAGTCTTAGTGACTAAACATCTCCTCCAGGTGTGTTTTAGTGACTCAAACATCTCCTCTTGGTGTGTTTTAGTGACTCAAACATCTCCTCTTGGTGTGTTTTAGTGACTAAACATCTCCTCCAGGTGAGTTCTAGTGACTAAACATCTCCTCCAGGTGTGTTTTACTGACAAAACATCTCCTCCAGGTGTGTTTCAGTGACTCAAACATCTCCTCCAGGTGTCTTTTAGTGACTAAACATGTCCTCCAAGTGTGTTTTAGTGACTAAACATCTCCTCCAGGTGTGTTTTAGTGACTCAAACATCTCCTGCAGGTGTGTTTTAGGGACATAAACATCTCCTCCAGGTGAGTTTTAGTGACTAAACATCTCCTCCAGGTGTGTTTTAGTGACTAAACATCTCCTCCAGGTGAGTCTTAGTGAATAAACATCTCCTCCAGGTGTGTTTTAGTGACTAAACATCTCCTCCAGGTGAGTTTTAGTGACTCAAACATCTCCTCCAGGTGAGTTTTAGTGACTCAAACATCTCCTCCAGGTGAGTTTTAGTGACTAAACATCTCCTCCAGGTGAGTTTTAGTGATTCAAACATCTCCTCCAGGTGAGTTTTAGTGACTAAACATCTCCTCCAGGTGAGTTTTAGTGACTCAAACATCTCCTCCAGGTGTGTTTTAGTGACTAAACATCTCCTCCAGGTGTGTTTTAGGGACATAAACATCTCCTCCAGGTGAGTTTTAGTGACTAAACATCTCCTCCAGGTGTGTTTTAGTGACTCAAACATCTCCTCCAGCTGTGTTTTAGGGACATAAACATCTCCTCCAGGTGAGTTTTAGTGACTAAACATCTCCTCCATGTGTGTTTTAGTGACTAAACATCTCCTCCAGGTGAGTCTTAGTGAATAAACATCTCCTCCATGTGTGTTTTAGTGACTAAACATCTCCTCCAGGTGTGTTTTAGTGACTAAACATCTCCTCCAGGTGAGTCTTAGTGAATAAACATCTCCTCCATGTGTGTTTTAGTGACTCAAACATCTCCTCCAGGTGAGTTTTAGTGACTAAACATCTCCTCCAGGTGAGTTTTAGTGACTCAAACATCTCCTCCAGGTGAGTTTTAGTAACTAAACATCTCCTGCAGGTGAGTTTTAGTGACTAAACATCTCCTCCAGGTGAGTTTTAGTGACTCAAACATCTCCTCTTGGTGTGTTTTAGTGACTAAACATCTCCTCCAGGTGAGTCTTAGTGACTAAACATCTCCTCCAGGTGTGTTTTAGGGACATAAACATCTCCTCCAGGTGAGTTTTAGTGACTAAACATCTCCTCCAGGTGAGTTTTAGTGACTCAAACATCTCCTCCAGGTGAGTTTTAGTAACTAAACATCTCCTCCAGGTGAGTCTTAGTGACTAAACATCTCATCCAGGTGCGTTTTAGTGACTCAAACATCTCCTCCAGGTGTGTTTTAGTGACTCAAACATCTCCTCCAGGTGAGTTTTAGTAACTAAACATCTCCTCCAGGTGAGTCTTAATGACTAAACATCTCATCCAGGTGTGTTTTAGTGACTCAAACATCTCCAGGTGAGTCTTAGTGACTAAACATCTCCTCCAGGTGAGTTTTAGTGACTAAACATCTCCTCCAGGTGAGTTTTAGTGACTCAAACATCTCCTCCAGGTGAGTTTTAGTGACTAAACATCTCCTCCAGGTGAGTTTTAGTGACTCAAACATCTCCTCCAGGTGTGTTTTAGTGACTCAAACATCTCCTCTTGGTGTGTTTTAGTGACTAAACATCTCCTCCAGGTGAGTCTTAGTGACTAAACATCTCCTCCAGGTGTGTTTTAGTGACTCAAACATCTCCTCTTGGTGTGTTTTAGTGACTCAAACATCTCCTCTTGGTGTGTTTTAGTGACTAAACATCTCCTCCAGATGAGTTCTAGTGACTAAACATCTCCTCCAGGTGTGTTTTACTGACAAAACATCTCCTCCAGGTGTGTTTCAGTGACTCAAACATCTCCTCCAGGTGTCTTTTAGTGACTAAACATGTCCTCCAAGTGTGTTTTAGTGACTAAACATCTCCTCCAGGTGTGTTTTAGTGACTCAAACATCTCCTGCAGGTGTGTTTTAGGGACATAAACATCTCCTCCAGGTGAGTTTTAGTGACTAAACATCTCCTCCAGGTGTGTTTTAGTGACTAAACATCTCCTCCAGGTGAGTCTTAGTGAATAAACATCTCCTCCATGTGTGTTTTAGTGACTAAACATCTCCTCCAGGTGTGTTTTAGTGACTAAACATCTCCTCCAGGTGAGTTTTAGTGACTCAAACATCTCCTCCAGGTGAGTTTTAGTGACTCAAACATCTCCTCCAGGTGAGTTTTAGTGACTAAACATCTCCTCCAGGTGAGTTTTAGTGATTCAAACATCTCCTCCAGGTGAGTTTTAGTGACTAAACATCTCCTCCAGGTGAGTTTTAGTGACTCAAACATCTCCTCCAGGTGTGTTTTAGTGACTAAACATCTCCTCCAGGTGTGTTTTAGGGACATAAACATCTCCTCCAGGTGAGTTTTAGTGACTAAACATCTCCTCCAGGTGTGTTTTAGTGACTCAAACATCTCCTCCAGCTGTGTTTTAGGGACATAAACATCTCCTCCACGTGAGTTTTAGTGACTAAACATCTCCTCCAGGTGTGTTTTAGTGACTAAACATCTCCTCCAGGTGAGTCTTAGTGAATAAACATCTCCTCCAGGTGTGTTTTAGTGACTAAACATCTCCTCCAGGTGAGTCTTAGTGAATAAACATCTCCTCCATGTGTGTTTTAGTGACTAAACATCTCCTCCAGGTGTGTTTTAGTGACTAAACATCTCCTCCAGGTGAGTCTTAGTGAATAAACATCTCCTCCAGGTGTGTTTTAGTGACTCAAACATCTCCTCCAGGTGAGTTTTAGTGACTAAACATCTCCTCCAGGTGAGTTTTAGTGACTCAAACATCTCCTCCAGGTGAGTTTTAGTAACTAAACATCTCCTGCAGGTGAGTTTTAGTGACTAAACATCTCCTCCAGGTGAGTTTTAGTGACTCAAACATCTCCTCTTGGTGTGTTTTAGTGACTAAACATCTCCTCCAGGTGAGTCTTAGTGACTAAACATCTCCTCCAGGTGTGTTTTAGGGACATAAACATCTCCTCCAGGTGAGTTTTAGTGACTAAACATCTCCTCCAGGTGAGTTTTAGTGACTCAAACATCTCCTCCAGGTGAGTTTTAGTAACTAAACATCTCCTCCAGGTGAGTCTTAGTGACTAAACATCTCATCCAGGTGCGTTTTAGTGACTCAAACATCTCCTCCAGGTGTGTTTTAGTGACTCAAACATCTCCTCCAGGTGAGTTTTAGTAACTAAACATCTCCTCCAGGTGAGTCTTAATGACTAAACATCTCATCCAGGTGTGTTTTAGTGACTCAAACATCTCCAGGTGAGTCTTAGTGACTAAACATCTCCTCCAGGTGAGTTTTAGTGACTAAACATCTCCTCCAGGTGAGTTTTAGTGACTCAAACATCTCCTCCAGGTGAGTTTTAGTGACTAAACATCTCCTCCAGGTGAGTTTTAGTGACTCAAACATCTCCTCCAGGTGTGTTTTAGTGACTCAAACATCTCCTCTTGGTGTGTTTTAGTGACTAAACATCTCCTCCAGGTGAGTCTTAGTGACTAAACATCTCCTCCAGGTGTGTTTTAGTAACTAAACATCTCCTCCAGGTGAGTCTTAATGACGAAACATCTCATCCAGGTGTGTTTTAGTGACTCAAACATCTCCAGGTGAGTCTTAGTGACTAAACATCTCCTCCAGGTGAGTTTTAGTGACTAAACATCTCCTCCAGGTGAGTTTTAGTGACTCAAACATCTCCTCCAGGTGAGTTTTAGTGACTAAACATCTCCTCCAGGTGAGTTTTAGTGACTCAAACATCTCCTCCAGGTGTGTTTTAGTGACTCAAACATCTCCTCTTGGTGTGTTTTAGTGACTAAACATCTCCTCCAGGTGAGTCTTAGTGACTAAACATCTCCTCCAGGTGTGTTTTAGTGACTCAAACATCTCCTCTTGGTGTGTTTTAGTGACTCAAACATCTCCTCTTGGTGTCTTTTAGTGACTAAACATCTCCTCCAGGTGAGTTCTAGTGACTAAACATCTCCTCCAGGTGTGTTTTACTGACAAAACATCTCCTCCAGGTGTGTTTCAGTGACTCAAACATCTCCTCCAGGTGTCTTTTAGTGACTAAACATGTCCTCCAAGTGTGTTTTAGTGACTAAACATCTCCTCCAGGTGTGTTTTAGTGACTCAAACATCTCCTGCAGGTGTGTTTTAGGGACATAAACATCTCCTCCAGGTGAGTTTTAGTGACTAAACATCTCCTCCAGGTGAGTCTTAGTGAATAAACATCTCCTCCATGTGTGTTTTAGTGACTCAAACATCTCCTCCAGGTGAGTTTTAGTGACTCAAACATCTCCTCCAGGTGAGTTTTAGTAACTAAACATCTCCTGCAGGTGAGTTTTAGTGACTAAACATCTCCTCCAGGTGAGTTTTAGTGACTCAAACATCTCCTCTTGGTGTGTTTTAGTGACTAAACATCTCCTCCAGGTGAGTCTTAGTGACTAAACATCTCCTCCAGGTGTGTTTTAGGGACATAAACATCTCCTCCAGGTGAGTTTTAGTGACTAAACATCTCCTCCAGGTGAGTTTTAGTGACTCAAACATCTCCTCCAGGTGAGTTTTAGTAACTAAACATCTCCTCCAGGTGAGTCTTAGTGACTAAACATCTCATCCAGGTGCGTTTTAGTGACTCAAACATCTCCTCCAGGTGTGTTTTAGTGACTCAAACATCTCCTCCAGGTGAGTTTTAGTAACTAAACATCTCCTCCAGGTGAGTCTTAATGACTAAACATCTCATCCAGGTGTGTTTTAGTGACTCAAACATCTCCAGGTGAGTCTTAGTGACTAAACATCTCCTCCAGGTGAGTTTTAGTGACTAAACATCTCCTCCAGGTGAGTTTTAGTGACTCAAACATCTCCTCCAGGTGAGTTTTAGTGACTAAACATCTCCTCCAGGTGAGTTTTAGTGACTCAAACATCTCCTCCAGGTGTGTTTTAGTGACTCAAACATCTCCTCTTGGTGTGTTTTAGTGACTAAACATCTCCTCCAGGTGAGTCTTAGTGACTAAACATCTCCTCCAGGTGTGTTTTAGTGACTCAAACATCTCCTCTTGGTGTGTTTTAGTGACTCAAACATCTCCTCTTGGTGTGTTTTAGTGACTAAACATCTCCTCCAGGTGAGTTCTAGTGACTAAACATCTCCTCCAGGTGTGTTTTACTGACAAAACATCTCCTCCAGGTGTGTTTCAGTGACTCAAACATCTCCTCCAGGTGTCTTTTAGTGACTAAACATGTCCTCCAAGTGTGTTTTAGTGACTAAACATCTCCTCCAGGTGTGTTTTAGTGACTCAAACATCTCCTGCAGGTGTGTTTTAGGGACATAAACATCTCCTCCAGGTGAGTTTTAGTGACTAAACATCTCCTCCAGGTGTGTTTTAGTGACTAAACATCTCCTCCAGGTGAGTCTTAGTGAATAAACATCTCCTCCATGTGTGTTTTAGTGACTAAACATCTCCTCCAGGTGTGTTTTAGTGACTAAACATCTCCTCCAGGTGAGTTTTAGTGATTCAAACATCTCCTCCAGGTGAGTTTTAGTGACTAAACATCTCCTCCAGGTGAGTTTTAGTGACTCAAACATCTCCTCCAGGTGTGTTTTAGTGACTAAACATCTCCTCCAGGTGTGTTTTAGGGACATAAACATCTCCTCCAGGTGAGTTTTAGTGACTAAACATCTCCTCCAGGTGTGTTTTAGTGACTCAAACATCTCCTCCAGCTGTGTTTTAGGGACATAAACATCTCCTCCAGGTGAGTTTTAGTGACTAAACATCTCCTCCATGTGTGTTTTAGTGACTAAACATCTCCTCCAGGTGAGTCTTAGTGAATAAACATCTCCTCCATGTGTGTTTTAGTGACTCAAACATCTCCTCCAGGTGAGTTTTAGTGACTAAACATCTCCTCCAGGTGAGTCTTAGTGAATAAACATCTCCTCCATGTGTGTTTTAGTGACTCAAACATCTCCTCCAGGTGAGTTTTAGTGACTAAACATCTCCTCCAGGTGAGTTTTAGTGACTCAAACATCTCCTCCAGGTGAGTTTTAGTAACTAAACATCTCCTGCAGGTGAGTTTTAGTGACTAAACATCTCCTCCAGGTGAGTTTTAGTGACTCAAACATCTCCTCTTGGTGTGTTTTAGTGACTAAACATCTCCTCCAGGTGAGTCTTAGTGACTAAACATCTCCTCCAGGTGTGTTTTAGGGACATAAACATCTCCTCCAGGTGAGTTTTAGTGACTAAACATCTCCTCCAGGTGAGTTTTAGTGACTCAAACATCTCCTCCAGGTGAGTTTTAGTAACTAAACATCTCCTCCAGGTGAGTCTTAGTGACTAAACATCTCATCCAGGTGCGTTTTAGTGACTCAAACATCTCCTCCAGGTGTGTTTTAGTGACTCAAACATCTCCTCCAGGTGAGTTTTAGTAACTAAACATCTCCTCCAGGTGAGTCTTAATGACTAAACATCTCATCCAGGTGTGTTTTAGTGACTCAAACATCTCCAGGTGAGTCTTAGTGACTAAACATCTCCTCCAGGTGAGTTTTAGTGACTCAAACATCTCCTCTTGGTGTGTTTTAGTGACTAAACATCTCCTCCAGGTGAGTCTTAGTGACTAAACATCTCCTCTTGGTGTGTTTTAGTGACTCAAACATCTCCTCTTGGTGTGTTTTAGTGACTAAACATCTCCTCCAGGTGAGTTCTAGTGACTAAACATCTCCTCCAGGTGTGTTTTACTGACAAAACATCTCCTCCAGGTGTGTTTCAGTGACTCAAACATCTCCTCCAGGTGTCTTTTAGTGACTAAACATGTCCTCCAAGTGTGTTTTAGTGACTAAACATCTCCTCCAGGTGTGTTTTAGTGACTCAAACATCTCCTGCAGGTGTGTTTTAGGGACATAAACATCTCCTCCAGGTGAGTTTTAGTGACTAAACATCTCCTCCAGGTGTGTTTTAGTGACTAAACATCTCCTCCAGGTGAGTCTTAGTGAATAAACATCTCCTCCATGTGTGTTTTAGTGACTAAACATCTCCTCCAGGTGTGTTTTAGTGACTAAACATCTCCTCCAGGTGAGTTTTAGTGACTCAAACATCTCCTCCAGGTGAGTTTTAGTGACTCAAACATCTCCTCCAGGTGAGTTTTAGTGACTAAACATCTCCTCCAGGTGAGTTTTAGTGATTCAAACATCTCCTCCAGGTGAGTTTTAGTGACTAAACATCTCCTCCAGGTGAGTTTTAGTGACTCAAACATCTCCTCCAGGTGTGTTTTAGTGACTAAACATCTCCTCCAGGTGTGTTTTAGGGACATAAACATCTCCTCCAGGTGAGTTTTAGTGACTAAACATCTCCTCCAGGTGTGTTTTAGTGACTCAAACATCTCCTCCAGCTGTGTTTTAGGGACATAAACATCTCCTCCAGGTGAGTTTTAGTGACTAAACATCTCCTCCAGGTGTGTTTTAGTGACTAAACATCTCCTCCAGGTGAGTCTTAGTGAATAAACATCTCCTCCATGTGTGTTTTAGTGACTAAACATCTCCTCCAGGTGTGTTTTAGTGACTAAACATCTCCTCCAGGTGAGTCTTAGTGAATAAACATCTCCTCCATGTGTGTTTTAGTGACTCAAACATCTCCTCCAGGTGAGTTTTAGTGACTAAACATCTCCTCCAGGTGAGTTTTAGTGACTCAAACATCTCCTCCAGGTGAGTTTTAGTAACTAAACATCTCCTGCAGGTGAGTTTTAGTGACTAAACATCTCCTCCAGGTGAGTTTTAGTGACTCAAACATCTCCTCTTGGTGTGTTTTAGTGACTAAACATCTCCTCCAGGTGAGTCTTAGTGACTAAACATCTCCTCCAGGTGTGTTTTAGGGACATAAACATCTCCTCCAGGTGAGTTTTAGTGACTAAACATCTCCTCCAGGTGAGTTTTAGTGACTCAAACATCTCCTCCAGGTGAGTTTTAGTAACTAAACATCTCCTCCAGGTGAGTCTTAGTGACTAAACATCTCATCCAGGTGCGTTTTAGTGACTCAAACATCTCCTCCAGGTGTGTTTTAGTGACTCAAACATCTCCTCCAGGTGAGTTTTAGTAACTAAACATCTCCTCCAGGTGAGTCTTAATGACTAAACATCTCATCCAGGTGTGTTTTAGTGACTCAAACATCTCCAGGTGAGTCTTAGTGACTAAACATCTCCTCCAGGTGTGTTTTAGTGACTCAAACATCTCCTCTTGGTGTGTTTTAGTGACTAAACATCTCCTCCAGGTGAGTCTTAGTGACTAAACATCTCCTCCAGGTGTGTTTTAGTGACTCAAACATCTCCTCTTGGTGTGTTTTAGTGACTCAAACATCTCCTCTTGGTGTGTTTTAGTGACTAAACATCTCCTCCAGGTGAGTTCTAGTGACTAAACATCTCCTCCAGGTGTGTTTTACTGACAAAACATCTCCTCCAGGTGTGTTTCAGTGACTCAAACATCTCCTCCAGGTGTCTTTTAGTGACTAAACATGTCCTCCAAGTGTGTTTTAGTGACTAAACATCTCCTCCAGGTGTGTTTCAGTGACTAAACATCTCCTCCAGGTGAGTTTTAGTGACTAAACATCTCCTCCAGGTGAGTTTTAGTGACTCAAACATCTCCTCCAGGTGAGTTTTAGTGACTAAACATCTCCTCCAGGTGTGTTTTAGTGACTCAAACATCTCCTCTTGGTGTGTTTTAGTGACTCAAACATCTCCTCTTGGTGTGTTTTAGTGACTAAACATCTCCTCCAGGTGAGTTCTAGTGACTAAACATCTCCTCCAGGTGTGTTTTACTGACAAAACATCTCCTCCAGGTGTGTTTCAGTGACTCAAACATCTCCTCCAGGTGTCTTTTAGTGACTAAACATGTCCTCCAAGTGTGTTTTAGTGACTAAACATCTCCTCCAGGTGTGTACTGGGGACTCAACTATAATCCTCCAGGTGTGTTTCAGTGACCCAGGTTGTGTCCTGAAGGTGTGCTTTAGTGACTCAAACGTGTGATCCAGCCGTGTTTCACAGATTTAGTTCTTCCAGGTGTGTCTGAAGAGATGTTTTGTCTCTCCAGAGAAAATGATCAATAAGTTTCTGCAAGTTGGTTCTGACAAACTAAATGTGATCAACAGGTGGCGCTGCAGGCTTCCTTCCACAGAGCAGTGGTTACTAATGCTCAGCGCAGAGGAAAAGCAGAACCAGAACCGACCTGAACCGAGTAGTTTCATGTTGAAACCTGCTGCTGGAAGCTACTGATGACACCCCGTGTAAACACCTGATGGACTCACCTGAGTTTCCAGCGCACGTGACAGGCTGCATTTTCTCTGGACTGCCTGTTTTCCTTTCATTTTTCTGTTACATCATCTTTTTTCATCCAGTTGACGTAACGGTGATGTAACTCATGTTGCCTTTTTTTCCCCCACTTTGCAGGTTTGAGCGTCTCATCCAGGAAAAACTGATCGGCAGGTAATAACACCTGTGTGACATCAGCGAAGGCACCTGCTTACAAAGACCAATAAATGAGCAGCACGCAGATGGGATCAGTTTTTATTGATATCATCCAACACTGACAGAAACGGTAGACAGGAAGTGAGTGTAAATATCAGCTGACTGCTGGAAACAGGACAGCTGTCGCTATGGAAACCTGAGGAAAAGCCTGCCAAATACAAAGAAGATTAAAAACTAAGCATGTGCAGCATAGCAACCCCCCCACCCCCGTCAAGGCTGGAAGGACACGTTTTGCCCCGCTGATAAGGTGACATCACAGAAGGGGAGGAGTCAGAGAAACACTAACTTCCTGTTAGCTTTTTGGTTTAAATCCCAGCAGGACAGATTATAAATGTTTATTCAAATATAAAGATTAAATAAATCTATAGAGACTGAGTAGACAACAATAGATACTCTGGAAGGACACAGAGGAAAACTAGAAACTCTGGATTAAAACTGTCTGCCAGGACTATTCAACAACTGATTGGCTTTCATACATGCCTGTCACCAACCGTCAAAAAGATGACCAATCACAGCAGAGCAGGTTGGATAACGTCTGAAAGGTAAAATCCTGAGAGGAACAGTCATTGGTAAATGGGCGGGGCTACAATGTGATGTCAGAATCTGCTGATTGCTGGGCCGCGACATAAACACCAGACTCAAACATTCATGGTGAGATGGCTCATTAACATCTCATTTACATATCCGCATGGCCTTAGAGAAGCTCTGGTTCTGTTAGTTCCAGGTGGAAAGGCGTGTTTGTAACCCCACCCTGGAACCCGGTCTTCCCTCGGTAATCCTGCTGATCTGCAGCAGAAACACTTCTGTCGGACACGGTGCTCATCGTGTCGTCAACTCTGACCCAACAGAATTATATGAACCCAAATCTGAAGGTTTGGAACGCCTCAGCCAATCAGGAAGCAGCAGACAAGTTTCTGCCGGAGTTGTTTTCATAGTCTGGTCACCATGGAAACAAATGGCTCCACCCTCATCCAGCTGGCTCACGTCTTCGGTCTCAGCAGGTGAATCGTTTAACCCTCCACTTTCCAGAATCCTTCGCGTTCGTCCAGGATAAGCCCCGCCCCCTCGGGGGTGAAGTCTGAAAGGAGTTCAGGTGTTCAAGGGACAGAGTGATGACGGCAGCAGGACGTGTAGCAGACACACCTGAGGTCATTGTGACATCACAACTTCAAATCTGGTCTCTGGCTGGATAAACAGGACAAGAAAGAAGGGCTTAACCAAGGGGTGGGTTCGTACTCAGACAGCCCAAGTGTCAGGTGTTTGGATCCTGGACGTGTGATTGGCTCTTATCCCCAGCATGTGATTGGCTCTTATCCCCAGCGTGTGATTGGCTCTTATCCCCAGCGTGTGATTGGCTCTTATCCCCAGCGTGTGATTGGCTCTTATCCCCAGCGTGTGATTGGTTCTTATCAGCAGCGTGTGATTGGTTCTTATCAGCAGCGTGTGATTGGCTCTTATCCGATTGGCTCCTGCTGTCGGCATGTTTGAACATCAGGATGGAGTTGTATATCTTGAGGGCGGGTCCAAGTTTGATTGACATGATCCTGACGATGTCCCGCTGGGTGAGCAACAGCAAGGCCCGCCCATCTATTTGCTGAAGAAAAGCAAGAACCAATCGGATCAGAAACTGTGATGACATCATACGGACAGAAGCTGATTGGCCGCCTCACCTCATCCCTGAACTGTTTGGCCTGTTCCTCGCAGCCCGGAAGAGACTCGATGAAGCTGGACACCTGCAGGGAGGCGGACCACAACAACGGCACATCCACGTCAGTCAACACTTATTATACTGTTGCCATGGCAACGAGTGTTCACAGACCAGAAAGTGGGACAAAAGCCTGCAGTGGTCTTGTTGTCCTCACCTGTTGGACACTCCAGTGCTGGACCGTCTCTGCGTGAACTCCGACGACACCCGGCAGCAGTTTACGATGCTGTTCCCAGCAGAGAGACAGGTCTCGGCCCGGCTGCGCCGACATGGCGGACAGGAAGACGGACTGGTGGAGGGCGGCCTGCAGGCTGGACTCTGGACAGAAGACGGACAGGAGACGGACAGACAACACAGGCTTAGTCCAACACAGGAAAATGTTTCATGAACTGAAATCCTGCACGAGGAATCATCTGGAAAAGTTGACCTCTTATCCATCATTAACAGGTTCTGGTTCTGGAGCAGGTTCTGGTTCTGGAGCAGGTCCTGGTTCTGGAGCAGCTCGGACCGACTCTGGATCCGGATCGCCGCCAGACCAGAACCGACCCATCTCACCACTCTGAGCAGTGAGACGGGCATCATGTGATCACTGACTCTGCAGTCCTACACAGGATGGAGCAGACCACAACCAACACTGCAGTTACCATAGCGAACTGTTTCCATGGAAACGGGAACTTCCTCTGCCTGCTGTTTCCATGGAAACACAGTGAGGAGAGCTGGGGGTGTGAGAGTGTGTGTTTATGTAAGTGACCATTTAAACCATCGCAAAGTGGTGAAGCGGCTCTCATCCGACTATGCCTCGTCATTGTCGTGGCAACAGAAGACAGGTCTACCTCTGAATACAGAACACATCTGTCTTCACCGTCACATGATGTGAAAGGAAACCGGTCTGGTCCAGATACCTGAACATCGGTCCGGTCCTGATACCTGATCATCGGTCCGATACCTGATCATCGGTCCCGATACCTGATCATCGGTCCCGATACCTGATCATCGGTCCCGATACCTGATCATCGGTCCCGATACTTGATGATCGGTCCCGATACCTTAACATTGGTCCGGTCCCAATCCCTGATCATCGGTCCGGTCCAGAAGGAAACCCAGTATGGGTGGAGACGAGGTCTGTAGTGGTGGAGGTCTGTAGCGGTGGAGGTCTGTAGCGGTGGAGGTCTGTAGCGGTGGAGGTGGAGGTCTGTAGCGGTGGAGGTGGAGATCAGAAGTGGTGGAGGTGGAGGTCTGTAGCGGTGGAGGTGGAGGTCAGTAGCGGTGGAGGTGGAGATCAGAAGTGGTGGAGGTGGAGGTCAGTAGTGGTGGAGGTCAGTAGCGGTGGAGGTCTGTAGTGGTGGAGGTGGAGGTCAGTAGTGGTGGAGGTCAGTAGTGGTGGAGGTGGAGGTCAGTAGTGGTGGAGGTGGAGGTCTGTAGTGGTGGAGGTGGAGGTCTGTAGTGGTGGAGGTGGAGGTCAGTAGTGGTGGAGGTGGGGGTCAGTAGTGGTGGAGGTGGAGGTCAGTAGTGGTGGA
Organism: Telmatherina bonti; assembly: GCF_933228915.1. NCBI lineage: Eukaryota > Metazoa > Chordata > Actinopteri > Atheriniformes > Telmatherinidae > Telmatherina > Telmatherina bonti. Next base: position 33,434,976 of record NC_136618.1, read on the forward strand.
GGTGGAGGTCTGTAGTGGTGGAGGTGGAGGTCTGTAGTGGTGGAGGTGGAGGTCAGTAGCGGTGGAGGTGGAGGTCAGTAGTGGTGGAGGTGGAGGTCAGTAGTGGTGGAGGTGGAGGTCTGTAGCGGTGGAGGTCTGTAGCGGTGGAGGTGGAGGTCAGTAGCGGTGGAGGTGGAGGTCTGTAGTGGTGGAGGTGGAGGTCAGTAGCGGTGGAGGTGGAGGTCAGTAGTGGTGGAGGTGGAGGTCTGTAGCGGTGGAGGTCAGTAGCGGTGGAGGTGGAGGTCAGTAGTGGTGGAGGTGGAGGTCTGTAGCGGTGGAGGTGGAGGTCTGTAGCGGTGGAGGTGGAGGTCAGTAGTGGTGGAGGTCTGTAGCGGTGGAGGTGGAGGTCAGTAGCGGTGGAGGTGGAGGTCTGTAGCGGTGGAGGTGGAGGTCTGTAGTGGTGGAGGTCTGTAGCGGTGGAGGTGGAGGTCAGTAGCGGTGGAGGTGGAGGTCTGTAGCGGTGGAGGTGGAGGTCTGTAGTGGTGGAGGTGGAGGTCAGTAGTGGTGGAGGTGGAGGTCTGTAGCGGTGGAGGTGGAGGTCAGTAGTGGTGGAGGTCTGTAGCGGTGGAGGTGGAGGTCAGTAGCGGTGGAGGTGGAGGTCTGTAGCGGTGGAGGTGGAGGTCAGTAGTGGTGGAGGTCTGTAGCGGTGGAGGTGGAGGTCAGTAGCGGTGGAGGTGGAGGTCTGTAGCGGTGGAGGTGGAGGTCAGTAGTGGTGGAGGTCTGTAGCGGTGGAGGTGGAGGTCAGTAGCGGTGGAGGTGGAGGTCTGTAGCGGTGGAGGTGGAGGTCTGTAGTGGTGGAGGTGGAGGTCAGTAGTGGTGGAGGTGGAGGTCTGTAGCGGTGGAGGTGGAGGTCAGTAGTGGTGGAGGTCTGTAGCGGTGGAGGTGGAGGTCAGTAGTGGTGGAGGTCTGTAGTGGTGGAGGTGGAGGTCTGTAGTGGTGGAGGTCTGTAGTGGTGGAGGTGGAGGTCTGTAGCGGTGGAGGTGGAGGTCAGTAGTGGTGGAGGTGGAGGTCAGTAGTGGTGGAGGTCTGTAGCGGTGGAGGTGGAGGTCAGTAGTGGTGGAGGTCTGTAGTGGTGGAGGTGGAGGTCAGTAGTGGTGGAGGTGGAGGTCAGTAGCGGTGGAGGTGGAGGTCAGTAGTGGTGGAGGTCTGTAGCGGTGGAGGTGGAGGTCAGTAGTGGTGGAGGTCTGTAGTGGTGGAGGTGGAGGTCAGTAGTGGTGGAGGTGGAGGTCAGTAGCGGTGGAGGTGGAGGTCAGTAGCGGTGGAGGTGGAGGTCAGTAGTGGTGGAGGTGGAGGTCAGTAGCGGTGGAGGTCAGTAGCGGTGGAGGTGGAGGTCAGTAGTGGTGGAGGTGGAGGTCTGTAGTGGTGGAGGTCTGTAGTGGTGGAGGTCTGTAGTGGTGGAGGTGGAGGTCAGTAGTGGTGGAGGTCTGTAGTGGTGGAGGTGGAGGTCTGTAGCGGTGGAGGTCTGTAGCGGTGGAGGTGGAGGTCTGTAGTGGTGGAGGTCTGTAGCGGTGGAGGTGGAGGTCAGTAGTGGTGGAGGTGGAGGTCTGTAGCGGTGGAGGTGGAGGTCAGTAGCGGTGGAGGTGGAGGTCAGTAGTGGTGGAGGTCTGTAGTGGTGGAGGTGGAGGTCAGTAGCGGTGGAGGTCTGTAGCGGTGGAGGTCTATAGTGGTGGAGGTGGAGGTCTGTAGCGGTGGAGGTGGAGGTCTGTGGAGGTGGAGGTCTGTAGCGGTGGAGGTCTGTAGCGGTGGAGGTGGAGGTCTGTAGCGGTGGAGGTCTGTAGCGGTGGAGGTCTGTGGAGGTGGAGGTCTGTAGCGGTGGAGGTCTGTGGAGGTGGAGGTCTGTGGAGGTGGAGGTCTGTAGCGGTGGAGGTGGAGGTCTGTAGCGGTGGAGGTCTGTAGCGGTGGAGGTGGAGGTCTGTGGAGGTGGAGGTCTGTAGCGGTGGAGGTGGAGGTCAGTAGCGGTGGAGGTGGAGGTCAGTAGCGGTGGAGGTGGAGGTCAGTAGCGGTCGAGGTCTGTAGCGGTGGAGGTCTGTAGCGGTGGAGGTCTGTAGCGGTGGAGGTCTGCAGCGGTGGAGGTCTGCAGCGGTGGAGGTCTGTAGCGGTGGAGGTCTGCAGCGGTGGAGGTCTGTGGAGGTGGAGGTCTGTAGCGGTGGAGGTGGAGGTCTGTAGCGGTGGAGGTCTGTGGAGGTGGAGGTCTGTGGAGGTGGAGGTCTGTAGCGGTGGAGGTCTGTGGAGGTGGAGGTCTGCAGCGGTGGAGGTCTGTAGCGGTGGAGGTCTGCAGCGGTGGAGGTCTGTAGCGGTGGAGGTCTGCAGCGGTGGAGGTCTGTGGAGGTGGAGGTCTGTAGCGGTGGAGGTCTGTGGAGGTGGAGGTCTGTGGAGGTGGAGGTCTGTAGCGGTGGAGGTGGAGGTCTGTAGCGGTGGAGGTCAGTAGCGGTGGAGGTGGAGGTCTGTGGAGGTGGAGGTCTGTAGCGGTGGAGGTCTGTAGCGGTGGAGGTCTGCAGCGGTGGAGGTCTGTGGAGGTGGAGGTCTGTGGAGGTGGAGGTCTGTAGCGGTGGAGGTCTGTGGAGGTGGAGGTCTGTGGAGGTGGAGGTCTGTAGCGGTGGAGGTCTGTAGCGGTGGAGGTGGAGGTCTGTGGAGGTGGAGGTCTGTGGAGGTGGAGGTGGAGGTCTGCAGCGGTGGAGGTCTGCAGCGGTGGAGGTCTGCAGCGGTGGAGGTCTGTAGCGGTGGAGGTGGAGGTCTGTAGCGGTGGAGGTCTGTGGAGGTGGAGGTCTGTGGAGGTGGAGGTCTGTGGAGGTGGAGGTGGAGGTCTGTAGCGGTGGAGGTGGAGGTCTGTGGAGGTGGAGGTCTGTAGCGGTGGAGGTGGAGGTCTGTGGAGGTGGAGGTCTGTAGCGGTGGAGGTGGAGGTCTGTAGCGGTGGAGGTCTGTAGCGGTGGAGGTGGAGGTCTGTTGAGGTGGAGGTCTGTAGCGGTGGAGGTGGAGGTCTGTAGCGGTGGAGGTCTGTGGAGGTGGAGGTCTGTAGCGGTGGAGGTCTGTGGAGGTGGAGGTCTGTAGCGGTGGAGGTCTGTGGAGGTGGAGGTCTGTGGAGGTGGAGGTCTGTAGCGGTGGAGGTCTGTGGAGGTGGAGGTCTGCAGCGGTGGAGGTGGAGGTGGTGGTCCTGCCAGCGTGGTGCCGGGTGCAGTGTGAACTGGTTTAAGTAAACCCCGTATAATACTGTATGCTGTCGGAGAGCTAGACTGGACCTGGGTCACGGTTTAGGAAAATGTGGTTTGATTCAGGAAACATGGATGTATCTTTGTTCCATTTTATGGATGGTATCCATATCCGTATCTGGTCTGGTTTTCCTGTTATTCTATATTTTTAGGGTTAATTAGGAGTTTAGTTAACGGACATCACTGCAGCAGAGTGGCATCAACTGGACAGAGAACGACAGGAATAAAAGTTTTCCTTCAGGAAGTCTGGAGAGCTGCTCCTGAAGACCAGTGGAAGATGTCAGGAAGCTTCTTTCTGAGACTGGGATGGAGAATAAACACCCTTAGACTGTCCCTGGAAACTGGATTTAAACTGGTCTAAATCAGTTGTTTCCTGTTTGCAGAAGTTCACTCGGTGCCGAGTTAGAGCTCTTTACTCCGTTGTTTACTCTGCCGACTCATGTGAGAGCGCTCTGCAACAGTAAATCTGGCTCCGGATCAGGCTTTGAGCTTTTTCCTCTGATGGTGCAGAGTGGGAGGAAGAAGAGGAGGATGAAGAGGAGCTGCTGTGTGTCAGCACTGAGAGAGAAACTAACAGCAGCTGTTTGCTTTAAACAAAGATACACCCATCAGAGCCAGTCATGTGACTGATGTAAACATCAGCGGGTTAGAGGGGTGAGACACATCACATCCTTATTTAACTGACATAATCTCCTCTCTTGTTGCCATGAGATGTCATGTGACTCCTGCAGTCATGTGACTCACATGGAGGTGAGCTGACAGACAGATGGACTTTACATCTGTCAGCGGCCTCAGTCCTGCTGGGATTAGAGACAGTAAACTGGCTGGTTACCTGTGGTCCAATCCAACCGGCAGGTTACGATCCCGCCACGTTGTCATGGTAACAGCTCCATGAACTGTACCAGTTTTAGGTCATGAACTCAAACCAGCCGGTGTATAACGCAGACATAGAGATCAGAAATGTAAAAAATGAGAAGCTCACCGACTGTCCCCTCTGTCTCGTCTGACGACGAAGGGAGGATGACTGCAGACCAACATTTAGATCAGGGATCCTCATCTTTGGTCCTGCAGGCCCACCTGACTCAGATCAGTGGCTCAGCAGCAGACTGGTCCAGAACTCATCAGAGATCCACGAGTTAGAATCAGGTGTTACAGCAGGGAAACATCTAATATCGGCAGGATTGTGGGGCTGGAGCAGGGATCCTCAGATAATGTCATGGAAACAGCTTGAGTCTGGTGTGTTCCAGCAGGGTCACTGGAAAACCTGCAGGACACAGGGCCTGGAGGACCAGCGTTGGGGACCGCTAGCCTTGAGGACCAGCGTTGGGGACCGCTAGCCTTGAGGACCAGCGTTGGGGACCGCTAGCCTTGAGGACCGGCGTTGGGGACCGCTAGCCTTGAGGACCGGCGTTGGGGACCGCTAGCCTTGAGGACTGGCGTTGGGGACCGCTAGCCTGGAGGACCGGCGTTGGGGACCGCTAGCCTGGAGGACCGGCGTTGGGGACCGCTAGCCTTGAGGACTGGCGTTGGGGACCGCTAGTCTGGAGGACCGGCGTTGGGGACCGCTAGCCTGGAGGACCGGCGTTGGGGACCGCTAGCCTGGAGGACCGGCGTTGGGGACCGCTAGCCTTGAGGACTGGCGTTGGGGACCGCTAGCCTGGAGGACCGGCGTTGGGGACCGCTAGCCTGGAGGACCGGCGTTGGGGACCGCTAGCCTTGAGGACTGGCGTTGGGGACCGCTAGTCTGGAGGACCAGCGTTGGGGACCGCTAGTCTGGAGGACTGGCGTTGGGGACCGCTAGCCTGGAGGACCGGCGTTGGGGACCGCTAGCCTGGAGGACCGGCGTTGGGGACCGCTAGCCTTGAGGACTGGCGTTGGGGACCGCTAGTCTGGAGGACCGGCGTTGGGGACCGCTAGCCTGGAGGACCGGCGTTGGGGACCGCTAGCCTTGAGGACTGGCGTTGGGGACCGCTAGTCTGGAGGACCGGCGTTGGGGACCGCTAGCCTGGAGGACCGGCGTTGGGGACCGCTAGCCTGGAGGACCAGCGTTGGGGACCGCTAGCCTTGAGGACTGGCGTTGGTGACCGCTAGCCTGGAGGACCAGCGTTGGGGACCGCTAGCCTTGAGGACTGGCGTTGGTGACCGCTAGCCTGGAGGACCGGCGTTGGGGACCGCTAGCCTTGAGGACTGGCGTTGGGGACCGCTAGCCTTGAGGACTGGCGTTGGGGACCGCTAGCCTGGAGGACCGGCGTTGGGGACCGCTAGCCTGGAGGACCGGCGTTGGGGACCGCTAGCCTGGAGGACCGGCGTTGGGGACCGCTAGCCTTGAGGACCGGCGTTGGGGACCGCTAGCCTTGAGGACTGGCGTTGGGGACCGCTAGTCTGGAGGACCGGCGTTGGGGACCGCTAGCCTGGAGGACCGGCGTTGGGGACCGCTAGCCTTGAGGACTGGCGTTGGTGACCGCTAGCCTGGAGGACCGGCGTTGGGGACCGCTAGTCTGGAGGACCGGCGTTGGTGACCGCTAGCCTGGAGGACCGGCGTTGGGGACCGCTAGCCTGGAGGACCGGCGTTGGTGACCGCTAGCCTGGAGGACCGGTGTTGGGGACCGCTAGCCTTGAGGACTGGCGTTGGTGACCGCTAGCCTGGAGGACCGGCGTTGGGGACCGCTAGCCTTGAGGACTGGCGTTGGTGACCGCTAGCCTGGAGGACCGGCGTTGGGGACCGCTAGCCTGGAGGACCGGCGTTGGGGACCGCTAGCCTGTTGTTGCCATGCTAACATCCGAGGAATTCTCCCGCCGTGTGAATGCTGGGAAACCGTGGATTACCTGAGGCCGGATGTCTGACCCATCAACTCTCAGGACCAGAACTCCAACATGTTGATGTTTTCTTTGATTCTCGTTAAACTGGTGTGAATGCGGGTTGGTTCACCAGAAAGTGCAGATGTTTTGAGACTCCAGAACAGAACCAGGACCAGAAATGTGTCTGCTTTTGCTGGACCAACACCAGTCTGATGAACTCTGTCCAACTCTCTGTTGTCATGGAAACATAGTGTTGTCCAGAGCGCACATCCACTCTTAGAACCAGAACTCCCCGACCAACCTGGACTGATAGCTGTGAGGGGAAGCTGCTCCTCTTCCTGTTTCACTTCCAGAAAGGTGGTTGGCTGCTGCAGTCTGTGAGGGCGGAGCCAGAGAGGAAGCATCATCACCATCAGTGTTAGAAAGTTCTCTCGTTATCATGTTTCTGACTCCTCTAACCTCCTGATAAGCAGAAATGAGCACGGAGAGGAGGAGATGAAGAACAAAGGATGGAGAAGAATGGATAGAGCAAAGAGGAGACAGAAGAAAGTGTGGAAGGGAAAGAACTGAGGAGAGGTAATGGAGGATAAAGGATGTAGGCAGAAGGATTACAGAGGCGGGGGGATGGAGAACAAAGGATGGAGGAGAGTGGGTATATGGAGAAAGGATGAAAAATAATGGGTAGAGAAGAGAATGAAGAGGAAAGTACTGAGGAGAGAGGATAAAAGATCTAAAGTGGTGCTATTCTGGTATTTGGAGTTTTCTGAGCTTTCTACAGTGTTACAGTGTTGAATCCTCATCAGACATGTGAACGGCACTGTTTTTTATCACCTAAACGCATATTTGAGTTTGAGTTTGAGTTCCAGCACACTCTCCGTTCGGTTTCCATGGCGACGAAAAACGCGTGGTTTTAGAGAGTTTTTTCTACGTGGAAATCCTTGTGACGTCCCGGGGGATAAGGTTCGGTGATTGGTTACCTTCTACTGGTTAACAAGGACATGTACAAATACATCAGGCGGGTGGAAAACGTGGGATAAAGTTATTTCCAACGATGGCTGGTGAGTTTACCAAAGAGAGACCTCCTGCTGCATTCGTTGCTGTGGGTTGCTGTTTTCCACTTTGTTTTCAGGCTCTGATTCAGGTTCCAACATGTAGGGCTGGATGCTATGTGTTGACATTGTAGTTTGTTTTTTTATTGAGTTCATATCAGCCTAATCCTTCTGTTTATGAGATGTTACAATGACGGTGAAAGCAGGTGTGGTGCGCGCTCCCGATGTAGTGCAGTGGCGGGAGGCGGGGCTTAATGCGGAAGAGTCTCAATCCACTCGTTTTGCCCGCAGGCTGATCTGACAGCCTACGGAGAGGGTCGGTCTGAAGTAAATAAAGCCATTTGTGACAATAACTCCATCAATCCCAGCCCTTCTGGGCTCAGAAATAAAAATAAATTAGCCTGAAATGCACAGAATAGTTCCACTTTAAGGGAATGATAGAGGAGTGAGGATGGAGAAGAGAGGATTAAGGGAAAAGACTAAAGTGAGAGGATAGAGCAGAAAGGATGAAGGGTGGACGGGACAGAGAAGAGAGGATGGGAGAAGATTCCACCTGGTATCATTAAACCTTTCTGATGTCCTATGACGTCAGGGAAATAGTCTTGTGTTACATAATACGATCCCAGACTTACACAACAGAGATTATCTGCTGCCAGAGACGGATCTACAACACAACGTTTACCCTGTCAGAGAGCTGCTTCTCCTGACGTCTGTCACACCTACCGATCCACCAGTCGTCTTCTTTTCCCCAGAGGAAGCAGCTCGTCTCGGTCCTCCGTCTTCACGTCAAGTCCTCTCCTGTTTCACACACCGAGGGAAAGACATGAAGACGGACACATTAATGGATGGACATATATGAGACACGTAGAGTTTTCCTGTGATGCTGACTGGGTCAGCGGTCCCCCTGCTGAGTCAGCATTCTATCATCATTTCCAGTTAGCATTGTTCTCTTTACCTGTTGCTCTGGTGATGTATTGTAACGGGTACGAGAGTGATGGTTCGCTCGCCTCCTAACCTATCAGGAAACACCACCTCCTTTCGCATGTTAATGTCTGAATATGGACAGCCGAAGGCACTAGGCGAGATGGAAGAGATGGGTTTTTGATGAGTCAGCAGTTAGACTGAAGAGCCAGCAGTTAAAACTAAGTCAGCAGACAAAGCAATAGACAAAAGTCAGAATGATGACTCAGCAATCAGAACAAGGACTCAACTATTTGATTGATTACTCAGCACTCAAAATGAGCAGTCAGAACGATGAGTCAGCAGTCATAATGAAGCACTCACAACAATGAGTCAGTCAGCAGTTACAAGTCAGAATGATGAGTCAGCAATCAGAACGAAGAGTAAGGCAGTCAGAACGATGACTTAACAGTCATAACTATGAGTCAGCAGTCAGAATGATGAGTCAGCAGTCAGAATGATGAGTCAGCAGTCAGAATGATGAGTCAGCAGTCAGAATGATGAGTCGGAAGGCAGAATGATGAGTCAGCTGTCAGAATGATGAGTCAACAATCAGAATGATGAGTCAGCAGTCAGAATGATGAGTCAGCAGTCAGAATGATGAGTCAGCAGTCAGAATGATGGGTCAACAATCAGAATGAGTCAGCATTCAGAATGATGAGTCAGCAGTCAGAATAATGAGTCAACAGTCAGAATGATGTGTCGGCAGTCAGAACGACGAGTTGTCCGTCAGAATGATTAGTCAGCTGTCAGAATGATGAGTCAGCAGTCAGAATAATGAGTCAGCAGTCAGAATAATGAGTCAGCAGTCAGAACGAAGAGTCAGCAGTCAGAACGAAGAGTCAGCAGTCAGAACGATGAGTCAGCAGTCAGAACGATGAGTAAGGCAGTCAGAACGATGAGTAAGGCAGTCAGAACGATGAGTAAGGCAGTCAGAACGATGAGTCAGCAGTCAGAACGATGAGTCAGCAGTCAGAACGATGAGTCAGCAGTCAGAACGAAGAGTCAGCAGTCAGAACGATGAGTCAGCAGTCAGAACGATGAGTCAGCAGTCAGAACGATGAGTAAGGCAGTCAGAACGATGAGTAAGGCAGTCAGAACGATGAGTCAGCAGTCAGAATGATGAGTCAGCAGTCAGAACGATGAGTCAGCAGTCAGAAAGATGAGTCAGCAGTCAGAAAGATGAGTCAGCAGTCAGAATGATGAGTCAGCAGTCAGAATGATGAGTCAACAGTCAGAACGATGAGTTAGCAGTCAGAACGATGAGTTAGCAGTCAGAACGATGAGTAAGGCAGTCAGAACGATGAGTTAGCAGTCAGAACGATGAGTTAGCAGTCAGAACGATGAGTTAGCAGTCAGAACGATGAGTAAGGCAGTCAGAACGATGACTTAGCAGTCAGAACGATGAGTCAGCAGACAGAACGATGAGTTAGCAGTCAGAACGATGAGTCAGCAGTCAGAACGATGAGTCAGCAGTCAGAACGATGAGTTAGCAGTCAGAACGATGAGTAAGGCAGTCAGAACGATGAGTCAGCAGTCAGAACGATGACTTAGCAGTCAGAACGGTGAGTCAGCAGTCAGAACGATGAGTTAGCAGTCAGAACGATGAGTTAGCAGTCAGAACGATGAGTCAGCAGTCAGAACGATGAGTTAGCAGTCAGAACGATGAGTTAGCAGTCAGAACGATGAGTCAGCAGTCAGAACGATGAGTTAGCAGTCAGAACGATGAGTCAGCAGTCAGAACGATGAGTTAGCAGTCAGAACGATGAGTAAGGCAGTCAGAATGATGAGTAAGGCAGTCAGAATGATGAGTTAGCAGTCAGAACGATGAGTCAGCAGTCAGAACGATGAGTAAGGCAGTCAGAATGATGAGTTAGCAGTCAGAATGATGAGTCAGCAGTCAGAATGATGAGTTAGCAGTCAGAACGCTGGGTCAACAGTCAGAAAAATGAGTCAGCAGTCAGAACGATGAGTTAGCAGTCAGAAAGATCAGTCAGCAGTCAGAATGATGAGTTAGCAGTCAGAACGATGAGTAAGGCAGTCAGAACGATGAGTCAGCAGACAGAATGATGACTTAGCAGTCAGAATGATGAGTTAGCAGTCAGAACGATGAGTCAGCAGTCAGAACGATGAGTTAGCAGTCAGAACGATGAGTCAGCAGTCAGAACGATGAGTTAGCAGTCAGAACGCTGAGTAAGGCAGTCAGAATGATGAGTTAGCAGTCAGAACGATGAGTAAGGCAGTCAGAATGATGAGTTAGCAGTCAGAACGATGAGTCAGCAGTCAGAATGATGAGTTAGCAGTCAGAACGATGAGTCAACAGTCAGAAAAATGAGTCAGCAGTCAGAACGATGAGTTAGCAGTCAGAAAGATCAGTCAGCAGTCAGAATGATGAGTTAGCAGTCAGAATGATGAGTTAGCAGTCAGAAAGATCAGTCAGCAGTCAGAACGATGAGTTAGCAGTCAGAACGATGAGTAAGGCAGTCAGAATGATGAGTTAGCAGTCAGAACGATGAGTCAGCAGTCAGAATGATGAGTTAGCAGTCAGAACGATGAGTCAGCAGTCAGAATGATGAGTTAGCAGTCAGAACGATGAGTCAGCAGTCAGAACGATGAGTTAGCAGTCAGAAAGATCAGTCAGCAGTCAGAACGATGAGTTAGCAGTCAGAACGATGAGTAAGGCAGTCAGAACGATGAGTAAGGCAGTCAGAATGATGAGTTAGCAGTCAGAACGATGAGTCAGCAGTCAGAATGATGAGTTAGCAGTCAGAACGATGAGTTAGCAGTCAGAACGATGAGTAAGGCAGTCAGAATGATGAGTTAGCAGTCAGAACGATGAGTCAGCAGTCAGAATGATGAGTTAGCAGTCAGAACGATGAGTCAGCAGTCAGAACGATGAGTCAGCAGTCAGAATGATGAGTTAGCAGTCAGAACGATGAGTCAGCAGTCAGAATGATGAGTTAGCAGTCAGAACGATGAGTCAACAGTCAGAACGTTGAGTCAGCAGTCAGAATGATGAGTACCTGTGGTGGCCAGTGTATTTGGCTCCTTTAATGTGCCCGACTCCTCTGCAGCCCGCAGTGGGACACACTCCCTGAGAGGGTGAGGAAAGGGGGGACGAACCTGTCTCACAAAATACAGAGAAAGTCATCAACACCAGAATTTTTTTAGGTGCTGAGTCATCTCACTCTGACCCGTTCATCTGACCAGTCCCACTCTGACCAGTCTGTGTAAACTGTCCCACTCTGACCAGTCTGTGTAAACTGTCCCACTCTGACCAGTCTGTCTGACCAGTCTGTGTAAACTGTCCCACTCTGACCAGTCTGTGTAAACTGTCCCACTCTGACCAGTCTGTCTGACCAGTCTGTGTAAACTGTCCCACTCTGACCAGTCTGTGTAAACTGTCCCACTCTGACCAGTCTGTCTGACCAGTCTGTGTAAACTGTCCCACTCTGACCAGTCTGTCTGACCAGTCTGTGTAAACTGTCCCACTCTGACCAGTCCCACTCTGACCAGTCCCACTCTGACCAGTCTGTGTAAACTGTCCCACTCTGACCAGTCTGTGTAAACTGTCCCACTCTGACCAGTCCCACTCTGACCAGTCTGTGTAAACTGTCCCACTCTGACCAGTCCCACTCTTACCAGTCTGTGTAAACTGTCCCACTCTGACCAGTCCCACTCTGACCAGTCTGTGTAAACTGTCCCACTCTGACCAGTCTGTGTAAACTGTCCCACTCTGACCAGTCCCACTCTTACCAGTCTGTGTAAACTGTCCCACTCTGACCAGTCTGTGTAAACTGTCCCACTCTGACCAGTCCCACTCTTACCAGTCTGTGTAAACTGTCCCACTCTGACCAGTCTGTGTAAACTGTCCCACTCTGACCAGTCTGTCTGACCAGTCTGTCTGACCTGGGGGTGGTTCCAGCGGGTGCCCTGTGCGTTGACACCAGCCGATAGGATGCAGGTCACAGAGGTCGCTGTCACACCACACGTCAAACTGGGAGGACCAGCCATCGTAGTGGATCTGTACGTACACACCTGGTTACATCATCACACACTCTATGACATCATTCAGGTGCAGACAGGTAAACTGCAGACCGTACCTTCACCCTGTATTCTTCAGTGTCCGTTACTGTGGCAACCCGGATCAACATCGGGTTCCTTTTGTCAACTGCTTCAAGTCTGTGGTTCACCTGGAAACCATGTGGAGCTCTCTGATTGGACAAAAACAGCTGTCAGTCATCACAGGGAGCATTTTGATTGGACCCCTCTTCCCTTGCTGCTCCTCATCTCACCTGCGTGAACGCAGAAGTCGGAGCAGCCGTAGAACCAGTTTCCTGCAGGTACTCCTCCCAGACAAAGTTCTCTGGATTGGGATAACCTGAATGACAGAAGGACTTTGGTGATACTACAACTACAGTCAGTACTGCAGCTTAAGTAGAAGTACACAGTGTATTAGTACTGTAAGCTTTAGAGCATGATGTGCTAGTACTGTGAGTACTAGAGGAGTATGTAAAAGTACAACCTACCCTGAGGGGCGGTCAGAGGACGGCCCTGCTCTTCACACCAGCCCACAGGATGGATGTAAGGGCTGCTGCTGTCACACCTGATCAAACATCACATCATCAGTCAGTCTGACAGAAACCATCAGTACTACAGCTACATTACAGAAACTACTGGTACTACAACATGTCTGTCCATCCTCACCAGTAATCATACGTATCATCCCAGTTATCGAAGTGGACCAGGAAGCAGTCATCAACGACATCAGTGACGGAGGCGACGCAGACCAGACCCGGGTTCTTTTTGTCCACCGCCTCCAACTTCATCCCCACCTGGAACTCTGAGACAGACTGAGACCACGGGCAAAGAGACGGAGAGAGAGGTGTAGGTAAAGAGCACCAGGTGTGTCCTAGAGGCACCAGGTGTGTCCTAGAGGCACCAGGTGTGTCCTAGAGGCACCAGGTGTGTCCTAGAGGCACCAGGTGTGTCCTAGAGGTACCAGGTGTGTCCTAGAGGTACCAGGTGTGTCCTAGAGGTACCAGGTGTGTCCTAGAGGCACCAGGTGTGTCCTAGAGGCACCAGGTGTGTCCTAGAGGTACCAGGTGTGTCCTAGAGGCACCAGGTGTGTCCTAGAGGCACCAGGTGTGTCCTAGAGGCACCAGGTGTGTACTAGAGGTACAACGTGTGTACTAGAGGTGTGTACTGGAGGTACCAGGTGTGTACTAGAGGTACAAGGTGTGTACTAGAGGTGTGTACTAGAGGCGTGTACTAGAGGCGTGTACTAGAGGTGTGTACTAGAGGTACAAGGTGTGTACTAGAGGTGTGTACTAGAGATGTGTACTAGAGGTGTGTACTAGAGGCGTGTACTAGAGGCGTGTACTGGAGGTGTGTACTAGAGGTGTGTACTAGAGGTACAAGGTGTGTACTAGAGGTGTGTACTAGAGATGTGTACTAGAGGTGTGTACTAGAGGTGTGTACTGGAGGTGTGTACTAGAGGTGTGTACTAGAGGTGTGTACTAGAGGTGTGTGCTAGAGGCGTGTACTAGAGGTGTGTACTGGAGGTGTGTACTAGAGGCGTGTACTGGAGGCGTGTACTGGAGGCGTGTACTGGAGGTGTGTACTAGAGATGTGTACTAGAGATGTGTACTGGAGGCGTGTACTGGAGGCGTGTACTAGAGGTGTGTACTAGAGGCGTGTACTAGAGGCGTGTACTAGAGATGTGTACTAGAGGCGTGTACTAGAGGCGTGTACTAGAGGCGTGTACTAGAGGTGTGTACTAGAGGCGTGTACTAGAGGCGTGTACTAGAGGCGTGTACTAGAGGTGTGTACTAGAGATGTGTACTAGAGGCGTGTACTAGAGGCGTGTACTAGAGGCGTGTACTAGAGGTGTGTACTAGAGGCGTGTACTAGAGATGTGTACTAGAGGCGTGTACTAGAGGCGTGTACTAGAGATGTGTACTAGAGGCGTGTACTAGAGGCGTGTACTAGAGGTGTGTACTAGAGGCGTGTACTAGAGGCGTGTACTAGAGGCGTGTACTAGAGGCGTGTACTAGAGGCGTGTACTAGAGGCGTGTACTAGAGGTGTGTACTAGAGATGTGTACTAGAGGCGTGTACTAGAGGCGTGTACTAGAGGTGTGTACTAGAGATGTGTACTAGAGGCGTGTACTAGAGGCGTGTACTAGAGATGTGTACTAGAGGTGTGTACTAGAGGTGTGTACTAGAGATGTGTACTAGAGGTGTGTACTAGAGGCGTGTACTAGAGGCGTGTACTAGAGGTGTGTACTAGAGGCGTGTACTAGAGGCGTGTACTAGAGGCGTGTACTAGAGGTGTGTACTAGAGATGTGTACTAGAGATGTGTACTAGAGGTGTGTACTAGAGGCGTGTACTAGAGGCGTGTACTAGAGGTGTGTACTAGAGATGTGTACTAGAGGCGTGTACTAGAGGCGTGTACTAGAGGCGTGTACTAGAGGCGTGTACTAGAGGTGTGTACTAGAGGCGTGTACTAGAGGCGTGTACTAGAGGCGTGTACTAGAGGTGTGTACTAGAGATGTGTACTAGAGGCGTGTACTAGAGGTGTGTACTAGAGGCGTGTACTAGAGGTGTGTACTAGAGGCGTGTACTAGAGATGTGTACTAGAGGCGTGTACTAGAGGCGTGTACTAGAGGCGTGTACTAGAGGCGTGTACTAGAGGCGTGTACTAGAGATGTGTACTAGAGGCGTGTACTAGAGGCGTGTACTAGAGGCGTGTACTAGAGGTGTGTACTAGAGATGTGTACTAGAGGCGTGTACTAGAGGCGTGTACTAGAGGCGTGTACTAGAGGTGTGTACTAGAGGCGTGTACTAGAGGTGTGTACTAGAGGTGTGTACTAGAGGTGTGTACTAGAGGCGTGTACTAGAGGCGTGTACTAGAGGCGTGTACTAGAGGCGTGTACTAGAGGTGTGTACTAGAGATGTGTACTAGAGATGTGTACTAGAGGTGTGTACTAGAGGCGTGTACTAGAGGCGTGTACTAGAGATGTGTACTAGAGGTGTGTACTAGAGGCGTGTACTAGAGGTGTGTACTAGAGGTGTGTACTAGAGGCGTGTACTAGAGGCGTGTACTAGAGATGTGTACTAGAGGCGTGTACTAGAGGCGTGTACTAGAGGTGTGTACTAGAGGTGTGTACTAGAGGCGTGTACTAGAGGCGTGTACTAGAGGCGTGTACTAGAGGCGTGTACTAGAGGCGTGTACTAGAGGCGTGTACTAGAGGCGTGTACTAGAGGTGTGTACTAGAGGCGTGTACTAGAGGCGTGTACTAGAGGTGTGTACTAGAGGTGTGTACTAGAGGTGTGTACTAGAGATGTGTACTAGAGGTGTGTACTAGAGATGTGTACTAGAGGTGTGTACTAGAGGTGTGTACTAGAGGCGTGTACTAGAGGTGTGTACTAGAGATGTGTACTAGAGGCGTGTACTAGAGGCGTGTACTAGAGGCGTGTACTAGAGGCGTGTACTAGAGGTGTGTACTAGAGGTGTGCACTAGAGGCGTGTACTAGAGGCGTGTACTAGAGGCGTGTACTAGAGGCGTGTACTAGAGGCGTGTACTAGAGGTGTGTACTAGAGGCGTGTACTAGAGGCGTGTACTAGAGGCGTGTACTAGAGGCGTGTACTAGAGGCGTGTACTCACGGCAGAGCGACTGGTGAACAGAGATGGCGGAGCAGCTTGAGCGCCCGAGGACTGAAGGTAGCTCTCCCAGTCGAACTCGGCTTCAGTCTGACCTGCAAACCAAAACCAGATGTTCTCACCTGTGTCAGGTGACGTACCTGTCAGGGTGGGGCAGTCTGCTCACCTTTAGGGGGGTGGAGCTTGTGCTTGTGCTCTTTACACCATCCCGCTGGCTTGATGTCTGCCGAGTCAGCATTTACCCAGAAGTCATAGCATTCTGAGTAACCGTCGATGTGGAGACGCAGGCGACAGCCAATCACCTGACAGAGACACAGAGACTTAGCAGGCAGCGCTCTCAGAGGTAAGTGTGTGTGTGTGTGTGTGTGTGTGTGTGTGTGTGTGTGTGTGTGTGTGTGTGTATGTGTGTGTGTGTGTGTGTGTGTGTGTGTTACCTCGGCAACTGTCAGCACACAGAACATTGACGGATGTAGTGGGTCGATACCTTCAAGCTTCATTCCAACTTTAAAACTGGTTTTCTTGCTGGGATAGGACTGGGCCTGACAGACAGGTGAGGTCAGACAGGTAAGCGTGGCTCAGATACATGCTACAGATGTATTTCTTCAGGCGTTACCTGTGTGAAGAGTGAGGGCGGAGCTGCTTCAGCCTTTTGCTCATTGAGGTATTGCTGCCAGGACCAGGACCGCCTCTTCACACTCACTGAGGACCAAGACACATCAGCCAATCACATGTTGCGTTCCAGTGCTGATTCGGTAGCCACAGCAACCTCCGGCACCTGAAGTAAGCAGGCAGCCTTCTGGGCAGCTCTGAGTTTTTTATGTATTTACATCCGTTTAAAGTGTGTTACAGTGTCTTGCTTGTTAGTTTATACATCTCACAGATAGGAAAAAAAAGTGCGACTCCTGTTTGTTCTGCCGACCCCCAGGGAGAGAGGCTTTGCCAGCCTCCACTACATTATCCAGCAGAAGTGGAGGAAGTGGGGTTGCTGGTCCGGAGCTAACCTAGAAGTTCAGCTAAGACACAGTGTCAGACAGACCTCAGCCCTCCAACCAAACCAGGGAGGGTTAACAGGGAGGGTAGCAACGCATCAGATGCTCATGTGAACACCAGGTTTTGAGCCACCTGGGATGTGAGGAAAAAGTAAAACTTGGTGGTCTGATACGTCCGATATGTAAACAAACCCATGGTGTTATCCAAATACCAATGACAGTGGCTCTGAGTCGCTGTGTTCTGCAGTCGTACCTGTAAGTAGACCGCCAACTATAACCTGACTACCATCTGTAACCTAACTACCATCTGTAACCTAACTACCAACTGTAACCTGACAACTGTAACCTGACTACCAGCTGTAACCTGACTACCAGCTGTAACTTGACTACCAGCTGTAACCTGACTACCAGCTGTAACTTGACTACCAACTGTAACCTGACAACCAGCTGTAACCTGATTAATGACTGTAATCTAACTACCAACTGTAACCTGACTACCATCTGTAACCTAACTACCAACTGTAACCTGACAACTATAACCTGACTACCAGCTGTAACCTGACTACCAGCTGTAACCTGACAACCAGCTGTAACCCGACTACCAACTGTAACCTGACAACCAGCTGTAACCTGATTACTGACTGTAATCTAACTACCAACTGTAACCTGACAACAAACTGTAAGCTGATTACTGACTGTAATCTAACTACCAACTGTAACCTGACAACAAACTGTAAGCTGACAACCAACTGTAACCTGACTACCAACTGTAACCTGACAACTGTAACCTGACTACCAGCTGTAACCTGACTACCAGCTGTAACCCGACTACCAACTGTAACCCGACTACCAACTGTAACCTGACTACCAACTGTAACCCGACTACCAACTGTAACCTGACAACTGTAACCTGACTACCAACTGTAACCCGACTACCAACTGTAACCTGACAACTGTAACCTGACTACCAACTGTAACCTGACTACCAACTGTAACCCGACTACCAACTGTAACCCGACTACCAACTGTAACCTGACTACCAACTGTAACCCGACTACCAACTGTAACCTGACTACCAACTGTAACCTGACAACTGTAACCTGACTACCAGCTGTAACCTGACAACCAGCTGTAACCCGACTACCAACTGTAACCTGACAACCAGCTGTAACCTGATTACTGACTGTAATCTAACTACCAACTGTAACCTGACAACCAGCTGTAACCTGATTACTGACTGTAATCTAACTACCAACTGTAACCTGACAACAAACTGTAAGCTGACAACCAACTGTAACCTGACTACCAACTGTAACCTGACAACTGTAACCTGACTACCAGCTGTAACCTGACTACCAACTGTAACCTGACTACCAACTGTAACCCGACTACCAACTGTAACCTGACTACCAGCTGTAACCTGACTACCAACTGTAATCTGACAACTGTAACCTGACTACCAACTGTAGCCTGACTACCAGCTGTAACCCGACTACCAGCTGTAACCTGACAACCAGCTGTAACCTGATTACTGACTGTAATCTAACTACCAACTGTAACCTGACAACCAGCTGTAACCTGATTACTGACTGTAATCTAACTACCAACTGTAACCTGACAACAAACTGTAAGCTGACAACCAACTGTAACCTGACTACCAGCTGTAACCCGACTACCAGCTGTAACCCGACTACCAACTGTAACCCGACTACCAACTGTAACCTGACTACCAGCTGTAACCCGACTACCAACTGTAACCCGACTACCAACTGTAACCTGACTACCAGCTGTAACCCGACTACCAACTGTAACCTGACAACTGTAACCTGACTACCAACTGTAACCTGACAACCAACTGTAACCTGACTACCAACTGTAACCTGACAACCAGCTGTAACCTGACTACCAACTGTAACCCGACTACCAACTGTAACCTGACTACCAACTGTAACCTGACAACTGTAACCTGACAACCAGCTGTAACCCGACTACCAACTGTAACCCAACTACCAACTGTAACCTGACTACCAACTGTAACCTGACTACCAACTGTAACCTGACTACCAACTGTAACCCGACTACCAACTATAACCTGACTACCAACTGTAACCTGACTACCAGCTGTAACCCGACTACCAACTGTAACCCGACTACCAACTGTAACCTGACTACCAGCTGTAACCCGACTACCAACTGTAACCCGACTACCAACTGTAACCTGACAACTGTAACCAGACTACCAACTGTAACCTGACTACCAACTGTAACCTGACAACTGTAACCCGACTACCAACTGTAACCCGACTACCAACTGTAACCTGACAACTGTAACCTGACTACCAACTGTAACCTGACAACTGTAACCCGACTACCAACTGTAACCTGACTACTGTAACCTGACAACTGTAACCTGACAACTGTAACCTGACTACCAACTGTAACCTGACAACTGTAACCCGACTACCAACTGTAACCTGACTACCAGCTGTAACCCGACTACCAACTGTAACCTGACTACCAACTGTAACCCGACTACCAACTGTAACCTGACTACCAACTGTAACCTGACAACCAGCTGTAACCTGACTACCAACTGTAACCTGACTACCAACTGTAACCCGACTACCAACTGTAACCTGACTACCAGCTGTAACCTGACTACCAGCTGTAACCCGACTACCAACTGTAACCCAACTACCAACTGTAACCCGACTACCAACTGTAACCTGACTACCAACTGTAACCCGACTACCAACTGTAACCTGACTACCAACTGTAACCTGACAACTGTAACCTGACTACCAGCTGTAACCCGACTACCAACTGTAACCCAACTACCAACTGTAACCTGACTACCAACTGTAACCCGACTACCAACTGTAACCTGACTACCAACTGTAACCCGACTACCAACTGTAACCTGACTACCAACTGTAACCTGACTACCAGCTGTAACCTGACTACCAACTGTAACCTGACTACCAACTGTAACCTGACTACCAACTGTAACCCGACTACCAACTATAACCTGACTACCAACTGTAACCTGACTACCAGCTGTAACCCGACTACCAACTGTAACCCGACTACCAACTGTAACCTGACTACCAACTGTAACCCGACTACCAACTGTAACCTGACAACTGTAACCTGACTACCAACTGTAACCCGACTACCAACTGTAACCTGACAACTGTAACCTGACTACCAACTGTAACCTGACTACCAACTGTAACCCGACTACCAACTGTAACCTGACAACTGTAACCCGACTACCAACTGTAACCCGACTACCAACTGTAACCTGACTACCAACTGTAACCCGACTACCAACTGTAACCTGACAACTGTAACCTGACTACCAACTGTAACCTGACTACCAACTGTAACCCGACTACCAACTGTAACCCGACTACCAACTGTAACCTGACAACTGTAACCCGACTACCAACTGTAACCTGACTACCAACTGTAACCTGACTACCAGCTGTAACCTGACAACTGTAACCTGACTACCAACTGTAACCTGACAACTGTAACCTGACTACCAGCTGTAACCCGACTACCAACTGTAACCCGACTACCAACTGTAACCTGACTACCAGCTGTAACCCGACTACCAACTGTAACTTGACAACCAGCTGTAACCCAACTACCAGCTGTTATCTGATTACCAGCTGTAGTCATGTAAAGTCCTCACATTTAATTTAAGATCAATAAAGTATGCATTTATCTGTCCAACGTGGGGCTGTACGAGTCCACCGTGGGGCTGTACGAGTCCACCGTGGGGCTGTACGAGTCCAACGTGGGGCTGTACGAGTCCAACGTGGGGCTGTACGAGTCCAACGTGGGGCTGTACGAGTCCAACGTGGGGCTGTACGAGTCCACCGTGGGGCTGTACGAGTCCAACGTGGGGCTGTACGAGTCCACCGTGGGGCTGTATGAGTCCACCGTGGGGCTGTACGAGTCCACCGTGGGGCTGTACGAGTCCACCGTGGGGCTGTACGAGTCCACCGTGGGGCTGTACGAGTCCACCGTGGGGCTGTACGAGTCCACCGTGGGGC
Organism: Telmatherina bonti; assembly: GCF_933228915.1. Taxonomy (NCBI): domain Eukaryota; kingdom Metazoa; phylum Chordata; class Actinopteri; order Atheriniformes; family Telmatherinidae; genus Telmatherina; species Telmatherina bonti. The sequence continues at coordinate 33,455,748 of NC_136618.1, forward strand.
TGTACGAGTCCACCGTGGGGCTGTACGAGTCCAACGTGGGGCTGTACGAGTCCACCGTGGGGCTGTACGAGTCCACCGTGGGGCTGTACGAGTCCACCGTGGGGCTGTACGAGTCCACCGTGGGGCTGTACGAGTCCACCGTGGGGCTGTACGAGTCCACCGTGGGGCTGTACGAGTCCACCGTGGGGCTGTACGAGTCCACCGTGGGGCTGTACGAGTCCACCGTGGGGCTGTATGAGTCCACCGTGGGGCTGTACGAGTCCACCGTGAGACTGTTTTATTGTTGAACATGTGTCTGCTTATGCTTAGATGATGGTTTGATGTTGGTTTGTCTTCAGGGTTTGCTGTTCGGAAAATCCACACAAACTCAAACCCACATACATGATCTCAGATCTGCCAGATGTAATTCTACCATTACGAACAAATAAATGAAGCAGAGCCTTGCATGGAAATAGTCGGATTTCCCTCATAAGTTCATCTGATAAGAGACTGAATGAGACCAGTGGTGTAGTGGTCCCTTAAGAAACGGGTATACTCCAGGTTTGTCCCTTTTTTAAATAGACATTGAAGAAATAGCCAGAAAAACCATGTTTTTTTTTTTTAAACACTTGTTTGTTTCACTCCAAAAATCCATCTGAATATTTACTTATTGTCAGATAATTTCTGCTCTTTGGTCTCCAAGCAGTACTAAAAGGCACAATTGCTGCTTTTAGCACCTTCATCCTAAAGGGTTCCAGTGTTGTATCGAGGCCAAGTTCCCAAATGAGACCTGTTCCAGCCTCCAGCTCTGCTGCAAAGCCATTTGACCCACACGTGCGCTCTCAACACAATGAGATCGGGGCCTCGGGCTCATAGACATATATACATATATCTTTATTATGTCTATGTTCAGGCTAAAGTTACGGCAGCTGATGGTCGACGTAGCTACATGTGTAGGGATGCTTGTAACTGTAAAAGCAGCATCACAGGGGGGTTAGAGGTGGGTTCACTGACTGACAAAGAAGAGGGTATATTCTAGGGATGGGAAAATCAAATCGAAAAATCGAAAATCAGGATTTCTTTTGCTTCACAATTTTAAAATGGATTTTTTGTTAAAAAAAATGTTTTTTTAAATAAATAAAAATAATACATGAAAATTTTCTTTGTCATTTTTATTGTTCTTATTGATCTTTTAACTTGTCTTCTTATAACAGCAGAATGATGGTCTGGCTACTGGGTTGTTTTTCCTCATTGAAATAATAATAAAAAAAATGATGTGGGAAAAAAAAAGTTTCATATATTTATTTTGTTTTTAATTAACAAAATTCAGCAATATCAAAGAATTGTGAGAACAGCAATTTAAATAGAATCAGCACCCAAAAAAATCGGAATCGAATCGGGACAAAAGCGTATCACCACAGCCCTAGTATACCCGCGTACACCCTGGACTACACCGCTGGATGAGACTAAACACACTAAACTGTCCAACCAGGAGAAAGTCAAAGGGTTTCTGTCAGCCAATCAGAGAGCCAGCTGTGCAGGTGCGTTACCTTGTGTACTGCTGACTTTGTTCTTCATCCCCTCTGCTCCCTTTTCTTCTTTGGTGGTTCTCTGTGCAGACAGGAAACAAACACGGAGGTGAGGAAGATGATGTTCTGCGGTCAGAAAGACTTCCTGTCGGTGAGGCGGACAATGATCCGTTTCATCCTGGAGTCGGGTTCAGAATCAGTCGTTCAGCCTGTTGATCCGCTGTATGATGATCTGTAGAATAAAACCATTCTAAAGAATCACATTGATCAATAAAGCAGCTGCCGATCGATCGATTATCAGCTGGACCATCCAGGACGTCCACTTCAACGTCCAACAATGATATAATGGTTGTTCAGACAAAACAACTTCAACTTTGACCAAATTCAACAGTAAAATAAGGAACAGGGAGATGATCACAACAACGAGACATCTAATAACAAAAACATTCGCTATCAACGTTCTGATTGATTAGCCGTGCTATCAAACTGTCTGATCTGTTCTTCATCAGGAAGTCCACCATTAAAACACTCAGGAAGTCAGCAAACTTCCACCTTCAGAATAATAGTCGGCTTCTGCAGACAACTTCATATAAGTCGATCAGGAGGACCAACTTCAAACTTATTGATCTGGTCACTAATTATCACCTTAAACTTTATCAATCTCAGAAACAAATTTCAGCTTAAAAGAATGACAATGAGCTTCGATTATTGATTTGTGACCAGATCAATGAGTTGATGTAAACCTTTGATTTAAAGTGAGGAAAATTTTACAGGAACTCCAAACAGCTGATTGATCTCCTGTCATTGATCTGTCTGGTTATTGATCAGCTGGGCCTTAACTAAGTCTGAGTTTCTGGTTCCAGATCCGCTGCTTTGAGCTGCGTTCATCACCTCTGAGGATCTGTACCCAAAGTGACAAACCACAAGGAAAACCCATCATCATCACCCATCATTCCCGGCTGAGGGGAAGCTCCGCCTACCCGCCTGGTCACCCGGACACTAAATGGAGCGGACCCAGAGATCACGAGCTGGCGTGTTGTTCTTCTTCTACTGCTTTAATCTCTGCTGGGCTGTCGCTGTGTGATGATGTCAGGTAAAGGTAAACTACCTGGGCGGCAGGTGGTCAGAAGATCAGAAACACCAACCCTGGTCCAGGTGAGTCAGACTGAAACTCCCCTGCCAACGCCTGACCTCGGTTGCCATGGTGACCAGGTAGCCGGGCTCTTATTGTGAAGGTGAACCGGAAGCGCGTGTTTGAGGTCTGAGCTGACGGCTTCAACCAGGAAACAGACTGAGGATCAGGCGCTGATCCGCGGCCCCCCGCCGGCCGCAGGGCCTCCCGGGGCGGCCGCAGCCACAGAGAAGGCTCCGGGGAGGAGCCGCGAAACCCGCCACATGGAGCCAGGACGACCCGGGACCAGAACCAGAGTCAAGAGCCGAACTTACCGACTGCGATGATCCGCCTCACTGATCCGTCACACGGAGGCGCTGGGCGGTCTGCGCATGCGCTGGGAGGAGAGGCGGGGCGGAGAGAGGGGGGGAGGGAGGGGGAGAGAGAGAGAGCGAGAGAGAGAGTCGGATCAATAATCACCATGATCTGAACAGAAACTCAGCTTCATGTGAAGTTATTGATCTGTGACGTCAGCAGCCACACCTCCTCAGTCAAGCAGCTGTTCAATAAAAGAGTTTTCAACTCGTTGAATAAACATGTTTTCTGATTGTTTTCATGTAAATTTATTGTGTAAGGCAAGGAAAGTTTATTTATATATTTATGTATGAGACAGTTCAAAGCAGAACTCATCATACGGTCAAAGTACGAGACGTAAAGAAGCATAAAAAAACAACAAAAAAAGGGGGGGAAAACAAAACAGGTCCTTGTCCTTATGTCTGTCTGTCTGGTGTCTTGGCGGGTCTGTCTGTCTGTGTCCTACATAATTAATAGAATAAACATCTATACTCCAGCACAGTGGTGAATATCAGAGCAGCGTTCGTTCTGCTGTGATGGAGAGAGAAAACTGGAGAGAAAGGAAGGAGCAAAGAAAACTGTTCCTGGAAGAAGTGCAGAAACAATCTGCTGCTGCTCCTCTTCTGGAAATAGTTTTTCCACCACGTTCAACTGATTCAGTGGATTTTGAAGTCAATGGCAAAGTCTAAGCAACAAAACTGGCATAACGTGGCGCCGTCAGTCAAAGCTGAATGTGGACCAAAATAAAACAGATGTGGGACAAAAACGTTTACTGTCTGGGCTCTGAACTTCTGTGCAGCGTACACTGGTTGTGTGTTAAATGACAATAAAGTTAGTCTAAAGTCTAACCCTCCAACGACACTTCATATAGCTCCTCAACACAACATGCAGGATGTTATGCAGAAAGCAAATCATTTTGCATTTGTCAAAAAGAACTTTTTACTGACATGTCTATGAAAAATTAGATGCAATATTTGCTATAAAATGTTTTGCTGAGGAAAACTTATTTTTTTAGGTTTCTAAATTCAGCCTCTGCAAAATAATACAGATAAATATTTCCTTTCAATATCGAACATCACAATAAAGAAAAACAGTTATAAAGAAATGGCGTCTACTGTCATGCAGTCTCTGCATCAGACTGTCGTGGTGAGGAAGGAGCTGAGCCAAAAGGCAAAGCTCTCGATTTACCGGCAGATCTGTTCCTACACTCGCTGAGCAACAGTGAGAGTCAAAGCTGTCCCAGGGTGGCCGGGCTCTCTCTAGAGATAGGGTGAGGAAAAGACCCGGGAGGAGATCAGAGTAGAGCCGCATGGAGGGGAGCCAGATGAAGCGGCTCAGGGATCTGGTTAAGATGCCTCCTGGACGCCTCCCTGGTGAGGTGTTCAAGGCACGTCCCACAAGGAGGAGACCCCAAGGTGGACTAGGACACGCTGGAGAGATTATATCTTTTGGGTGGCCTGGAAGCGCCTCAGGATCCCCCAGGACAAGGTTACAAATGTGGCGGGGGAGAGGAAAGTGGAAAGTCTGAGGTTCCCTGCAGCTGGCCCCGCAACCTCACCCTGGTTAAGAAAATGGATGGATGGATGGATGGATGGATGGATGGATGGATGGATGGATAGATGGATAGATGATGGATAGATGATGGACGGATGGATGATGGATGGATGGATGATGGATAGATGGATGATAGATGGATGGATGGATGGATGGATGGATGATGGATAGATGGATGATAGATGGATGGATGGATGGATGGATGGATGATGGATGGATGGATGATGGATAGATGGATGGATGGATGGATGGATGATGGATGGATGATGGATAGATGATGGATAGATGGATGGACGGATGGACGGATGGACGGATGGATGATGGATGGATGGATGATGGATAGATGGATGGATGGATAGATGATGGATAGATGATGGATAGATGGATGGATGGATGATGGATGGATGGATGATGGATGGATGGATGGACGGATGGACGGATGGACGGATGGACGATGGATAGATGGATGATAGATGGATGGATGGATGGATGGATGGATGGATGATGGATGGATGGATGGATGGATGGATGATAGATGGATGGATGGATGATGGATGGATGGATGGATGATGGATGATGGATGGATGGATAGATGATGGATAGATGATGGATAGATGGATGGACGGATGGATGATGGATGGATGGATGATGATAGATGGATGGATGGATAGATGATGGATAGATGATGGATGGATGGATGATGGATGGATGGATGGATGGATGGATGATAGATGGATGGATGGATGGAAGGATGGATGGATGATGGATGATGGATGATGGATGGATGAATGAATGGATGGATGGATGGATGATGGATGGATGGATGATGGATAGATGGATGATGGATGGATGGATGGACGGATGGATGATGGACGATGGATAGATGGATGATAGATGGATGGATGGATGGATGATGGATGGATGGATGGATGATAGATGGATGGATGGATGATGGATGGATGGATGGAAGGATGGATGGATGATGGATGATGGATGGATGAATGAATGGATGGATGGATGGATGATGGATGATGGATGGATGAATGAATGGATGGATGGATGGATGGATGGATGGATGATGGATAGATGGATGATGGATGGATGGATGATGGATGGATGGATGGATGGATGATGGATGGATGGATGATGGATGGATGGATGGAAGGATGGATGGATGATGGATGATGGATGGATGAATGAATGGATGGATGGATGGATGATGGATGGATGGATGATGGATAGATGGATGATGGATGGATGGATGATGGATGGATGATGGATGGATGGATGGATGGATGGATGGATGATGGATGGATGGATGATGGATGATGGATGGATGAATGGATGGATGGATGGATGGATGATGGATGATGGATAGATGGATGATGGATGGATGGATGATGGATGGATGGATGGATGGATGATGGATGATGGATAGATGGATGATGGATGGATGGATGATGGATGGATGGATGGATGGATGGATGGATGATGGATAGATGGATGATGGATGGATGGATGGATGGATGATGGATGGATGGATGATGGATGGATGATGGATGGTTGAGGGGATGGAGAAACGACTAAAACCAGAAGCCTGTACTGTAGAAAAGCGTTATAAAATAATTTATACCATGGTCAGTGAGAACGGGCTGCATTATTTTCCTATACGTAGTTCGGCGAGTTAAATCACTGTAATATCCCTCCGTTCCGACCGTCACCATAGCAACGCGTTAATCAGCTGGTTCAGACCAGCTCTTGTTTAACAGGTGAATGAGAGAAACGCGCCGTGGCATGGATTTTGAGATGAATTACAATAATTTTGGCTGAAATAAAACATTTGATGAATGGGAAGAGCAGGAGTGGTGAGCGCTCCTCCGTTACGGGGAGTCACCATAGCAACGCATTAACCAGCTGGTTCAGATCAGGTGTCTTTTAACAGGTGAATGAGAGAAACGCTGGGTAGCCAGACAGCGGTTGTTTTGCATAAAGAGGCCAACATGAAATATTTCCTATACTTTAGCATGAAAAAAAGAAATAAAAAGATGTCATAAAATGTTTACCGTGTGGGACCATGCTATAAGTGGATTACACAACATCGGGTTACACAGGTGTAAGTCAGTAAACATAGACGTGTTGTATTCACAGAAAGTCCAGGATCTCAGCTAAAAGTTCTTTTAAACCATTTCTATAAACCCCAAATGCATTTAAGACAATAAATATTTAAAAGACCAGGTTAATAGAAAGTCCATAAATAAATCAAAACACAAATAATGCACCCCAGTGTCCACCCACCTGCATGTAAATGGGCAAACGACACCTCTGCTGAAAACGCACATGGCAAAAGTATCTGATTTATCTTGTCATGACCAAGATAAACCAAGCCAGATGCAAAAGGAAGCAGAATTTATTCATAACACATGGTCACAAATGCTGTTTTGCCTCAAATCATGTCCACCACATTTAAACTGCATTTAGTCAAACAGCTAGATTTTCATTGTGCTTTTGGAGCAGTTTCCCATCCAAAATCCCAACTTTCTGCCCAGTTTATGGGTTTGATTGGACAACGATGGGTGCCAGTCACTCTGCATTTCCTGGCTTGCTGTAGATGATTGGTCTTCTTGATAAAAACACAATTACATCAGCATTATTGTTTCACACAATTAGAACGAGTGGTTGGTCAGCCAATCATAGCCAAAGTTATAATCTTGCATATCTTAAACTTCCCTACACACACACACACACACACACACACACACACACACACACACACACACACTGTGGTGTATACCATTGTAAGTTGAAAAACAAACATTGTTATGCCTAAAAATGATGTTCAGTCCCTTATTTACTTTCAACACATAAGAATGAAAAGAAAAACGACACTCCAATCAATGCAACATGAAGGTTTAATCAAACTAGCTTCCAATTATAAACCTTCATCAAAGTAAAGGTAGAGCCCACACATGTTCCCTGAAGTTGTAGATAGAAGAATCCTATAAATGAAAGATGTTATGTTTCCAAACCATGGAGGCCAGTTGTATGATAAACTTGCTGGTGGGACGGTCTGTGCGGTCTTGTAAACAGACACTCAGAGCATTTAAGCCTTTATCATGGGATATGTTAGTATACACACTTTCCACTTCCAAGGTCACTACTAAAGTATTTTAGGCAAGTCATTAATTTCCAAGATTTTGTTAATGACATCAGTAGAATCCTTAATGTAAGATGGAAGTGTACAAACATATAACTTGATAAAATGATCAACAAATTCTGACATAGACTCCAACAGTGAGTCGTTACAGGGGTTAAACAAGGCTTTGGTGTTCCTGGGTTTTTGCAGTTCAAAAACTCTTCTTCACTCTTGGAAATTCAGCTCTGTTGTAAAGTATGTTGTTTTAAAAATGTTGCAAGCATTATCCCTAAGTACAGGCTTTTTGGTCTGGGACTTCCCCTCCCATGATGCTGGGCAGGATTGATTACCTGCACAGGTGTTGTATATGAACCACGTGCTGGGTTCACGTGCACTGTGTAGGGCACTATGTAGGTAGTGTAGACTCTCACACACAGACTGACTGCATCAAGCCCTCCCTCATGAAGATCTAAACCAGGGGTAGCCTGCTCTGGTCCTCAAGTGCCACAGTCCTGTAAATGTTAGGAGTTTCTCTGCTGCAACACACCTGGCACACATCAGACCTAATCTGCAGACTGGTGGAGAGGCTGACATCAAACTCTGCATAAGTCTGATAATGAGCAGGTCATATCTCTCCAGTTTTAGCCTCTCTTCATTGGCTGCCTGTTGAATCTAGAATAGAATTTAAAATCCTTCTCCTTACATATAAAGCCCTCCACAACCAGGCACCACTATGTATCAAAGACCTCATAGTTCCTTATATACCAAGCAGAGTACTTCGTTCGCAGACTGCAGGCTTACTTGTGGTTCCTAGAGTCTCAAAGAGCCGAGCAGGAGGCAGAGCCTTTGGTTATCAGGCCCCTCTCTTATGGAATAAGCTCCCAGTTAGTGTTAGGGAAGCAGACACCCTCCCCACCTTTAAGACTAGGCTGAAGACTTATCTTTTTGATAAGTCCTATAGCTAGGGATGATTAGCATCCCTTAGTTATGCTGCTATAGGTTTAGACTGCTGAGGGACATTTCCTGATACACTGAGCTTCTTTCTTTTTCTCTTTATCGCTCTTTATATTTTCTCTTTCTTTTTCTCCCAGGTCTCCCTGGCCGGGAGTAGCAGTTCCTGTTGTCTGTTGTCTTTCTGTCCTCTTCCCCCCACACAGCAGAGGCAGATGGCTGCCTGTCCTTGAGCCGGGTTCTGCCGGAGGTTTCCTTCCTGTTAAAAGGGAGTTTTTTCCTTCCCACTGTCGCCAGTGTGCTTGCTCAGGATGGGAGATTGAGTTGGACTCAACTCAATCTGTTGGTTTCCTTATATAGGCTGTTTTGAATTGGCTTTCATTATGTTTTCTTCTCTGTCTGTAAAGCGTCTTGAGATGGCATTGCCGTGATTTGACGCTATATAAATAAAGTTGAATTGAATTGAATTGAATTAGCCATTGATTTGAATCAGGTGTGTTGCAGCAGGGAAACTCCTAACATTTACAGGACTGGTCTAAACTGGTCCCCTCCCTGAGCCGTCACCTTATCGTGGTGGAAGGGTTTGTGCGTCCCGAAGATCCTAGCAGCTATGTTGTCGGGGGCTTTATGCCCCTGGTAGGGTCACCCATGGCAAACAGGTGTCTCGGGGAGGGACCAGACCAAGCACGGCTCATCGACCTCTACGATGATGACCAACCTGGGCATGAATGTTCCCTTGCCCGGACGCGAGTTACCGGGACCCCCCTCTGGAGCCAGGCCTGGAGGCGGGGTACGAGAGCGAGCATCTGGTGGCCGGGCCTTCGCCCATGGGGCCCGGTCGGGCTCAGCCCGAAAGGGTTACATGGGCCCCACCTCCCGTGGGCTCACCATCTGCGGGAGGAGCCGTAGGGGTCGGGTGCAGTGTGAGCTGGGCGGCAGCAAGGGGCGGGGACCCTGGCGGTCCGATCCCCGGCTGCAGAAGCTGGCTCTAGGGACGTGGAACGTCTCCTCTCTGGTGGGGAAGGAGCCTGAGCTTGTGCGCGAGGTTGAGCGGTTCCGGCTAGATATAGTTGGACTCACCTCGACGCATGGCTTGGGCTCTGGAACCAGTACCCTCGAAAGGGGCTGGACTTTCTTCCACTCTGGAGTTGCTCATGGTGGGAGGCGCCGAGCAGGTGTGGGCATTCTCATCAGCCCCCAGCTTGGTGCCTGCACGTTGGGGTTTACCCCGGTGGATGAAAGGGTAGTTTCCCTCCGCCTCCGGGTGGGGGGACGGGTCCTGACTGTTGTCTGTGCTTATGCACCGAACAGCAGTTCAGAGTACCCACCCTTTCTGGAGTCCTTGGAGGGAGTGCTGGAGGGTGCTCCTTCTGGGGACTCCATTGTTCTGCTGGGGGACTTTAATGCTCACGTGGGCAATGACAGTGAGACCTGGAGGGGAGTGATTGGGAGGCATGGTCCCCCCCCTCTGAACCCAAATGGTGTTTTGTTATTGGACTTCTGTACTCGTCATGGATTGTCCATAACGAACACCATGTTCCAACATGTGTCCATATGTACACCTGGCATCAGGATTCCCTGGGCCGCAGTTCGATGATCGATTTTGTAGTCGTATCACAGGACCTGCGGCCACATGCCAACTCCCACCTTCAGCAGAGCTTCAACCATGTCCCGAGTGAGGCGGGGGACATTGAGTCTGAATGGGCTGTGTTCCGTGCCTCTATTGCTGAGGCGGCCGGCCGGAGCTGTGGCTGTAAGGTAGTTGGTGCCTGTCGTGGCGGTAATCCCAGGACTCGTTGGTGGACACCAGCAGTGAGGGATGCCGTCAAGCTGAAGGAGGAGTCCTATCGGGCCTTCTTGGCCTGTGGGACTCTGGAGGCAGCTGATGGGTACCGGCGGGCTAAGCGGCATGCGGCTTCGGCTGTTGCCGAGGCAAAAACTCGGGCATGGGAGGAGTTCGGCGAGGCCATGGAGAAAGACTTCCGGACGGCTTCGAGGAGATTCTGGTCCACCATCCGGCGGCTCAGGAGGGGGAAGCAGTGCTCCATCAATACTGTGTACAGTGGAGATGGGGAGCTGCTGACCTCAACTCGGGACGTAGTGGGTCGGTGGAGGGAATACTTCGAAGACCTCCTCAGTCCTACCAACACGTCTTCCAATGAGGAAGCAGAGCTGGCGGACTCAGGGGTGGACTCTCCTATCTCTAGGGCTGAAGTCGCTGAGGTGGTCAAAAAGCTCCTTGGCGGCAAGGCCCCAGGGGTGGATGAGATCCGCCCGGAGTTCCTTAAGGCTCTGGAGGCTGTGGGGCTGTCCTGGCTGACACGCCTCTGCAGCATTGTGTGGACATCGGGGGCAGTACCGCTGGACTGGCAGACTGGGGTGGTGGTCCCCCTTTTTAAGAAGGGGGACCGGAGGGTGTGTTCCAATTACAGGGGAATCACACTCCTCAGCCTCCCTGGTAAGGTCTATTCAGGGGTCCTGGAGATGAGGGTCCACCGGATAGTCGAATCCCGGATTGAGGAGGAGCAGTGTGGTTTTCGTCCTGGTCGCGGAACAGTGGACCAGCTCTATACCCTCTTTGGGGTCCTGGAGGGGGCATGGGAGTTTGCCCAACCAGTCTACATGTGTTTTGTGGACCTGGAGAAGGCATTCGACCGTGTCCCCCGGGGGCTCCTGTGGGGGGTACTCCGGGAGTATGGGGTACCGGACCCCCTTGTAAGGGCTGTCCGGTCCATGTACGACAGGTGTCAGAGCTTGGTCCGCATTGCCGGTAGTAAGTCGGATTCGTTTCCGGTGAGGGTTGGACTCCGCCAAGGCTGCCCTTTATCACCGATTCTGTTTATAACTTATATGGACAAAATTTCTAGGTGCAGCCGAGGTGTTGAGGGGATCCGACTTGGTGGCCTCAGAATTGGGTCCCTGCTTTTTGCAGATGACGTGGTCCTGTTGGCTTCATCTGGTTGTGATCTCCAGCTCTCGCTTGAGCGATTCGCGGCCGAGTGTGAAGCGGCTGGGATGGGAATCAGCACCTCCAAATCTGAGACCATGGTCCTCAGCCGGAATAGGGTGGATTGCCCTCTCCAGGTCGGGAGTGAGGTCCTGCCTCAAGTGGAAGAGTTTAAATATCTCGGGGTCTTGTTCACGAGTGAGGGAAGGATGGAGCGTGAGATCGACAGACGGATCGGTGCAGCGTCTGCAGTCATGCGGACTCTGCGCCGGTCTGTCGTGGTGAAGAAGGAGCTGAGCCTTCTGGCTCAGCTCTCGATTTACCAGTCGATCTACGTTCCTTCCCTCACCTATGGTCATGAGCTGTGGGTCGTGACCGAAAGAACAAGATCTCGTATACAGGCAGCTGAAATGGGTTTCCTCCGCAGGGTGGCCGGGCTCTCCCTTAGAGATAGGGTGAGGAGCTCGGTCATCCGGGAGGGGCTCAGAGTAGAGCCGCTGCTCCTTCGCATCGAGAGGAACCAGTTGAGGTGGCTCGGGCATCTGGTGAGGTGTTCCAGGCACGTCCCTCTGGGAGGAGACCCCGGGGAAGACCCAGGACACGCTGGAGGGATTATATCTCTCGGCTGGCCTGGGAACGCCTCGGGATCCCCCGCAGAGTTGGCAAATGTGGCTGGGGAGAGGGAAGTCTGGGCTTCCCTGCTTAGGCTGCTGCCCCCGCGACCCGACCCCGGATAAGCGGCAGAAGATGGATGGATGGATGGTCTAAACTGAATCCACAACTCTTGTTTGAGTAAGTTTTCATGTTGCATAGACTGAACAATTTTTTTCATTTTCACTCATTGACCAAGTCCTGCATCTCCATAACCGGATGAATGGAGTTCTTTTTCAACTTTGTAGTTACTTTCAATACTTAAAAAATCGTAACTTTTCGAGATGTGCCAAAAAAACCCTGCTGCCGTCTCTATAGTAAAACCTCTGCTACGTTGTTTTGTTTCACTTCAGCTTCACGACATTTTGCACAGATAACATCCACATGTTGAGTCATGGTTTTCAGGAAGCTTTTATTGACTTAAGCAAGTTTTAATTGCATTAATGTTTTATTAAAAATATATTTTAGTGAAGAGAAAATTCTGAATTTTTTCCTATGTTCCATCTCCAATTAATTCAACACACTAGTATTAATACAGAGTATAATCACAGAGATTAAATCAAGTCATTCTTTAAGCAGAAATCCCAAAAAGACCCCTGGGGTGCAAGGAGTTGGCTGCATTCCCCGTTCTTTTATTTTTACAAATGCATCTTTAACCTTTATCCCATATTTGCACTCATTGGACCAACAAAATGCCTTTTCATGCTGGTCCATGAAATCAGAGAAGTTCTCCACACAATCATCAAAGATCAGGCAACATCCCAGATTTTTCACTGAGATCGGTCTTCAACAGAAACACGTTTGTTCCGACAACTTATTACCGCATAAATATTCTCTCCAAGCACACCAGAACTACAATTACCTGATTTCTGAAGCTGTCACATAATTCAAGTGTTCATGTAGACATAACATAACAGCCTTTATCAGATTATCAGGAATGGAATTAATACACCATAAACTCCAGCCCCTTTTGATTTTAAACTGATGAAAAAGAAATTCAGATTTTTCTTCCACTTGTAATAATTTTCTTTCTGGACCTCTGAAGATAAAAGTTCTGATTGTAAAGCTGGAAAACAAGCAGAAACTTCTTAATTCGAGAAGATTCTGGGTGAATTATGTTTACGGCTGTAAAAAAGGCAACTCTATGCTCAAAATGAGCTTCACTCACCAAGATTATGCCAGTTTTGTATCTGTACTACAACATGAGTAATGAAGTAAACACAATTTTCCGGCATAACAAACTATTTTACAGCGCTTCTACGTTCCTTTGTAAGGATCCGTGTGGATGTGGGAGTCGTAAAACATTCAGTGGCATTTAGCAGCTTATTACCTCTCAGCATAGCATAACTGTGGGTCCATCATGTTTAGCAAATAGCCGGAAGTGATGTCACCATGCTTTTATACATATACATATATATATATATATATATATATATATATATATATATATATATATATATATATATATATATATATATATATATATATATATATATATATTCTATAATAAGTCTAATAATGGACTGGCAATGCAGACACATTTATATATCATACTTCAGAGACGCATGTAAACGCATCAGATCTCATAAGAAAGATGATTAATTCTCCCAGATGTTTGGTTTTGATGGGGATGTAAACAGGCTCATGGACAAAGTCTGATTTTCTGACAGAACTGCTGCCATTAGTCTCAGTGGAACAGTTGAACAGTGACCTTTCTGTGTGACGTTGGCGTGGGTTCTCTCTGGCTTCTCTCCACAGAGCCAAGACTTGTGTGTTAGGTTAAATGGTCACTCTGAATTCTCCCTGGTAATAGGTTGTTTGTGCGGGTCCTGAATGGACTGACGACCTGTCCAGGTGTACCTGCCCCCGGCCCACAACGCTGGGAGAGACACCACGTGACCCTGGACTGGAGTAAATGGGAAAGAAATGCTGAGACAGTACGTCCTGAACATTCGATGTTTACAACGAGGTGGAGCAAAACAGTTTAAGACAAAATTATAAAGTCTGTTTTTGGTCTGTTGGACCAGATCCCAGAACAGTTTAAACCAGTTCAGTTCCACCCTGTATTCTCAGCACACATTAGTCCCTGTTTGCTCCGACAGCTGATGGGGTTTGGTCCGACACTCCCCATCTGAGCTGGACTCCAGCTGCCGGTCTAAACTTGGAGCGTTGGCGGCCCCTCCCATCAGATCCCCCTCCCTTCCTGCATCTCCTTTCAGAATGGACCAGCAGCCGGACTGAGAGGAGGTGAGTTCTGCTTTCTGTCTCACTGCTGATAGGAGAGCTTCTGCTGGCACATTTATAGATATTTAGGCATCAAAGTCATGCAGGTAAAATGGTTTCCGTGGTTCTGATTGGACCAGAACTTGATGTTTTGCTCTCAAACCTCCAAGTTCTGGTCTGTTAAGCTGCTTCTGCCAGATGTGGATCCAGCTTTACTCTGTATTTTAGAACTGGTTCAGGTTTAGCTCTGTGAACTTGGATCCGGCCCGGCCTGGAAGCCAGTCTGATCTTTTGTTGATTCTGGATCTAGTTGACACCAGCAGGATTAGGTGGATTCTGAACTCAGAATCTGCATCCGTTTGATGAGTTCTGAAGACAAGCGGAACTCATCATACGGCCACACTGAACTACCCAGCTGGATCCTCACTGATTTCCAGGCTGTTGTCATGGTTACCGATGGTGGAAAGACGTTTGACCTGTGGCACTAGCCCTGCCTCTCACCCGTGCTAACCATGTGGTTCTGTTAAACCTGCTTGGTAATTCTGGTCCTGGTCTGAGTTCTGGCCGGTTCAGCTGATCCGGAGCCAACAAGCCACCTGCTGAACCACAACCAAGTCCACAAGCTAGTTTGGAGCTGAAGAAGCCAAAATAGTCAAATCTGCTAGTAAATGACAAACTGATCCGAATCTCAGCCTTACCTGCTGATTTAACATTCCGCTGGAAGAAGAACCAGGTCTGATTACAATCTGAGGACCTGAGTGAAAACAACTGCCTCTGATTGGCAGACAGCATCCATTTCCTCCTAATGGACAAACTTCAGCAAACATTTGCCAGAGCACTCCACTCTGTCCTCCCCTGGGAACCAAAACCATTAGCCGAAGGTTCCTCACACACACTGCTGGATCGATACTCAGGAAAATGATGATGAATATTTCATGGAAGCTGGTGTCAGACGGTGGGAAATGTGGTGAGGGGGCGGAGCCTCCACATGTAGGTGAAACGCATTCTGGGAGTGTAGTTCTCAGTGAGGGATACTGGAGCAATAAACAACAACAAAGGTGGAGACAAATCAGTGACACAAGAAGAGTTTGAGCATCCTGTCTTCATGGAAACCTGACTGTAATGGTAAAAAAAACCCTGCATGGCTCTGCGATGCTCTGATTGGCTGATATGACTAATTTCCTTTATCTCTACAGGAAGATGTCATCTACGTCCACCACGTCCTCCATCCCTCCACTAGTTTGCACAGTGACCTCTGATGTCCGCCGTGCCACCATGGAAACCTACTGGAGGGAAGTCCAGAGCATTGAGGAAGAGAGGGAGGAGGACGAGGAGGAGGAGGAGGAGAGGAAGAGCATGGATGGTAAGTCAAAGTGAGAGCAGACGGATGCATCCGGCTTCTGGGAAAAAGGCAACCTTCCATCGGGGTGGTCTTTCTCAACAGTATGTTTCATCCTACAGGGGTGGAGCTGGAGGAGGCGTGGCTAACAGAGGCAGGGTTATCCTCGCTGGTGACAGGCTCGGAGTGGTCGGAGGAGGCGGCGCCACCAGTAGACGTTGTGCTGTCCACGTTGACACGGCAACAGGCCGCCACAGTGAGGAAGAGGCTGGACAACTACAATGAGACACTGAGGAAGAGAAACAGGCAGCCAGTCAGAGATGTGCGAGATGTCTTCACCGAGGTGCATCTCACGGCTTGCAATGCCAAAATGTCGCTAGTCACTCGCAACGGGATGTCTGGGACATCCAGAATTAGAAATAAATTGTTTTCTCTTATAGCCTGATGATGACTCAGCAGAGCAAGGCTCCTCCCCTTCCCAGCGTCGAGCTGAGTCACCTCCCAGTCGATACCACAACACCACCAAGACCATCCGGCGCAGCACCCATAGAGGTACCAGCCTGCTCACCGTTTCATGGATCACATAAACCTAACAACCTTTGCATGCTTCCTCAGGTGATGCCAAGTGTTTCATGCTTGATCGGATGTTTTTAGTGCTTCTGGTGAGTGGATGTCTTCACGCTGACTTCCAGCTTGTCTTCTTGTTGTTTACAGTCCGTCCGACTCTCCCCACGTTTGCTTTTGATGGTCATCTTCCAGAACATCCTTCCTCTCCAACCCATACCAACTTGCCCGCCCCCACACACTCCCCTCCGCACACACACACAGTCGCGAGTTGGCCAAGACGAGCTGATTGGCTGGTGCGGGAAACTCCCTACTCAGAGGGTGTGGCTGAACACAAAAGGGGCGGGACTTGTTGGGACTGTCTCCGTTTCAACGGAAGTAAAAACAGCGAGTTACAGGTGAGTGTGAACTTCCAGACAGACGAGTTCAGATCTTTTCTTCTCCTAGAGTTGGTTATAAATCTGCAGGCCGCTGATTGGTTGCTGTGTGTGTGTGTGTGTGTGTGTGTGTGTGTGTGTGTGTGTGTAGTTCGTACCTGTCTCCCCATCACAGGGTCTCACCTGTGCAGATGACCTGTCATCACGTGACCTCACCCGGCTCGGCTTCATCTCTCACATTGAGCTCTCCACCTTCCTGCTTGCTCTGGGCGTCCAAACCAAACGCACCCGCCCGCCACGCAGCAGGACCAGGGGTGCGCTTCATTTTCTCATCACGGTCTGAACACAGGTTTGAGACGATGAGCAGTTTAACTACAGAGAGACGTCTGATGGGGAATTTCAGAAGAAATTCTTAAAGATGAATCTCTTGGCTCTTTTAGAGAACCTACAGTAAAAGACCTTTGATGGTTGCAGAGGTCCTTGGGGGGTCTCACTGGAAATGCAGGTGGAATAGAGGAAATCTAGATCTAGAATAGTCCTGAAGAATTCTATCAGCTGGTGGTTCTTCCAGTTGTCATATATCATGGTTTTAGCTAGCTGCTTGACCCAACTCTCTTAGGAGATGAAAAGTTATCCTTTAAAAGGTGTTTAACCGCAGCGGTAATGGTGAAGAATGGGTGAGATCTGAACTGTTCCTGGAATGGAGTGAGGACGATGGCTGGCAGGCGGTTGTTGTGAAAGGAAAGTCCTGATCCAGTTGTGCTTCTTTAAAGATATCCAAGGTTCCCATCAATGGAAAGGCGACGGATGTGAAGGCTGGGGAGTTACAGTGGGAGCTGCTCCAGAAGTTTATCCTCAAAGGAAACAAGTTGGAATGAGTTGCACAGATTTGCTTTTGCACAAATAATCTCAGACGTTTACTCAGAGGGCTTGATGTTACCATGAGGTCTAACACTCAGATCACTGAAGGGCTGGCAGCAGACTCCTCTTATCCTCCGCTGATGAGCTTAGGTGACAAACAGGTGTGCAGCCGCACTAGGAGGACCCCTGGTGGACAACAGCTGGAAGAGAAAAACCTCAGATCCTCTGGGTGTTTAATGGTCCCCCAATTCTGTCTACTATGGTTCTGTAAATGACATTAGAAGTTCTTTAGGAGGTTCTGCCCTTTAACCCTTCCCCCTATGTCTTTTTGTGGTTCCAGCTGCATTTTTACTGATTGTTACTGTGATATCCCAGGTGGTTCTCAGTCTGTTCCTGGTCCAGCACAACCGATTCAGATGAATGGATCAGAGCAGAACTTTGCTCTGAGGATGTTCCTGATGTTTCTCAAGAGGATGTGGGGGTGTGGATGCTGTTCTAGCCGCTGTGTGTTCAAGGGTTGGCCATTTTAGGACCCTTGTACCCTAGCTGTTAGCCTGGCTGTCTAGCTGTTAGCCTAGCTGTTAGCCTAACTGTTTCTGGCTGTTAGGTTGTCTGTCAGTCTTGCTGTTAAGTTTAAACTCAGGTAGCATCTGCATCAGGTTAGTTACGCCATAACCGCAGTAGGCTGGTTTGGAGCAAACTAGCTGTGCAGAATAAATCTCTTTGGCAACTGATGTGACATTAAAAAAGGAAAGTTCACGCAACTTTGGTGAACTAGCCTCCTAGTTAGAGGGGTTTTTTAGGCTCCATAAGCCCAAAGCAAAAGTCCACCAGAAGGTGTCAGGAATATTTTTTGTTAAGTGAAACAATGTATCCGTGGAGAACCTGGGAATGTTTTGGGTCTGAGTTAAACAGCGTATCGACAGAGGACTTGGGAATATCAGTGTTTTTCTACCAGTGAGGTAATGTTATGTTTCTAATTCTTGATAAGTTGTGGTTCTAACAGTATGTTTCCATCAGACAGCGGTGTGTTTGGAGTTCCTCTGACTTCCCTGCTAGAAAACGACAGAAAAACGTTCCCTGGAATCAAAGTTCCTGTTGTCTTCCAGAAGGTAAAAAATGATCTGTTTCTTTGTCCATCATTCTCTCTCTGGCTCTCCATCTTTTTGTTTCTGTACATCAGTGTGTCTCTGCCCACCTGTCTGTCTTTGTCTATCTATGTCAGTCCATATTTGTCTCAGTCCATGTCTCTTATCTATTTCAGTCCATTTCTCTGTCTCTGTCTTTCTTTCTATGTCAGTCCATGTCTTTGTTACCACCTGTCCTCTCTGTTAATATATCTCTGCCCCAGTCTGCCCATCTCATTATCATGTTATCGCTTTGTGTCTTTACACCAGCCTATCTACGTTCATCTAGCTCTTTCCATCTCTTTGTCTCTGTCAGTCTATCTCTATCGCTCTGTCTCTCTGTGTCTGTCAGACTGTCTCACTCTGTTTCTGTCAATCTCCCTCTCTTTCTGCCTGTCTCCATCCATTAGGTTGCCTCTGTCCATCTGTCTTTTTTCATGTTTCTGTCAGCTAATCTCTTTGTCTCTGCTCATGTCTCTCTCTTTTTTCAGTCCCCCTGTTTGTCTCTGTACATTTCTTTCTTTGTCAGGCGGTTTCAGTCCATCTGTCTTCTGTGTTGCATAATCCAGTCTTAATTTCAGAATTTACAGATATGTCCACAAACACTTGGACATATCTGTAGCTTCAGCTGAGCTTCAACATGATGCACCCTGTCTCTGTGGTTAGCAGTTAGGATTAGCAAGAAGGAATCAGCTGACAGAGTTAAAGTTATTTCAGTTTGGATCAGATTACCTGACCTCAGACCAGCTGTCTGTCTTTCTGTAGTTGTTGTCCATTTTAGAACTAACTGGACTTCAGACCGAAGGGATCCTCAGAGTTCCGGGATCAGCAGCCAGACTAAAGGTGAGACAAACCTTCACAGGAAAACCATCAGTCGCACAAACAAGACATCTGGAGATATAGCTTCACAAAACATCTCCCTGTAAAGGACTGTTCTACCACAACGAGAACAATAAGTATCCCAACACAGCAAAATGTCCTGAAGGCATAGAAACATCCCCTTTAGAGAAAAAATGCCCCCATTGAGAAGAAAAATTACAATTGTGTAAAAATGTCCCCACATGAGTGGAAATGCTCAGATCTGTGTGTAGAAATGTTCCACTATTATTATTATCATCGTTATCATTATTATGCCCCCACGGAGCACAAATTTCCTCACATAGTATAAGTTTAGAAATAAAGTAACCATCGTGTAACTTCAATTGTCCTCACATACTATAAATGTTCTGTCAGTGTAGAAATACCCCACATTGTAGAAGTGTATGACCCAGGAGAAGACATGTCCCCAAAGTAGAAATGTTCTAGCGATATGGTAATGTCCCAAAGAGAACCAATATTACAAGAGTGAATGTCTTTCTATTTGTCTGTCTTCATCTCTATATAGCACCTGCGCCAAGAGTTGGACAGGTGTTGTGGAGCCTTTGACTGGTCTTCAGTGAGACAGGTGGACGCTGCAGGTTTGATGAAGCTTTTCATCAGAGAGCTACCAACGCCTCTGCTGACACACACACTCCAATCCACCTACCGCTCTGTGATGGGTAAACACACACACCTGTCCACTTACCGCTCTGTGATGGGTAAACACACACACCTGTCCACTTACTGCTCTGTGATGGGTAAACACACACACTCCTGTCCACTTACCGCTCTGTGATGGGTAAACACACACACCTGTCCACTTACTGCTCTGTGATGGGTAAACACACACACCTGTCCACTTACCGCTCTGTGATGGGTGAACACACACACTCCTGTCCACTTACCGCTCTGTGATGGGTGAACACACACACTCCTGTCCACTTACTGCTCTGTGATGGGTGAACACACACACCTGTCCACTTACTGCTCTGTGATGGGTGAACACACACACTCCTGTCCACTTACCGCTCTGTGATGGGTGAACACACACACTCCTGTCCACTTACCGCTCTGTGATGGGTAAACACACACACCTGTCCACTTACTGCTCTGTGATGGGTAAACACACACACCTGTCCACTTACTGCTCTGTGATGGGTGAACACACACACTCCTGTCCACTTACCGCTCTGTGATGGGTGAACACACACACTCCTGTCCACTTACTGCTCTGTGATGGGTAAACACACACACCTGTCCACTTACTGCTCTGTGATGGGTAAACACACACACCTGTCCACTTACCGCTCTGTGATGGGTGAACACACACACTCCTGTCCACTTACTGCTCTGTGATGGGTGAACACACACACTCCTGTCCACTTACCGCTCTGTGATGGGTGAACACACACACTCCTGTCCACTTACCGCTCTGTGATGGGTGAACACACACACACCTGTCCACTTACTGCTCTGTGATGGGTGAACACACACACTCCTGTCCACTTACTGCTCTGTGATGGGTGAACACACACACTCCTGTCCACTTACCGCTCTGTGATGGGTGAACACACACACACCTGTCCACTTACTGCTCTGTGATGGGTGAACACACACACTCCTGTCCACTTACTGCTCTGTGATGGGTGAACACACACACTCCTGTCCACTTACCGCTCTGTGATGGGTGAACACACACACCTGTCCACTTACTGCTCTGTGATGGGTGAACACACACACACCTGTCCACTTACCGCTCTGTGATGGGTGAACACACACACTCCTGTCCACTTACCGCTCTGTGATGGGTAAACACACACACCTGTCCACTTACTGCTCTGTGATGGGTGAACACACACACACCTGTCCACTTACTGCTCTGTGATGGGTGAACACACACACTCCTGTCCACTTACCGCTCTGTGATGGGTAAACACACACACCTGTCCACTTACTGCTCTGTGATGGGTGAACACACACACTCCTGTCCACTTACCGCTCTGTGATGGGTGAACACACACACTCCTGTCCACTTACCGCTCTGTGATGGGTGAACACACACACTCCTGTCCACTTACCGCTCTGTGATGGGTGAACACACATACTCCTGTCCACTTACTGCTCTGTGATGGGTAAACACACACACTCCTGTCCACCTACCGCTCTGTGATGGGTGAACACACATACTCCTGTCCACTTACTGCTCTGTGATGGGTGAACACACACACTCCAATCCACCTACCGCTCTGTGATGGGTAAACACACACACTCCAATCCACCTACCGCTCTGTGATGGGTAAACACACACACTCCAATCCACCTACCGCTCTGTGATGGGTGAACACACACACTCCTGTCCACCTACCGCTCTGTGATGGGTAAACACACACACACCTGTCCACTTACCGCTCTGTGATGGGTGAACACACACACTCCTGTCCACTTACCGCTCTGTGATGGGTAAACACACACACTCCTGTCCACTTACCGCTCTGTGATGGGTAAACACACACACTCCTGTCCACTTACCGCTCTGTGATGGGTGAACACACACACTCCTGTCCACTTACCGCTCTGTGATGGGTGAACACACACACTCCTGTCCACTTACCGCTCTGTGATGGGTAAACACACACACTCCTGTCCACTTACCGCTCTGTGATGGGTAAACACACACACTCCTGTCCACCTACCGCTCTGTGATGGGTAAACACACACACTCCTGTCCACCTACCGCTCTGTGATGGGTAAACACACACACTCCTGTCCACCTACCGCTCTGTGATGGGTAAACACACACACTCCTGTCCACCTACCGCTCTGTGATGGGTGAACACACACACTCCTGTCCACCTAACATTTGGTCATAAACATATACACATGTTAAAGTTATGAAAGTAGTGCTGACATGTTATTGTGTCTCACCAGGTTTGTCCTCTGAGGTACATCAGATCCAGGCCCTGCAGCTTCTGTCCCTGCTTCTTCCTGAAGTCCACAGAGACACTCTGAGAGTAAAGTTGCAGCCACAATACTGTCTTTACTACTTTACAGACAAAGACACAGTCAGAAAAACAAAGAGACAAACATAGAGACAGCCAAACTGAGGCAAAGAGAGACAGACCTTGACATAGGCAGAGTCGAGTCTAGTAGCCACAATGTTGTCCTCTCCACAGACATGAATAGAGTTAAAATAATCCTGCACCTGTTGACATGGTAACAGATAATTCTCAACCTGTTGACATGGTAACAGATAAACCTGGATCTCTTTCCATTGTTACAGGCCCTGCTGGTCTTCTTACGTAAGGTGGTATCTCATCAAGACCAGAACCGGATGTCTCTGTGCAACGTCTCCATGGTGATGGCTCCCAATATGTTTGCTATTCGTAACCATGGAAATAAGCATTCCATTGCTAAGCAGCAGGAGGAGATGGAGGAGGCAATGGGTGGGGCGCAACTGATACAGCTGATGATCAGACACCAGGAACTGCTGTGGATTGTAAGTCTCAAGATATGGACACAGTAATATCACTGTCTTACCCACTACGGACATAATTTCCTGTTTTCTGTGATAGGTCCCCCACTTCCTGCTGTCCCAGGTGAGACAAATGAACCAAGTGTCCAATCAGAAAACACTTGTCCTGAGCAGGACTAGGACACGCTTGCTGAGGAGGAAGAATGAGAAGAATGACAGAAACCAGGTGAGAAACAGAGTCAGAACATACTGAGAGCAGAACCAGAGAATACACTAACCATAAACAGGACTAGGACAGACTGAGGTCAGGGCCAGGACCAGGATAGTGTAAAAACTGAAGCAGAACAGATTGAGACCAAGGCAGACAAATACCGGGACTAGAATAGACTAAGACCCAAACCAGGAAAGATTGGGACCCAGACAGACATAGACCAATACCAGGACATACTTAGATCAGGACTAGGACAGACAGCGCCTCCCTGAGCTACCACCTTATCATGGTGGAAGGGTTTTTGCATCCTAAAGATCCTAGCAGCTATATAGTTAGAAGGCTTTATGCCCCTGGTAGGGTCATCCATGTCAAACTGGTGTCTATGGGATGGACCAGACTAAATGTGGCTCGTAGGTCCCTTTGATGATGTCAACAATTGGTTGAAGTGTTCCCTTGCCTGGATGCGGGTCACTGGGACCCCCCTCTGGAGCCAGGCCTAGGGGTGGGGCATGAGAGCAAGCATCTGGTGGCTGGGCCTTTGCCTATGGTACCCAGTCGGGCTCAGTCCAAAAAGGTTTTATGGGCCCCACCTCCCATGGGCTCACCGTCTGCGGGAGGAGCTGTAGGGGTCAGGTGCAATGGCAGCAGCAAGAGGCGGGGAACCTGGTGGGCCAATGCTAAGCTGCTGAAACTGGCTCTAGGGACGTGGAAGTTCACCTCTCTGGCGAGGAAGAAGCCTTAGTTTGTGCGCGAGGCTGAGCTTTTCCAGCTAGAGATAGATATATGGACTCACTTTGACGCATAGCTTGGACTCTGGAACCAGTACCATCGAGATGGGTTGGACCGTCTTTCACCCTGGAGTTGGTCATGGTGAGAGGCGCCTAGCGAGTGTGGACATTCTTATTGGCCCCTGGCTTGGTGCCTGTATGTTGGGGTTTACTCCGTTTGAGGAAAGGGTAGCTTCCCTCTGCCTTTGGATGGGGGGATGGGTCCTGACTGTTGTTTGTGTACATGCACCGAACAGAAGTTCAAAGTACTCACCCTTTCTGGAGTCCTTGGAGGGAGTGTTGGAGGGTGCTCCCTCTGGGGACCTCCTTGTTCTCCTGGGAGACTTTAATGCTCTTGTGGGCAATGACGGTGAGACCTGGAGGGGAGTGATTGGGAGGTGTTCCCCTTTTCAAGAAGGGGGACCGGAGGGTGTTTTCCAACTACAGAAGGATCACACTCCTCAGTCTCCCTGCGAAGGTCTGTTCAGGGGTCCTGGAGAGGAGGGTCTGATCATCGAATTTTGAATTGAGGAGGAGCAGTGTGGTTTTCGTCCTGGTTGCAGAACAGTGGACCATCTTTATACCCTCTTTGGAGTCCTGGAGGGGCCATGGGAATTTGCCAGCCAGTCTACATGTGCTTTGTGGACTTGGAGAAGGAATTTGACTGCGTCCCCCGGGGGTTCCTGTGGCGGTGTCTCCGGAAATAAGGGGTACCCGACCCTCTTGTCCAGTCCCTGTACAACAGGTGTCAGTGAGTGTTGGACTCTGCCAAGGCTGCTGTTTATCACTGATTCCGTTCATAACTTTTAAAGACATAATTTCTAGGCGCAGCCAAGGCATTGAGGGGATCTGGTTTGGTGATCTCAGGATTGGGTCTCTGCTTTTTGCGGATGACATGGTCCTGTTGGCTTCATCTGTTCATGATCTCCTGCTGTGAAGTGGATGGGAATCAGAACCTGCAAGTCTGAGACTATGGTCCTCAGCGTGAGATCGACAGATGGATCGGTGCGGCGTCTGCAGTAATGCGAACTCTGCACCGGTCTGTTGTGGTGATGAAGGAGCCGAGCTCGAAGGCAAAGCTGTCAATTTACCAGTTGATCTATGTTCCTACCCTCACCTATGGTCATGAGCTGTGGGTTGTGACCGAAAGAACAAGATCTTGCACAGATGCGGCTAAAATGAGTTTAGATAGGGTGAGAAGCTCGGTCATCCAGGAGGGGCTCAAAGTAGAGCTGATGCTCTTCTGTATCAAGAGGAGCCGGTTGAGGTGGCTTGGGCATTGGTCAGGATGCCTCCTGTACCCCTCCCTGGTGAGGTGTTCCGGTCACGTCCCTCTGAGAGGAGACCCCAGGCAAGACTCAAGACATGCTGGAGGAATTATGTCTCTTGGCTAGCCTGGGAACGCCTGGAATCCCTCCACAGAGTTGGCAAATGTAGCTGGATAGAGGGAAGTCTGGGCTTCCCTGCTTAGGCTGCTGCCCCCGCGACCCGACCTCAGATAAGTGGCAGAAAATGGATGAATGGATGGATGAATAGATAGATGGATAGGACAGACAGACAACGAGTGGAACCGGGAGAAACTGGTACCAGGACTGAGAGAGACTGAGAACAGTACCAGAACAGACCAAAACCATGATAAGCCTGAGACTTGAGTTAAGACTGGGATAGACTAACACCAAGACAGACTGAACCTTTCACATGTGCATATGCAGATCACGGAACTGTGTGAAGATGTGATCAGGGTTCACGCCCCCCTACACACCAAGGTTTCCATGGCGATACAACTTGATGAACAGACAACAGCCAAAGATGTGACATCCCGCTTCCAGAGTGAGACCAGGTACCTATTCTGTCCTAATGAAGACCTCTTTCCCTTTTAAAGAAACACCTGACAGCTGACCCGTCCGTCTTCCTTTCCACCTGCCTGTCCTTCTGTCTGTCTCCCTGTCTACCTGTCTCTCTGTCCCCAGCCCTGTTCAGCATCTGTATGAAGTTGGTGGAAACATCTGTGAGTATCATGATTACATAATCAGTTAATAAGTTGGTGTTAGAACAAATGAGAACCTGTTGGAACCCGTCTGTGTGTCTGTCTGTCAGGTGAGCGTCGCCTTCACCCGGACTGCCATTTGCTGGATGTCCACAAAGTCAATCCTCGCTGTGATTGGCTGATTAAACCCTGACAGACTGGAGCAGATGTGGCCTGAATGACCAATCCACAGCATTTACTCCATCACCTGATCTTTTTTCTTTGTTTGATTTTGCAGTTGTTATGACAACAGATTTGAATTAAGTGTTCTGTTGTGACAAGTGGGTTGTGAGTCCAGTTCACTAAAATTAACCACTGTGAGCCCCTAAGCAAGACCCTGAACTCCCAGTTGCCTTTATGAGGGTTTGGGGCCATTTTTGTCTTTCTTTCATACGTAAATAGTTCTTTATTACTTTTTACTACAGGCTGGTGGCAAGCTGAGTGTCTGCTTATAGTAGCTTATTAAACAACTAGGTAACACATTACCACCAGCAAATGATGGAAAGCTGCATTATAACTGTACTTGTAATATCTCTTGTGTCTTTAACTGTCAATTTACACAGCATTTTTCTAATTCTACTGGATAACTGCTGTGTTTGATACTGCTGACCATGATATTATAATAATTGTGTTGGCATTACAGGTGTGGCTCCAGAATGAGACAGGAGACGTGACATCTCCTTTCCTTGTTATGCAGATGACTGTCAGATCTATATTCCCTTTAATAAGAAGGATGGACTATGCAAACATGATTGTAAGACACCAAGTCTTGGATGGCACTGAACTTTATTCATTTTAATATTTATAAAACTGAGTTGGTGTTTGGACCCAATTCTGGTGGTGTTACCTCTGTACTGGATAGTTTAGGCATTTTGCAAGCCACAGATTGTAAGCCTGGGTTTTAAAATGAATCTGAATGGAAGCTTGAAAGCCAGATTCAGTCAAGTCTCTGTCAGCCTTGAGAACTTGACTGAAAGACTGTCTTGTGGAGGATATAAAAAGCTTAACCCTGGATTGTTGGCTGGGTGGGATTCATTGACCTGGGGTGTGGGATAAACCCTGTCAGGAGACAGACCACATTAGGGAAATTATTGCTACACTGCATCTCCTATCATAAGGTCCTGGTGGGAGCAGTCATGATGCATATTACCAAAGATACAGTGCCTGTTTATAAAATGGAAAACGTCAGACTTTATTCATCTGCTCAGGACTTTAAAACCAAGGTATCTGTTACTCAGCTGGAAATATTTAGCCAAAGTTGCCTTTGCCACCTTTACAATTGCATACCTAAAAAGATCCCAAGAACTGAAGTGTGAGCAAGTGCCCATACCTGCCCGCTCGGCGACTCTCCAGAATGGAAGATGGTCCAGCCCTTCTTGAGGACACTGGTTATGGAGCCGGGGCATCATAGCAGTCACTGAGTCGCGACCTCAAGACCCCGGAACCCCGAGACCTTGAGACCCATTTGCCACAAGTGTTCCTACCAAGGCCATGAAGCCCCCGACAACATTGATGCGAGGATCTTCAACTTATTTTGTATTTAATATGTTAAATTTCTAGTCATTTATTTTATTTGTCAACTTAATATGCATTCATACCCAGAACATGCACATAACCAGTTCCCTTCATGCATGAAGCAACTAATGTATTTTAATCAAATGAATACCTATTTACACAAAATATATATTCATGATTCATCATAATTGTACATGTGTCGTACATTTTCCATATTGGCCCAAACTAGGCCATATACGATCATACACAACACAAATATTTAAGCTGCCTTGAATATCAACAGTTCAATCCCTTAAAACCTCGAGAACTATGAGTGGAGATGTTCCAAAAAGTGTAATTTGTTAATAAATCAGACATCTATGTTACAGTGTTAAATATTACAGCAGCAGTCATCACATTGTGTTACTTGTAAAGAAAACCAGACATCTGCTGTCTCACTGTTTATGTCGATTGTTAAAAATCATCATTCAATAACATGATTTAGTCCAGGAAGATATAAATGAACTAAATTTAACCAGTTCACCAGTGAATACAACCAGCAAACCAAGTAATTGTTCTCAATCAGATTTGGCTCCCCAAATGTAGAAGACTTTCTGGGCAAACGGACGAGGATTTGTTAAAAAAGACACCTTAATGGGTTAAATGGGCCTTGTCACTCAGAACAGAAGGTCAGTGATGGAAACCATCTTAAAACAACTTCTACTAACATCATCATCATCCATGGCAGCAGAGGAATGGGAAGCTGCAGTAAAGACATCAATCATCTCTAAACAAACCGTAATGTTTTTTTTTTAATCGCACAGCTGATCCGCTGCATTTTATTGACCAGTCTGACCAGTAAATAGGACTGTATCTGCCAACCAGGAAAATGCCTGGTGAGCCGATGGCTGATACCCTGATGTGAGTTGGAGAATATGTGCATGTACCTCCTCAGTGAAATGTTGAAATGCGAGTTTTGATATACTGACCAGAATATGTTGAGAAGATGGCGGGAAGAAACTCGGCTGCAGGTGTCTATTAAGCATTATCCTCCAAACAAAAAACAATTAAAACCAGAAAAATATAAAGCATGTCTCAACTGCCCTGTTTCGTGGTCAAAACTTATTTTCTGGGGAGAAAAAAAAACGCTGTTCAGGTCGATTCATTTGACTCTGTGTCTAACAGTGTAACAAACTTTGACTAACATCCAAGTTATTTATTTAAAAATAAGCTTTTTGGCTGGAGTGTGCCATCTATCTCCAATATACTACCTTTGAATTAACTTTTTCCTGGTTCCTTTGGTGATTTTTAAGGTCATTTTGGAACCTCCTTTCTCTTGACTGAATGGTCAAACATCAATAATCAAAATCAAACAGCGGATTACCAACAGCCCCCAAACAACACATCAAGGCACACAGAATCTCCGGCATGCAGACCTCCTGCTGACGGACTCTAGTCTGACCAGACACCGACCCACACCGAGCTGAATCCCAGAGACACGGTGGGACTGAACCAGACTCATCGTTCCTGAAGGAACTGATACCAAGAGTTTTGTTCTTAATTCCTCATCCGACACTGTGCTGCAATCTCACTGAGAGAAAACTGGACTTGTCTGGTCTGGACTTGACTGTTAATGTCAGGTAAAAATGTCAACGTGACATAAACAAAGAAAACTGATCAGTTTACATTCAAAGTAGGAAATGAAATTTTATTACAGCATAATATCTGAGACTAAAGAAAGTAAATGAGACAAAATGTGGTTTAGTTTTGTTGATCAGATATAAATCATCAGTTCATGTGTGAGAAGTCTTTTTTAATCCAGTTTGACTTTGTACATTTTACAGGAACGTTTCGGTACTTTATAGTCTGTCACTCTTTTATTATGAGAGCTTGAGAGTAGAACATTCTCACACCAGGTCAGTACATGCAGATCCACAAAAAGTACATCTGTACATCCCAGCTTATGTGTGGAACATGGTTTAGCCTTTGTATTGTTTTCATGTGTGCGTAGAACTAAAACTATACAGAAGGTTTTATCCTAAAGTAGCATCTGATTCTGTGATCATATGTCATGGCTCTGTTGTGGCCTCTTTGTGAGGATATACCCATCCAGACCACTAGGATCTGATCCATCCAGACCACTAGGATCTGATCCATCCAGACCACTAGGATCTGATCCATCCAGACCACTAGGATCTGACCCATCCAGACCACTAGGATCTGATCCATCCAGACCACTAGGATCTGATCCATCCAGACCACTAGGATCTGACCCATCCAGACCACTAGGATCTGATCCATCCAGACCACTAGGATCTGACCCATCCAGACCACTAGGATCTGATCCATCCAGACCACTAGGATCTGACCCATCCAGACCACTAGGATCTGACCCATCCAGACCACTAGGATCTGACCCATCCAGACCACTAGGATCTGATCCATCCAGACCACTAGGATCTGACCCATCCAGACCACTAGGATCTGATCCATCCAGACCACTAGGATCTGATCCATCCAGACCACTAGGATCTGACCCATCCAGACCACTAGGATCTGATCCATCCAGACCACTAGGATCTGACCCATCCAGACCACTAGGATCTGATCCATCCAGACCACTAGGATCTGACCCATCCAGACCACTAGGATCTGATCCATCCAGACCACTAGGATCTGACCCATCCAGACCACTAGGATCTGATCCATCCAGACCACTAGGATCTGATCCACCCAGACCACTAGGATCTGATCCATCCAGACCACTAGGATCTGATCCATCCAGACCACTAGGATCTGACCCATCCAGACCACTAGGATCTGATCCATCCAGACCACTAGGATCTGATCCACCCAGACCACTAGGATCTGATCCATTCCATGTTTTCTTGGCTCTGTTGGACCTCTCAGCTAATCAGAGTCCCCTGTGTGACTGAGCCTTGTGAACTCTCCAGATGTGGATGTGCTGCGCCTTCTGCTCCAACCGTTTGGGAAGTGGTTACTTTTTAATAAATGAAGGAAGGAGACCCAGCCGACTTCTTCCCTGTCAAAAGTAATTGGGCATGCAATCATCAAACCTGGAGGTGTGGACTAGGGTCTGATGGGAGTCTAGCCTTGGACCAGTTTCCCGGTTCTGGAGGTTAGCAAAGACGTTTTATTCTTTAACAGAAGGCAGAAATTTATTTTATTTCTTCTTTTCATAGCTTGTACTTCTACCTTTTTTTGTCATGCCGTGATGTTCTGTGTTGTCGCTTTAGTTCCTGGTTTCCTGTTTTATTTACTAGTTTTGTTCCCTTGTGTCTTGTCTCCCATTTTGCTTCCTGTTGTCTCACCTGGTTTTAATTTTCTGATCCAGTTCACCTGTTCCTTGTTGTTCCCTCTGTGTATTTATAGGCCTTGGTCTCAGGTCTACTTTGCGTGTTCATTTGTTCGCTTCATGTGCTTGTGTCTCCACGTTAGTGTGCCTTCAGTTAACTTCCAAAGACATCCTTGATTCTACTGCCTGCCGACGCTGCATTTGTGTCCACACCTCCTCGCTCCATGACACTTTTAAACTTACTTTGATCTGGTTTTTATAATGACATTGGCTTTTAAAAATATTATTGATTTTTATGGTCTTTTATGAACATATTTATTTCCAATGATCACGGTTTCTGTGTTTTCTTTTGTTGTACAACAGTCTCTCCTGTTTTCCAGCAACGCTGTGGATTAACCTCTTCAGTACTACCAAATGGTGATAGTGTACTAGGATACCAGCAGCCTGGTACTAATGAAGAGGTTAACATATGAAAATAAAATGATCAAGATATGACGCCCTGCTTTGAATTCTTTTCTCTGTTCCAGTTCTGAAACAGAACATCCTCCAACAGATACTAATAATAAAGGAAAAGTTCCCGCTATCTTGAAGAACCGGGGTGCAGGAAATAATTCCTGTTTACATGATGTGTTTGATTCTGATGGCATCAGAAGTGCACCATGTAACTCTTGATCGTGCAGGTCATCTTTGAGGTTTTCAGCTGGAATGACAAACTTGGACAGCAGACATGTCCCAACTTTGAACTTCTCTGGTTTCCTGGTTTCAACATGAAAACTAATGAATGAAACTCTGCTGATGTGGACGTGGAAGGCTTGTAAATGATATGTGTAACGTCCATCTCTCTGGTTTTCACCAGGAAGTGAGCCACTGATTGGAGTCAGTGTGGTGGTGAACATTGCAGAAAAAGTAAAGTACCTGAAACTAACAGTCATTAAACTAAGTACCATGATGTCAGTTGCTACAGATTACAAAATGTTTTCACAGTGCCGAAAGTCTTGACCTTTACAAGGCCTTTACACACTCTGAATAATTCACACAGCAGTATTTTTTATCAGCTCAGTGTAAAGTTAATGTGAACGTTCACATCAGGAACAAAATTCTATCCAGTGACTTTGCGAGTTTTAGTTTTTCAAACTGAGGCTGAATTTGTTTTTGTTTGCATCTGACAAATATGTAATCGACCAATCAGAGAGGGCGTGTTGACTGAGATCAGCAGTTGCAGCCATGCAGGTGTCACTTTGTCGCTGCTGCTTCAATCAAAGTCAAAATCAAATCAAAGATAATTTATTCATCCCCGAGCGGAAATTCAAAGTTCACGCCAGCTCGTCCAAGGTTTGACATACAGACATTTAACATTAATACAGAACCAAGCTGATCTTAGGCCCCGCAGCCAGTTTTTCCAGCGCCGCCTTAAAACAGATAAGAAAAGAGATACATTAGGCTAATGGGGTGGGGGGAAAAAAGGTCATGTCACTTCGGGCTGCGCCACAATGACGCAGCCCGAAAATACAGAGAAAAAAACCTCATACACTGAAGCACAAACTAAAACAAGACACAATTTCCACAGATTCAAACAGACATCTTCTCCATGTTGTTGTCGATTCTGCGGACCAGCTCCGGGACCTCGGCCAAATGACCAGTATGGACCAGACTGGCATCCTGCTTACGGTCGAGTCCGGTCAACGCAAGAGTCTGTGCACTGCTAGCCCGGCACATACCGTTACCGAATTCAGGCAGCCTGCCAGTTGTTGCCAGAATCTCACGGGTCTTGAGGTAGATCAGGACTCCACCAGCGCCAATCAGCAGAATCCCGATCACCAATACTCCAAAGATGTAAACGTCCTCCACGTCCTCAGAGGACAGAACCACCAGACACATCTGTGTCCATCTGGCCCATGAGTCCTGAACGCATCCAGCCGGAAGCGTCCCGTCAGGACATGCGGGCTCCCCTCTGCCCGATCTTTGGGTTGAGAAAATTTGATCAATTGCGTTGAGAGACCAGCCGATCAGATCCATGATGTCAATTTGAGTGAAAGTAAAGAGATGTAAAAAGAGGCTCCGAGTCCAGAGTGGGAGGGAGGGGAAGAAACCTCAGGAAGAACCACATCTGTCAGAGACTGCTGGTGTCCTTTTACAGGTGCTCAGTGGAGAGCATACTGACATGCTGCATGTGTGTGTGGTATAACAGCTGCATAGTGGCTCAGAGGAAAGCGCTTCAGAAACTCATCAACACCGCTCAGAAGATCATTGGTTGCCCTCTCCTCAGTCTTGCAGACCTTCACAGCTCATGCTGTCTCAAAAAGGCCCAAAATGTCAGCAGGGACTTTTCACACCCTGGACACTCGCTGTTTGAACTATTAACCTTCAGGTAGAAGGTATAGATCATTGAAGACGAAGACAAACAGATTTAAGAACAGTTTTTACCCAACAGTTGTCATCATTTTAAATACTGCCAATCATAGATGATTAAGCTGGGGCAGCAGATGGTACACTATTGCGTTGTTTGTGTATTTTATTTATCTTTATCTTTATCTTTTTATATTATGTTTTATTTAATAAAGAGGCATCAACTGAAATGGCACTCTAAATTTCATTGTACTTGTTGCAATGACAATAAAGTTTATTTTATTCTATTCTAACAGGAGCAAAGAGAAAAAGCGTCTGCCTTCGCTGAGAGCAGGAGTTGGAAAAAAAAAGAACTTTAAAGTTTAAACTTTGTATCATCATGACGAACGTCTTTATTTCTTCTTTGCTTCTTAAAGCAAGCAGCTAGCTTCCAAAGCAGATCCTCCAACTGTCTCATGGACATCCTGAAGTCCATCCTGAAGCGGTCATGGTCCAGCTTCAGATCCTGGATTAAACAATGAAACTCCCCAAGTTCTCCTCTTTCCTACAACAGGATGAACTCTGCGTCTCTTTCTGTCTTCTTCTTCTTTTGCAGCATCAGCACACTGTTGTTGTGGCTTCATGTGGACTCCACCTTGCCAGTTTTAGACTTCAAGTAATAAAAAAAAAGAGAACAAGCTATGATGGACTGCTGCTGTAATATTTAACACTGTCCCTGCTTGACCAGTAAGAGTAATAATCAATGGTGGGTAATAATGACACCACAGTTTTTTGCATGTACCAAAATATCATGTAATATAATGAAGTATGAAGCCAAACAAGTTACACCACTGTTACTTGGGTACTTCTTCAACACAAAGAAAACCCTGCAGGTTAGAAATAAACTACTAACAACTAATATATATAAGCAGAGTTGTTTTACTAAAGCAGCATCATCTCATACAAAACTTGACTCACCTAAAGTAGTTTGCAGAGATTCCTGGTTTAAAATGTTTCACACTAAAGCAGAAAAATGGATAATAATGCTGATACAGTTTTAATTATAGGTACCTACAATGCAGCCACTAAAACTAAAGAGGCATTTCTTAGTATGTTTCTTCGGTTCATGTGATGGGAGGAGGGGCTCAACATTATTGTCTTTGACAAAAAGGGGGCCATGCAGAAAAAGTTTGGAAATCACTGGACTAAGGTAACTGTTAAAAGACAGATTGAAAGAAGAAGAAGAAAACCCATTTTTTGCTATTTGCATCCCCATTTGTGGATACAGATTTAGCAACAAGCTAACGATGGAAAACTCAGAGCATAGACACAAATGGAAACTGCAACCCTCAAGGAAAAACGTAACATCAAAGATATGCATTCTTGAGACTGTATTTCCACGCCAAACACACCCGTGAAGCACCCTGCTAAAAAGAGTAGAGACAAAGGTGGGGGAACTGACTCACAAATTGAGCTTTCACTTTACGAGCTACAAAACACAATCATTTCAGCTGTCACCGAGAAGATAAATGAAAGGGCAGATAAAACAGACAAAGCCGTTCATTACAACACCATGAAAATTGATGGCCTGAAAAAGTCTCTGGACTTCTGCCACCAAGAAATCGTTGATTTAAAAACCCAAAACGTAGCTCTTAAAAAGACGTGTGAAGTGCTTCAGAAGAAAGTAGACGAGATGGAGCAGAAGGTAAATGAAACGGAAAAACCTGCGTCTGCACGGTGTCCCTGAAAAAGGTGAAGATAACATCAGATCACAAGTCAAGGATATCTATCGAGCTGTGTTTCCTGTCAGGGAGGCTGAGTCGGTTGTTTCTGCAGTGGATACAGTTCACAGAATCGGGAGGCCCAAGGAAGGAGGCCAGGATCAGCCCCCACGCCCAGTGATCATCAGGTTCATCTCAAGAAAGGCAAGGGATGTACTGTGGAAGCCGTCCAAGGCAAACAACTACCTGAAGAACAACCGGCTCCACTTTAAAGAGGATCTTACAAACCGAGCCACTCGCATTCGTCTGTGGCCAGCGGTGGAAGCAGCCAGGAAGAAGGGTGATAAGGCTTTCTTTGTGGGAAATAGGGCCTTTGTGAATGGTAAAGAAGTCAAATGATAAATAAGATGAAGTGTTATCCGAACTGATAGTGTCCTGTTAAACTCTGGAGTTTATGTTCAAGTTATATCGTATTGAGTTATATAGTACACAGTATTCTGGCATGGGAAGTAAATTAGTTCAGTAATTCCTGCAATTCAATTAACATTAGAGTACAGAAGTTTATATTTGATCAAAGAGAAGATTGTTTTTGGTTGTTTGTGTTCATCATGTCAATTTCTGTGCTTACTGTTAATGTCAGGGGTGTCAAAAACTTGTTAAAAAGAAAATGTCTTTTTTTGTATTGTCAAAACAAAGGTGCTGATTTCTATTTTATACAGGAAAGCCATGCTTCAGAAGAAGATGTTTCATTTTGGAGAAGTCAGTGGGGGAAGAACCTGTGGTTCTCATTTGGGAGTAACAGACCGGCAGGGGTAGCTATATTACAAGGGAAATTTAAAGGTAATATCATTAAGCATCTCTCAGACGATAATGGTAGATGGATAATTCTTGTAGTCGATATTGATCAATCCCAATTTATCATCATTAATATTTATGCCTCCAATGTTAAACAAAACAACAAAATTCTATTTTCTACAATTGAAGATAAAATAAATCAGCTGTTATTATCATTTCTGACTGCCCAGATTTTATGGGGAATTTTAACACAGTTTTGGATAATTCGATGGACAGATGGCCGCCTAAGCCCAAATCAGTGTGTGAACTGAATAATATCTGTAGTAGAATGGACCTTATTGATATCTGAAGACACAAAAACCCAAATCAAAATTCATACACCTGGTCAAACAAGGATAAATCTAAGCAATCTTGGCTAGACTTCTGGTTAATCTCCTCAGACATTGAGAATAGTGTGGATCCAGTTCTAATAGAGCCTGCAGTTTTTACTGACCACCAAGCCGTTACTATCAAAATCAACATGGCTCAATGTAAAAACAATTTCAGTCGAGATTATTGGAAGTTAAATAAAACGCTATTACAAAATAAACAATTTAAGAAGGAAACACAAGTTATCATTGAAAAACACTGGCAACAAGCTAAAACAATAAATAATTATGGTAATCATTGGGAGTTAATGAAATTTGAAATTAGGAAGTTAGCGAGGAATCTCAAATGATTACCAAAATATTAGAGTTGTCTGATAAGGTAAATCTTTCTGCAGCATGACAACTTGAATTAGACAGAATTTATGAAGAAAAAGCCAGAGGGGCTTTTATCAGGTCTAGAAGGAAATGGTTGGAACAAGGAGAAAAATGGACAAAATACTTTGTAATTTGTAAAAAAGGAATTTTGAATTATCTTCCCTCTCTAAACTCAAAACTGATGACCATATATGTGAAGATCAAAAGGTCATATTGTAACGTGGTAGAACTGTATCACCATTTTGTTTTTGTGTGGTTGCTGTGGAACTGTGTGTGGGTGTGGTGAACCAGGTGTTCCCCATCTGCTAGTAAATCACTGTCCTATTTAAGAGGCAGACACACAACATTCTGGCTCTCTGTGGCTTGGTGAAGTGTGTCCAGGTGGGCTCAGAGGGAGACCTGCAGGTTCTGCTCAGGAGGAGGAATGGCAGAGGTCTGAGTTGGTGGTTCATTGGCTGACAGACTTCGCTTAGCTACTGCTAGCCTGATGTAAGGCTTTGCCACGTGGATATGAGCTGCATAACAGGCCCAACCTCCTCCATTGACTCTCCCCAGTTTGCCTACTGGCACACCAACACTGAAGGACATTTGCCTATTTTTTTTAGTTTAATTTTAAACCATCTTTGTAATAAAACGTAACCTTTTAAGCCTAATTCTGACTGTGCATTTTGTCCACTACTCACTGGTTGGTCAGAAGTAACCAGCGTTACTATATCCCAGCATGTTACTGACTTTTATAAGAAGCTATATGCCTCTGATTCTGAAAGTGACGAAAGCATTGATGCGTTTGTTAAAGGTATCAAAAAAGATATTAGCGGTATCGATGAAGGATTTAAATTAGCTTGTGATCAGAAAATCAATTTAACAGAGGTTTAAAAGTGAATTGGCTCCCTTAAAGACAAGTTGCCTGGTAGTGATGGTCTCATAAATTTTATAAGACATTCAGGAAGCATTTAGCCCCGTTCTTAGTGGCGGTTTTTAAAGAAGCCACAGACAATGGAGAATTACCACCCACCCTTCAACAACGCCTTATTAAATTGATCCCCGAACCAAAAAAAAAAAAAAAAAGACAAATTGAGAATTGAAAATATCACGAGCTGCTGATGTGTCTCTGGCTCTAGGAATGCCGGCTACTCTCTCTCTCTCTCTCTCTCTCTCTCTCTCTCTATATATATATATATAAAAATAAATATATATATGTGTGTGTGTGTGTGTGTACGAGTGTATATACATATATATGTAGGTGGGTATGTATGTTCAGATACATGTATGCGTTGATCTCTTCTTTTGTTTTCTCTGTTCTCTTTTCTGTTCTCTTTCTGCCCCTTTTCTGTCCTTTCCGGTCAGGTCCAACAGCATAGACTCTGTAATACAAACAATTATCCAAAACAAATAGGAAAATAAAATAAGAATCAAGAAATACAAGGGGATCATTACATCTATAAATGTTCCCCTTGGCAAAATAAATTTGCTCAGCAGAACATCCAGAACATCAGTCTGCTGCTTAAATGCTGGACAAGACAAAAAAAAGAAAAAAAGAAAGGACTGCTGACTACTACGTATAAGAAACGACATAAGATTCTATTCAACTTCATCTGGAGAAATAAAGATCATTTTCTAAAAAAAGAGATATTATGTAACACAAGACAAATTGGGTGTCTTAAGTTTTGAAACCCTAAATAATACATTTAAAGTTAAATGGTTGACTAAATTAATTCAAGAGGAAGATAGCATGTGGAATGCTTTCCCTAAATTCATTTTTGATTCAGTTGGAGGACTCAATTTCTTGTTAAAGTGTGATTATAATCCTGATAAATCACCTATAAAATCAGGTAACTTTCACAAGCCAGCTCTGCTAGCAAGGAAGTTACTGTACAAACATAATTTCTTACCGACAAACTATTACATTTGGAATAACAGGTGCATTCTTAATAAAAAATAAAATCCTTATATAACAAAAACTGGGTAAATAATGGAATAGTCTTGGACTCACAACTTATGAAAGCGGATGGTAAACTGTTACCTCATGAAGAATTTACATCTAAATTTGACATAACAGTCCCACCAAAGGAATATAATATTGTTTTTACAGCTATCCCAAGGAACGTGTGTTTGGGCATCTCTCTTTCATTATATTGAATGGAAAAAGGCGTGGTTGATGAATGAAATGTTTTTTCTTAACAATAAAATTAAAGAGGTTTCTTACAAAATTACACACACACACACACACACACACACACACACACACACACACACACACACACACACACACACACACACACACACACACACAAAGCTTCAATCACGTCAGTGCTGCTGCAGGTCAGACATCATGTCTGAGTGTCTTTCTTCATATAATCCCTTTCCAGAATTGCAGAAGTCCAGAATTCAAATCCATCTGGGGCACCAGGGTGTAACAATTCCGGTAGTTATTGATTTAGTCTCCTCTTCCAGTCTACATCGGAGGATTTGTCCTTGATGCAGTTCCACTGATAGACTGTGGGGGGCAGCAACACGCCTGAC
The DNA here is from genome assembly GCF_933228915.1 of Telmatherina bonti. Classification (NCBI taxonomy): domain Eukaryota; kingdom Metazoa; phylum Chordata; class Actinopteri; order Atheriniformes; family Telmatherinidae; genus Telmatherina; species Telmatherina bonti. Next base: position 33,494,699 of record NC_136618.1, read on the forward strand.
GGCGTTCAGCCTGCCGGAAATGAAGAGGAAGAAGCAGCAGCAGCAGCAGGAAGAGGAAGACAACAGATCTGGAGAATCCGCTTCATTTTCTCGCAAGGTATTTTCTGTAACGTTATTTAATTGATAGCTTACTTTAAAGTCCAGCAGGTGAGTCCGATGTTGGTTTTCTAGCGACTAAAGTTGGTTTGTGTCCTCTGCAGAGAAACGAGGCCACAGAAGAAGGATTAGAGAAGGACGTTTGTTTTAATGGAGGGAAGCCTCGTCAGGAGAGGAGGGGACACTTTACATCCTTGCTTTAAAAAGGTTTGCTTTCATAGTTTAAGGCTGCATTTACATGAGGATAGTCCGCTAGACTTGGGGACTTGGTCCAGTTGTAGTGGGGTGTATCCACGCAGACAGAGATCACCTTCACGCTGCACTTTGGTCCCACGCTCCAAACCATTAGAATAATATCTCCCCATTCCCACCAGAGGTAGCGCTGCACTGGTATTTAGCTCCACAGAAAACAAGAGCCGCGTGGAGAAGAAAACTCTTTCAGAAAGATGAAAACACTATAGAACATAAACAAATTAATGCAGAATGCAATCATGAAGATGGTCATTGATAAGAACAAAAGAACATTAAAGGTGGAAAGAGAAATTTAACGATACATATACAAATTACAAGAGGATTTAAACTGTGATGTATTGATAAAGTTTGCACAGATGTAAAGTTTTTAGTAAGCTTTAGCAAATTACAGTTCAATATTTGGATTATCTTGAAATAAGTACGTAGATCAGATTTTTTAACCAGAGAAAAAGAGGCAATTTTTCAAAAATTTCATTTTATGAATGTAAAAGTTTGCCAAAATAAGGTGCAAATGGATGATATGTGACTCATTTTGGGTGGAATTACAATTTCTAAAAATAAATAGCAAGTCAGACTCAATTAAAAACAAATCCTTACCCAAATATTTAAGATCTAATTGAAAGTCAAGCCAGAAATTGGAGACATGCACACATGGAAAGAGTAAGTGCTCTACAGTTTCAGAGTCATGTTGGCAAAAGCTGCATTTATCATGTAAACCAGGTATGTATTTATAAATGAGACCATTAACAGGATACTATTTCTGTACAATTTTGAAGAGAAGTTCTTTAACCTTGTTGGGCAGAACTAATTTGTAAGGAAGAGTAAATATAGAGTTTCACGTTTTACCATGTAGTGTCTGTTCTAGCCATCTGTATGTAGTAGGTGTAGTAGTTTTGGTAGTAAGGAGTTTTTTTTATGAAAGCATGGTTAAATTTCTAATCAAAAATGGAAACTCCATCTACTTTAACACTGTAGTTGGTTCTATTAAAAGAGCTATGTATATTTGGTTCGCAACACAATGGTGCCATGATACATGATGGGAGGGCATTAATAACAGTGCAACATTCATCTTAAGGTATAGGAACACTGTATTTGCTCCTAAATTCATCAAATGAATATAATTGACCATTGTTATCAAAGAGTTGCCTTCCAAGCAGGATGTTGTGAAACCAATGTTTATAGAAAATAACTTATCTTTGTTTCTGATACAGGCATTGTTCCATAGAAAACATCTATGTGGGAATAGTTGTGTTTGTAAAGAAGAGACCAACATAATAAAACCTGTTTATGGAAATTTGATAACTGAATAGGAAGTTTACCGACAGCATTTGGGCATGCTGACCTTTTTAGATTTAGTGAGGTTTGTTTGTTCAAATAAAAGCTTGTTAAAATTATTTTTGTTGTTTCCTTCAATAGAGGAGAACACAGAAAAGATTTCAGAATGACCTTCAGTTTTACTTTACGGTACTCGAGAAAATGTCTCTGACAAACCAGGAATTAAATTTCTTTTGTATTGAAGAAATTGTTGGGTTTAAATTGTCATTTATTAATTACAATCACTGGATATTGTGATGTCTAAGCTTTTGAAATTTTTTTAACTTGAGTAGCACAGATATAAGTGTGCAAAATATCTTTAAGAGAAAGTATATCACATTTATTCAGATTTACATTGAGACCAGATGCTTCAGAGAACTTTTCAGCTTCAGACGGGGCAAATGAGACTTCAGTTTGGCTTTCTAAGATAAGAGTAGTGTCAGCCATTTGAGATATTTTAATTTGTTTGTCATTAAAAGGGACGCCTTTAGAGGGAATGCTGAGTGATAATCAGATTCAGAATTTCACCCGCAATTAGAAAAAGTTAAGGAGAGAGTGGTGGATGCCTCCTTTCTCTTCAAACCTGGGTGATGGACCCTGAAGAAGTTTGACCAAACTGGAATTGTTATCATGTCACATTTTTAGAAAGTTATCAAATTTGAAGAATTCAAGTGTGTCAAAGATGAAATTATGAGGAACAGTATTGAAGGCTTCTTGAAAATATATAAAAAAGAATTAATGGGGAACCATCAATCAGATTTTTATAGTTGAACAGGTCGATGACAGGACGGATTCTGTTCTATTCTACAGTCATTTAGCAGAAACTTTTATCCAAAGCAACTTAGATATGAGTGAGAACAATACAAGCACAAAATCAAACAGTAGAGGACATCGTAGGAAGATGCTGGTGGACTGTCCAGTTGGACATAGGTCCTTCCATGAAGTGCTACAGGCTTTTTTTTTTTTTTTTTTTTTTTTTTGTTTGTGTTTTTTGTTTACTCCCTTCCCACTACATAATATCACCTATGTAAAAATACAAAGAATTAATACCATGAAGTTTGTTGCAAAGAACTGGGCTAAGTTCTCCAACTTTCCAATAAATACAGCTATACTAAGTGTTGAAGTTCTCCTTGAAGAGCTGAGTCTTCAGCTGGGTCTTAAAAGTAGACAGGGACTCTGCAGAGTGGACAGAGTTTGGGAGATCGTTCCACCATTGTGGAACAACAGATATAATAATGGATATTGTTAGAAATGTGGCGATCAGGCATGAGCTCACTCTGTGATTGGTAAATGATTTAATTTAGGCCAGATTTGAAGTGTTGCCAAAACTAAGGCAATAATTTTATAATTGTTGTTTAAAGCTGGGGTAGGTAATGTTGGGGAGTGAGCAAGATGTGAAGGTAGCGCCCTGTCTTGGCTCCTCTACCTGTCCTTGGCTCCTCCCCCTCTGGTTCTGCTCCTTGCGTGATCCGAGGCTTTTTTTATTCGCAGCTTTTTCCACCAACGATTTTCTCTTTCTCGGCTGTTTAGCGGGAGGAGGCAAATAAACCGAGCCGGGTCGGGAAATCCTTCCTGCATTTTCTCAGCCATGTTTGCCTTCCGAGTTTCTTCTTCACTACTTTGTATTTTCATCCTAACACGCTGTTTATATGCAGGGTGTGGCTATCAGGTATGCGCTGCTGGAGGGGGAGGAGGGGAGCCGGGAGAAGAAGCTACAAAATATAAGAAATGAACAACTCCATTTGGGTCGGAACGTTTGGATTGGTCAGAGTTTTTACAGATTTACAGTAAACTGAGGGGTCTAACTATATTTCTTATTGTTCATGATTACAGAATGTATAGACTACTATCAGGAGTAGGAACCACTTCACCCATAGTAAAATAAAAATGTGCCTGAGGAACATTACCCACCCCAGCTTTAAGAGAATAATTGGGCTCCAGTTATCAGCCAATAAGATGTATTTATTTGGTTTAGGAATGAGAGTGAGTAGTCCTTGCTGTAATGATGGTAGCAATTCTTCAATGTCAAAGGCTTCATTATAGACAGCTTGGAGAAATATTGCAATTTCTTTGTCAAAGGTTTTCTAAAATTCAGATGTTAAGCTATTGATACTAGTGGATTTATTGTTTTTAAGCTCTTTAATGCTTGTAAGAATTTCCTCAAAGGGTAATTTTTTTTTCTAACTTTTTCTGTGATCATTTTTACTTGCTGCTTTCAGATCTTAAATTGTTTCTATGATATTAGTGTTTTGGTCATGGTTAGAAGGCTTATAAGAGTTTTGGATAAAAGTCAAGGACGCCCCAAGTGGTGGCCAGGGGTGGCCAGTGCCACCTCGAACCAAAAGCTGCCCACTCCACTGGCCATCCCTGGAAATATTGTATTTTTACTGTTAACGTGGCACAGCATAGTGTTATATTTAGATGTCCAAATATTTCAAAAGCAAATAAAAACAGAAATAAATGTGTATTTTAATCAGGCGCGCAGAGGACACCTCATGTAGGGTCCTACCAAAAGGTACTTAGAGGCTGGACGCCGAAGCATGAAGATCAAAGAATGCTATTCATTGAGGTAGTAGGACGGACGCAAGCAGCTGCAGCTCAACAAGAGAGTCATCAGTAAGTATATGATAAATTAACGATCACTTGAGTTAAATGTTTTTATGCCAATTCTCAGAGTTGTTTAAATAATTACTGGGTTGATGGCTTGCGCTGACATGTAGATGTAAGTGACCCAAAACGAATAACAAAATCCTTTCCTGTTTCATGGGCAATGTGACGAAGGCTTTGTTTGGGCTAATGCTACCAATACAATGACCATGCCTGGTCATTAAATCAATCCATTCACAAGTTTAATGCTTGTTGAGGTTAGCTAGATAATCGTGATATCAGCTGTATCTGTGTTAGATGGAGAATGTTTTTAACATTGAAAACTTGTCTTTAATGCTAGTTTACATTAGCTGGTTGAATGCCACTGCCAAGTCAGCTAACATTTACAGAAGTTGGTGTAAAAGCATCATGATTGAAGTTGTCACTGTGTGCTAATGTTACATCAGTTTGGAGACAATGAAGATAAAGCACTCAAAGGATATTCATACTTTGCTAAGAGACAGTTTCAGGAGATCAGCACAGGGATACAGATAAGCAGCCAGAGAGAAAGTCTGCTGAAGGTAACCTAAATCAAGCCACTTCCCTGATTTCTGAGGATGTCAGTTGAACTAGATTTATTTATCCATATCAATATCAGACAGTTCTTGTGTTTCTTCCATAACTGTCGATTGTTTATTACTCCAGCTTTATCTTTAGTTTAGTGTTAAGTGTGATGCGATGTTGACAAGAACTTCTCATGTGAAATATAATTCTTACCTGTATCCATTCAGCAAGAGAGAGCTCTGAGTGCTGTTGCTGAGAAATAGTTATAAATGAAGTAAATGTTGCATATCTTCCCCCTCTTTTTGTCTCTCTTATCGTCTCTACACAACTCTGATCCCCTCTAAAAAAGCATGAAATGCCTGATATAACTTATTTTCATTATTTTGTAACCCTCCTTCAGGAATGGGATCAGAACAGCTTGATCCCGACAAGCCCATGCCTCCAGATGGTGGACCTATTCATGACCCAGCAGGTAAGAATGATGTCCTGATGGTAGAATTGATGTTTAGCAGCTCATTTCTAGAAGAAGGTCCTGTCAGACTTTTATTATGACTGCTTTTCTCTGTCATTCCAGACATATCCCAGTCATAGGCAGATGGCCCAGAACAGCCACACCTGTAGTTTTTTCCCAGGACCTTGTATAACAACAGGAGACGGGGCTTCATTTCCAAGTTGTTCTCCATTCATAAGTGGTTGGAGTACTCACATCTTACACTTATAAAACTCTACTAAGTGTTACTATGTTATGTACTACATAGTTGTGCTATGTACTATGTTTATGTCCATGTCAATGAACATTTTTTATTTGCTACTTTCCATTTTTACTGATTGTTCACACAGATTCCTGAGTGGGTTAGTTTTTGCCCTGTCTGCATTTTGTAAATAGGTGCAACTTGTTAATAAATACACATTTTAAAGGAGAGAAGAGTCAATGTGTTCATGTCCATTGAGGTTGTTTAACTCAGTCAAGGCTGTAGTAGGCTGTAGAAACAAGTCCTGCCTAATTCTCATATATGCTTAAAATATCCCGTCCAAGATATTTGCTGGAAAATTGTCTGTTTCGGATTGTCAAGAGCTGTAGGTAGTGACCGAAAGAACAAGATCGCGAGAACATGCAATTGAAATGTTTCCTCTGCAAGGTGGCTGGGCTCTCCCTTAAAGTTAGGATGAGAAGCTTGGTCATCATAGAGAGGCTCAGAATGAAGCTGAGGAACCAATTGAAGTGGCTCAGGCACCCAGTTAGGATGCCTCCTGGACGTCTCCCTGGTAAAGTGTTCCAGGCACGTCCTTGCAGGAGGAGACCCCAGGGAAGACCCAGGCTGATCTGGGAATACCCTGGGATCCCCTTGAAGAGCTGGCAAATGTGGCTGGGAAGAGGGAAGTCTGGGCTTCCCTTGTTTGCCTGCTGCCCCTGCGACCCGACCCCAGATAAGCGGCAGAAAATGGATGGATGCCAATTTACCACAGATTTTTTTCCTCTAATCTGTCTATATTGTCACATGCAAATATTGTGAACAGACCAGGCTTGATGTTTTGTGGTAGTGAGATGGTATCATCGCTGGCTGCTTGCGAAGACAATAGGCTATTTCAATTTCTTCTACTTAAGAATATGATACACTATGGCCATGTCTGTTCAGTCTAGGGCTGGGCGATATATCGAATATACTGGAGATATCGTGGCTAGTACCCTGTGCGATATAGAAAATGCCTATGTTTGTCATATTCGAGTATCCTGTTATCACGCAGGTGTTTTTAGCTGTTGGCGGGGTTTCCTCCCTCCTCCTCGACTCTGCACCGCTTTGCACAGAGAGTTAAAGCAAGCGCACCTCGTTACGTACATAACTTCAGCTATGTGCTACGTCATGAGAGGCAGAGTGTAGCCACAGTTGCCCACTTGGCGACTTTCTCGCTAAATCTGGCAACTTTTTTTGTGAGAAGCGACTAGCGACAAATCTAGCGACTTTTACTGGAGTTATTGGAGACTTTCCTGGTGTTTTGGTGACTGACTTTAAAGCGCATATTGTAAAGTTATTGTCATGAACGAGAGTCTCTCCTTGTCCTATAGCACTTGGTTGACTGCAGCTGCAGCCAGTCAGAGGGGCGGAGAGGACACCTGCACGACTCCACCTACACAGTCACAATGAACAGCCAAATCTGCCACTGATCCCGCTCTGGATTACAGAGTGGGATGTAAATTGCAAAGTTTTTCATGTCAAGCCAAAATAATTAATTCTATTTTACAGGGTTGCACTGTGGCACAGTAGTTAGCACTGTGGCCTCATAGTAAGAAGGTCACTGGTTCGATCCCTGGCCTCCGGGTACTCTGGCTTCCTCCCACCGTCCAAAGACATGATGTTAGGTTAATTGGTTACTCTAAATTGCCCCTAGCCGTGAGTGTAAGCGTGAGTGGTTGTTCGTCTCTCTGTGGCCCTGCGATGGACTGGCGAGCTGTCCAGGGTGTACCCTCCCTTTCGCCCAAAGCCAGCTGGGATAGGCTCCAGCTTCCGGTTCAGAAAATGAATGAATGAATGAATGAAATTTACACGTTTTTAGTCTGATCATCACGATAGTAGCATCCCCCATCTAGTTCAGTTGTTTCACGTAGCTTATCACTGGGAAATTTTTGGCATGGTCATCATGTTAGTAGCATCCCCAATCTGCTTCAATTGTTTCATGAAAATTACAAAACATAGAAAAACGTTACTCAATGCACAGTATTTATCAAAAGCCACAGCTCCAGTATAATGCAATATACTGTCGCAATTTCGGTCTACAGTTTTGATAGCTAACTAGTCATATTTACGTAGGTGTTACCTGCTGGTAGTGTTCAGATAAAGTAATTGTGGGTAGATTCTTTCAGTTTGATAGCTGCTCACACACTAACATTATGTTTTTTGAGTCATTCAGTTCTACTTATAGCTTGTGTTTAGCTGAAACATGGTCCTTGATTGTAGTAACAGACCCCCATGCACTGAACAGCAGTCCAGAGTACCCACCCTTTCTGGAGTCCTTGGAGGTTGCTCCCTCTGGGGACTCCCTTGTTCTGCTGGAGGACTTAAATGCTCACGTGGATAATGACAGTGAGATGTTGAGGGGAGTGATTGGGAGGTATGGTCCCCCCCAGTACCCAAATGGTGTTTTTTTGTATTGGATTTCTGTGCTTGTCATGGATTGTGGATATTGAACACCATGTTCGAACATAAGAGAGTCCAAATGTACACCTGGCATCAGGACTCCCCTGGCTGCAGTTCGATGATCGATTTTGTAATCGTATCATCGGACCAGCGGCCACATGCCTTGGACACTCGGGTGAAGAGGGGGGCGGAGCTTCAACTGATCACCACCTGGTGGTGAGTTGGCTCAGGTGGTGGGGGAGGAATCCGGTCAGATCTGGCAGGCCCAAACGTGTTGTGAGGGTCTGCTGGGAACGTCTGGCTGAGTCCCCTGTCAGAGCGAGCTTCAACTCCCACCTTCCGCAGAGCTTCAACCATGTTCCGAGTGAGGCTGGGGACATTGAGTCTGAGTGTTCTGTGTTCCGTGCCCTTATTGTTGAGGTGGCCAGCCAGAGCTCTGGCTGGAAGGTTGTTGGTGCCTGTGGTGGCGGTAATCCCAGGGAGTTTTTCCAACCAGTCTACATGTGCTTTGTGAACCTGGCGAAGGTGTTCGACCATGTCCCCTGGGGACTCCTTTGGGGCATACTCCAGGAGTATGGGGTGCTGGAGCCCCTTGTGCAAGCTGTTAAGTCCCTGCCGTCTGCATTGTTGGCAGTAAGTCAGATTCGTTTCCAGTGAGGGTTGGACTCCACCCAGACTGCCCTTTATCACTGATTCTGTTCATAACGTAAATGGACAGAATTTCTGGGCGCAGCCGGGGTGTTGAGGGGATCTGTTTTGGTGGCCTCAAGATTGGGTCTCTGCTTTTTGTGGATGACGTGGTCCTGTTGGCTTCATCTTGTCGTGATCTCTAGCTCTCACTAGAGCAATTCGCAGCCGAGTGTGATCCTGCCTCAAGTGGAGGAGTTTAACTGTCTCAGAATCTTGTTCACGAGTGAGGGAAGAAATGGAGTGTGAGATTGTCAGACCGATTGATGCGGTGTCTGCAGTCATGCGGACTCTGCATCGGTCCGTTGTGGTGAAGAAGGAGCTGAGCCACAAGACAAAGCTCTCGATTTACCAGTCGATCTATGTTCCTACCCTAACCTGTGGTCATGAGCTATGGGTCATGTCTAAAAGAAGGAGATCTTGTATACAGGCGGCTGAAATGAGTTTCCTCCGCAGGGTGGCCGGGCTCTCCCTTAGAGATAGGGTGAGAAGCTTGGTCATCCTGGAGAGGCTCAGAGTAGAGCCGCTGCTCCTCCGCATCAAGAGGAGCCAGTTGATGTGGCTCAGGCATCTGGTAAGGATGCCTCCTGGTGAGGTGCTTCAGGCACGTCTCTTTGGAGGAGACCCAGGACACGCTGGAGGGATTATATCTCTCGTCTGGCCTGGGATCTCCTTGGGATCCCCCTGCAGAGTTTGCAATTGTGGCTGGGGAGAGGGAAGTCTGGGTTTCCCTGCTAAGGCTGCTGCCCCTGCGAACCAACCTCGGATATGCGGTAGAAGATGGATGGATGGACGGACAAGTCTATTTGAGTTTAGAGCGTTATTACATGAGAAAGATATTCAGGACTTTATTGGGTTTTTTTCTTGTGGAGACGAGATTCCAGCTCGCCATGTGGCTTCTAAGGCATACTTATTCATTCATCCACTAAATGGCACTATTTTTTTGTGTTCAAGTATTAAAGGGAAGTTAACCGAACAGGCAGATTTACCTTAAACATGTTTACCTGTATTTAGCCACGTGATCAGGGTTCATCGTGCAGATTTGTATTTGTAATTGATGTAAATATTATTCCTTCTTTATTGAATTTCACACCACACACATTTACATTCCAACGCCAAGTGGATGTAAATATTGTTTGTACCTATTGTCCTTCTGTGCTGTAATAAGCCTGAATGTGACAAGTAAAACACTGGACTTCAACATATCCCCTTTCCTGTACAGTCAATCCTACTGCTCAACTATTTAAGTTATACAAATAAGCTACAACATTGGATGAGCCGGTCAGTTTTGAAAATGTCTTTGGGGGATTTTTATAAAATTTAACTAAAAGTTATTGACATAGCTATGAATTTAGGTCTGAAATCTAGTTTAATCTGTTTTTTTTATTTTATTTCAGGGTTTCCTGAAGATGTGCAGCAGCAGTTGGTGATTATAGAGGGAGTTCCTTATAAATGGAGTCTGGACAAGCAGGACCTTGAGGAACCAGAAGAAGTATGACCAGCCAGGATGGAGAACAGTTGATGATGGTGATGGTAGCTACTGTGAAGAGTGAAGATTATGAAAAAGAATATCAACCTTGGTTTTATCAGCTCACCTTCATCAAACCCAAACTAAAGGCAACGCAGAGGTAGAAGTTCTGATCAACAACCATGCTGAACAGATTAGATCAGAACCTGATGAACAAGAGCAGAACTAAGAAGTAATCCAGACCCAAAAATGTATTTTCAACCAAATAATGACAAAAAGGTTTCAGACTCTTCACAGAATTTCACAGACTCTTTGTCAGAATTTGGAACTGAAATGGAGGGTGGTGATAAAGACTGGAATGACAGCAGGGCACATGGGTCACATGAAAACAGCGATGTGGAGTGTAACGCTGCCATGGAGTCACTCAGCTCTGAGTGTGGTGAAGAGTTGCCCTCCCAGGAGGGTGGTGATAAAGACTGGAATGACAGCAGGGCACATGGGTCACATGAAAACAGCGATGTGGAGTGTAACGCTGCCATGGAGTCACTCAGCTCTGAGTGTGGTGAAGAGTTGCCCTCCCAGAGACCTCATCAGAGATGCTTAACTAAAAGTTCTTTCAGCTGTTTGAAGAGTGAGAAATGTTTAAAAATGTTGCAAGGTGTCACTTTGCAAAAAAAAGCTCACTCAGACAAAATAACTGTCAGATGTGAGATCTGTGGTAAAACTTGTCTTCATGAAGTAAATCTTACAATGCACATCGGAATCCACACAGGAGTCAGACCGTTCAGCTGTGATGAATGTGGACAAAGATTTAATCAGAAGACAAACTTAAACAGACACATGAGAATCCACACAGGAGACAAACCTTTCAGCTGTGATGAGTGTGGACATAGATTTAGTCAAAGGACAAGCTTAAACCAACACATGAGAATCCACACAGGAGACAAACCATTCAGATGTGATGAATGTGGACATAGATTTAGTCTAAAGACAAACTTAAACAGACACATGAGAATCCACACAGGACACAAACCATTCAGCTGTGATGAATGTGGACAAAGATTTAGTCTAAAGGCAAACTTAAACCAACACATGAGAATCCACACAGGAGACAAACCATTCAGCTGTGATGAATGTGGACAAAGATTTAGTCACAAGACAGGCTTAAAACAACACATGAGAATCCACACAGGAGACAAACCATTCAGTTGTTGTGAATGTGGACAAAGATTTAGTCAAAAGACAAGCTTAAACAGACACATGAGAATCCACACAGGAGACAAACCATTCAGCTGTGATGAATGTGGACAAAGATTTAGTGAAAAGACAGGCTTAAACCAACACATGAGAATCCACACTGGAGACAAACCATTCAGCTGTGATGAATGTGGACAAAGATTTAGTCAAAAGACAAACTTAAACCAACACATGAGAATCCACACAGTAGACAAACCATTCAGCTGTGATGAATGTGGACAAAGATTTAGTCACAAGACAGGCTTAAACCAACACATGAGAATCCACACAGGAGAGAAACCATTCAGATGTAATAGATGTGGACAAAGATTTAGTCAAAAGACAAGCTTAGACCAACACATGAGAATCCACACAGGAGACAAACCATTCAGCTGTGATGGATGTGGACAAAGATTTAGTCAAAAGACAAGTTTAAACCAACACATGAGAATCCACACTGGAGACAAACCATTCAGCTGTGATGAATGTGGACAAAGATTTAGTCAAAAGACAAACTTAAACCAACACATGAGAATCCACACTGGAGACAAACCATTCAGATGTGATGAATGTGGACAGAGATTTAGTCAAAAGACAAGCTTAAACCAACACATGAGAATCCACACAGGAGACAAACCGTTCAGCTGAGAGGAATATGGACAAAGATTTAGTCAAAAGGCAAGCTTAAACAGGCATATTAGAAGTCATGCAGGAATGAGACCCCTTCCCTGTGAGGTTTGTGGCAAATTATTTAGACGACATAATATATTAAAAGGGCACGAGTGCCCACACAAAATAGAAGCTGCAGAGATGGAGGATTTTCTTACAAATCTGTTAGCAGTGTGTTGTGTACATTGTAGTTATGTGCTAGTTAGAACTCAATAAGGGGTGTTAGATAGTTTCTAGCCAAAGATGTCCAACTCAAACTATCACCGTTTCCTAAGATGTTTCATTCAATCTTTATTTATCTAGACTCATTGAAGACCGACCTGAACAAAAATTTATCATCATTCCTTAAATCTTCACGGACCTCTTTGAGATGCACATAACTTCATCTAGTAATTGCTTTTATAATTTTTTAATTGATTTGTTTTAACATAAGTTTAAAATGATTTTCCTTATTTTTTTTACATACAAGGTTTGAATACAATACGATTTATATTTGAGAAAGAAAGGAAGGGCTGATATTTTAATGGATTGAATTATTATCAGTTGTTCCCTAGCATAAAGTTACCACGGTAACACAGCAGACATGCATTTAACCACAACAATGGAACATAATTCTTATTTTGATGAGCCAGAATTATTCAAATAAACACTTTCTTATAATCCAGTTTCTTTGAACGCCCCATAGTTATTGCAACTTGACGTACAATTATTTTATAGAATAATTCTGTTTACACTTCATTTTAGAATATTCTTAACTTTTCACCATTTTATTTCTACATTTTTGTTTGTAAACAATCAGTTTTCCGAAGTGGTGTCAGTGGAAACTAAAAATAAATTCCCAACAACTGTCTTTTACTGTTTATTTCCTTCTTTAACCTCGTAACAGTCACCCCCAAAAATGCCCTTAAAAAGGCATACTCACATGAAATTAGATGCTGATCTTGAACTCCTTTAAGTACATTCAAAACCCTCGTCTATTTATAAAGATAACACTTTAAATTTTTACTCTTGAGATTTCAAATGTATTGTAAATATAACCAGCATAAAGTTACTGAAGTTGAAACTCAAGGAAATTTAAACTTTTTTTTCCCTTCGCCTGAATTTTTCTTCTACTTTGTCAATATTCTACACATGAAGAGATGGAGATTTGGACTGGGAAATCAAATGTAGCTGTAGCACAGGGATGTCAAACTCAAATTCACAGAGGGCCAAAATTAAAAAGAGGAGCAAAGTCGTGGGCCAAACTAATTTTTTTATTCAGAAAGTGACAGCTAGTGACAGAGATTTAAACCATTTCTCCGAACTGTTTTGATGGGTAATGTGAGATCGCTAGCTAACAAAACGGACGAGCTCGAGATGCTAACAAGGTCTCAGAAAGAATACAGAGAGTGCAGTATTATGTGCTTCACCGAGACATGGCTGCATGAACACATCCCTGACTGTAATGTGTCTGTACCGGGCTTTAAAACGGTCCGTGCAGACCGCAGTAGACAACACAGCGGAAAGCTAAAGGGTGGTGGAATTGCAGTGCTGGTTAACCAGCGTTGGTGTCATCCTGGACATGTTACTGTCAAGGAGAAGAAGATATGCACAAGGGACATGGAACTGTTAGCTGTGAGCTTCCGTCCATATTATTTACCCAGAGAGTTTACCTGTGTTATTCTGGTAGCAGTTTATATAATACCTGGTACCGCACCAGACACAGCCTGTGACGTCATCAGCTCCGTCGTTGCTCGGCTACAAACACAGCATCCAAACTCATTCATGGCGATCTCCGGAGACTTCAACAACGTCTCCCTCTCTGCAACTCTACCAACATTCCAGCAGTTTGTCAGCTGCTCCACCAGAGAAAATAAGATGTTGGACTTATTTTATGCAAATATGAATAATGGATCCAGTTGTTCTGCCCTGCCTCCTTTAGGAAGATCTGACCATAATCTGGTTCTTCTCACCTCCACCTACAAGCCCATCGTTCAGCAGCAACCAGTCATCACAAAGACTATCAAAATCTGGTCTGCTGAAGCTGAAGATGCTCTTAGAGGAGGCTTTGAGGCTACAGACTGGAACGTCCTCTGTGAAGCTCATGGAGACGACATCAACACCATGACTGAGTGTGTGACAGATTACATAAACTTCTGTGTGGACAGCATCGTCCCAACAAGAACAGTGAGGTGCTTCCCCAATAACAAACCCTGGATCACCAGTGATCTGAAAAAGCTGCTGAACATAAAAAAGAAAGCCTTCAGGGATGGAGACAGGGAGTTATTGAGGGCAACACAAAAACAACTTAAAACACAAACTAAGAAGTGCAAGGAGGACTACAGGAAGAAGTTAGAAAGTCAGCTCCAGCAGAATAACCTGAGGGATGTGTGGTCTGGAATGAAGAAGATCACCGGCTTCAAGTTAAAGGGGGACCAGCCTGATGGAGGTCTGGACAGAGCTAATGAGCTGAACATATTCTTCAACAGGTTCAGTTCACCCCCTACCTCCAGCCCAACAGACCACACACCCTCCATAAGCCCACTGCTTTCCTGTCACCCCTCCAATCTGTCACCCTGCAGCTCAGTCATGGACCAGAACACAGCTTCATCTCCCTCCACATCAGGACATCCTGAGACCTCCACCTTGTTTGTCTCCTGCAATCAGGTTAAGAAGCAACTTGAGAAACTGAACCAGAACAAGGCTGCAGGTCCAGATGGTGTCAGTCCCAGAGTTCTCAAGACCTGCTCAAAACAACTATGTCCGATTCTCCAGCACCTTTTCAACACCAGTCTGAGACAAAATAGAGTCCCAGTGCTGTGGAAAACCTCCTGCCTTGTTCCAGTGCCTAAAAAAACCCAACCAGCTGAACCAAGTGACTACAGACCAGTTGCCCTGACATCTCACAATCATGAAAGTCCTGGAGAGACTCTTATTGGCTCACCTCAACAAGCAAGTAAACACCTTTCAGGACCCATTCCAGTTTGCATATCGTAATGGACTTGGGGTTGAAGATGCCATCATATACCTGCTCCAGAGAGCACACTCTCATCTGGACCATTCAGGCAGCACTCTGAGGGTCATATTCTTTCATTTCTCAGTGCTTTTAATACCATTCAGCCTGCTTTGTTATGTGAGAAGCTCCATAAATTCCAGGTGGATACCTCCACAACCACCTGGATCTATGACTACCTCACAAACAGACCCCAGTTTGTGAGACTGAAAGGTTGTGTGTCTGAGATGGAGGTCAGCAGCACTGGTGCACCACAAGGAACTGTACTCTGGCCATTCCTCTTCACTCTGTACACCTCAGACTTCCAGTACAACTCTGAGTCCTGTCATCTGCAGAAATACTCTGATGACTCTGCAGTTGTGGGGTGTATCAGGGATGGACAAGAAGTAGAGTACAGAGAACTGGTCAGTCAGTTTGTTAAATGGTGCGGTGACAATCATCTCATATTAAATAGCAGCAAAACAAAAGAGATGATTGTTGACTTCAGGAGGAACAAGAATAAACAAAGCACTGTTTCCATCCTGGGAGAGGAGGTTGAGGTGGTGGAGGAATACAAGTATCTTGGAGTTCAGCTGGACAACAAACTGGACTGGAAATGCAACACTGACTACATCTACAAGAAAGGTCAGAGCAGACTGTACTTCTTAAGGAAGCTGAGATGGTTTAACGTCTGCACCAAGATGTTGCATATCTTCTAGAAGTCTGTTGTGGAGAGTGCAGTCAGCTTTGCAGCATCTGCTGGGGTAGTAGCATCAGAACCAGAGACTTGAAGAGAATCAACAAACTGATCCAGAAAGCTGCTTCTGTGCTTGGAGTAACTCTGGAGCCGCTGGAGCTGATTGTCCAAAGAAGAATGCTGCACAAGCTGATGAAGATGATGGAGGATTCTTCACACCCTCTCCACAACACAGTGATGAAACAACTGAGTGTGTTCAGTGAGAGGCTTCTTCAGGTCTGATGTAAGACTGAAAGATACAGAAGATCATTCCTGCTGGCAGCCATCAGCCTCCGGAACAAGATCTCCTCAAGTTAATTATTATGTTCTACAATATTGAATTTCCCTTTTGGGATTAATAAAGTATTTGTGATGTTCACTGTAATGTGATGTTTTGGAAAACTACGCCACCGTGTGGGAGGCAGAAGTTGAGAAAAATACACAGAGTAAGACCGGAAATGTACAGCAGTGTGTAGTGTGTAAGAAATAAAGCTGAGTTCCTGCTCATGATCACAGAGTTCTTCAAAGAAAAGATGTATTACATTGGCGACGAGGAATAAATGCGGAGACACTTGGAAATTGTGACTGACGTCGAACTGAAGAAGTGCAGAATAGTGGACCGTACTGGGTCACTCAAGCTAAGCTAATCTAGCAACAAACATGGTGGGACATACAGCGGTTCTCCCTCCTTTTGACACGGAAACTGATCGTGGTTCCGTCGGTCCTCGCTTGACCAAATGGGTGCAGAGGTTTGAAAATTACACGGCCGCTATGAATATAACGGGAGATGCAAGGCTTAAAGCTTTACTTTTGCACGTTGCAGGAGAACTTGTACACGACATTTACGATAAGTTATCGGCAGAAGACGACAAATATGCGGATAGAAAGCGGAAGCTAGTGTAATGGTTACTCACCTGATTGAATTCAGGTGAGCTTATTACATTCAACCTTCACCCAGTGGTTGCTCACCTGATTGTATTCAGGTGAGCTTATTACATTCAACCTTCACCCAGTGGTTGCTCACCTGATTGTATTCAGGTGAGTTGATTACATTTGGCCTCCAGCCAATATAGGTGGCCATGGCATAAAAGCAGTGGCGGTGAGTAAGGCAGGTTAAAAAATTGATCTCCTGTCCACACTCAGTGCTACAGAGGAACTCTGTGAGAGCTGAACTCCCTGTTTAATGCCCTGAAGCCCTGGCTGGACTGGTAGGTTGGCCAGGCTTTTGACTTTATGTAGTGCAGGTGGCTATATTTTCTTAAAATCTATATTGTGATAGGTAACGGCTTCCAGGGTGGTGATAAAAGGATTTACCTAGGTGGGAACCTGCTGGTCGGTATGTAGTTGCCAATCTCTGATGGGGGTATTAATGTGGTCCTCCTCTGCTTATATTATCCTGCACTAATCCAGTGCCCTCTTAGACACAGAGGACCTAGACGAATGCCTATGCTGCTGCCACTGGAAATTGGCCCAAGTGCACTACTACCCTGACAAAACTGCCCTATCGCAGTCCACAGATCCACAAGCTGCTTCGCTTTGATGATAAGCTGTTCTGACTGCACCGGACACTGCAAAGGACAGTTTTCTTTTAAACCTCAGAGTAGTTTTATATTATTTATTAGTATTTTAACCAAACAATTTTTTGTTGACATTCTTTTATTCTTTTAGATTTACAAGTTGCTGCTGGTGGTGGACAGGCCGTTATGTGGAGCAGTCTCCTTTGCAACTGCTGTGTGCACGCAATCCTCACCAGTCTTTTCAATCGCATTGAGTGATGTTCTGGTGGGGTGATCTTTGTTGTGTTATTTGAGATGCCCCTTCTGCCTATTCCATCACCAGCCAGTCAAACCACCCTGATTTTAGTTGTTTTTATTTTCTTTTAAATTAATTTTGAGTGGAACTTGTCTACTGGGTACTTGAACTTGTATAGTTTTCCTTGGGTCACTCCCAAGGTGGCGTTGTCTTTTGGGCCTTATACCGCCCGCCACACTGGCAGTATATTTCCTGCCTAAGAAAAACATGCAATATCAGGTCTACATGTTCAGGAAGGCTACTCAGGAACCTGGAGAAAATTTGGACAGCTATCACACCAGATTAAGGATGCTAGCAAAGACCTGTGAATTTGCAGATGTTCAGAGATCAAAACGCAAATCATACAAAGTTGCACATCGTCCAGGCGCGCAGAAAAGCTTTGAGGGAGTCCGAATTGAGCTTAGATAATCTTCTTGATTACGAACGAACACTAGAACTGTCTGAAATGCAGGCTACAGGCATGGAAAAGGATGCAGCAGCTGCAGTCAAACTGCCTCAAATCTTTCCAGACACGTACAGAAAGGAGCAACTGGTCAGCCAGGCGGCACTCCCACAACCGCTGCAGAAACTGCGGCGGCAAATATACTCATGATGGAGAATGCCCAGCTACAAATAAACAATGCATAGCCTGTGGAAAACTAAATCATTATGCAAGACAATGCCACTCAAAACCATCACAAAACAAGGACCACAGGACACACATAAAGGCCTTTCAAAGGAAGTTCATTACATGAGAGTCCACACCAGGTGAGAAGCCAGAACATGACTGCCAGCGGGGATGCTTATGTTTTTGCAGTTGATGACAAAATTTCAGACCTGCCACAGACTCAGATTAAACTGGTTTCAGAATGCCAGTTTTAATAGATTCTGGTGCTTTAGTGAACTGTCTAAGTGAAACAACCTTTAACAAGCTGACACCACGCCCACACCTTTGCCCTACTGCAACTAAGATCTGTACTTTTCGTTCCACGACTCCACTGCCAATTCGTGGTGTTTTAAAGTGTTGTGTGGAGAAGAAACATAGAAAGACAACATGCACATTCTTTGTGATCAAAGGTGAAGGATCTAACCTTCTCAGCTACTGAACATCCACTGCAGTCGGGCTGATTAATGTAATTGTCAGTAGCTCAGGGGATTCAAATGCAATCACAAAGCTTAATAAAACAAAAGTCTGCTGCGCTTTAGGTTCCCGATCCTACCTCCACTCCCGGCGATTGACCGGAAATGCATGGCAGTGTGTAGTGTGCTGAGTTCCTGCTCATGATCACGGAGTTCTTCTTCAAACAACGGATTCATTACAGTGTTTTTCATTTCATTTCAATTTATTCTTTTCAAAAATAATTCACTCTACTTTGAGAACTGGGTAGAAAATTATATACTTGTTAAACAGCTCCTAAATACTAATGGAAGTCTTTTACCATACAGTGAATTTCTATCTACGTTTAACATTCCTGTAACTCCTAAGGAATTTGCTGTAGTGTTCCAACCAGCATCCTGAAACTTCTTAAAGCAACAACATCTGGTGTACAGACATGGACAAAATTGTTGGTACCCTTTGGTCAATTAAAGAAAAACTGGCAATGGTTACAGAAAGGACTTTAATGACTAAAGTATTAATAAATAAAAAATTCTATAAAATCATACCAGTCAATACATTGCTTTTCAACCATGCTTTACCGAGAATTTTAGAAAAACAATTAGCTCATGTAACAGGCTTGGACAAATATTAAGTTTTTCAAACCTCATGTGAAATGTTGAAGAGCTGAATGGCATGAAGGAGGAATGATTTCCTGAGCCTGTTAGTGGAGCATGCCAGTGACAGCAGTCTGCCACTGAACCTCCTCCTCTGCCTGGAGATAGTGTTGTGCAGATGCTCTGGCTTGTCCGTAATGGACAGGAGTCTATTAAGTGTCCGTCACTCTGCCACTGATGTCAGACTGTCCAGCTTCAAGCCTATGTGGAAAGTGGTGTGGACAACCTCCACAAAATCGCCTTTAATGACAACTGGCTCTGGGTAGGGCCTGGTTTTTCTAAAGTCTACCGCCACTTCTCTGCTCTTTGATGTGTTGAGGAACAGGTGGTTGGAGTCGCACCATGCCATGAAGTCCTGGATCAGGCTACTGTACTCCTTCTCCTCTCCACTCCTGATACGCCCCACAATGGCCGTATCTTCAGCAAACTTCTGTACGACAGAGCTCGGAGTTGTACTGGAAGTTGGACGTGTACAGGGTAAACAGGACTAGAGCACAGTTCCCTGAGATGCTGCTGTGCTGCATGCCACAGTGTCAGACCTGCAGTTCCCCAGTCGCACATAAGGTCTGTCAGTCAAGTAGTCTTAAATCCAGTCCATCAGGTGTGATTCAACTCCCATCTCTGTCAGTTTGTCCTCGAGGATCGGAGGTAGCATAGTGTAAAAGGCACTGGAGAAGTCCAGGAATGTAATCCTCAGCACCTCACTGGCAGCAGTCCTCACTGCTGCCACTGTCCAGGTGAGAGAGAGATAGGTGGAGCAGAAATATAGCATCGTCAACACCCATCTTCTCCCGATAAGCAAACTTGCAGAGGGTCAGAGCCTGGTGTGTCTGTGACCTCAGATGATGGCGCAGTCGCCATTCCATGGTCTTAATTATGTACAACGTCAGGGCAACAGTCTTGAAGTCGTTCATTTCACCAGGATGTGGTTTCTTTGGATGATACAGGATATTTTCTACAGTTGTGAGACCCTCCATTGTCTCAGGCTCAGGTTGAAGATTTGCTGCAGCTTTACTTGGGCGTGGCCTTTTCAGTTCTCAGTTTTCCATATACTTTGTGACCATAGGTGAGGGTAGGAATGTAGATCGATTGGTAAATCAAGAGCTTTGCCTTCTGGCTCAGCTCCTTATTTACCACGACTGACTGCCTGTCAGTCTCACAGTCCATCCTTCCCTCTCTCAGGAACAAGACCCCAAGATCTTTTAACTCCTCCACTTGGGGCAGGAGCTCACTTCAGACCTGAAGAAGAAATCTACTTTATTCTGGCTGAGAACCATGGTGTCAGATTTGGAGGTGCTGATGCTCGTTCCAGCCGCTTCAGTCTCTGATGCGGTTTTTTTTTCAAGCGAGAGCTAGAGCTCAGACCAGATAAAGAAAACTGAATCACATCATCTACAAAAAGCTGAGACTTAATTCTGAGATTACCAAACTGGATCCTCTCAAAACCTCAACTGCACCTAGAAATTCAGTTTATCAAAGTTTTTAACAGAATTGGTGATAAAGGGCAGCCTTGGTGGAGTCCAACCCTCACTGAAAATTAACCTGACTTGCTGCCAGCAATGCGGACCCTTCACCAACACTAATGGTACACGGGTCGGACAGCTCATACAAGGGAATTCCCATAGGGCATGGTTGAACGCCTTCTGCAAAGCCCATGTAGACTAGTTGGGCATACTCGTATGCCCCCTCCAGGACCCTGAAGATGGTCCACAGTTCCATGATCAGGATGAATACCACACTGCTGCTCCTCAAGTTGGGATTTGACTGGATGGACCTTCCTCTCCAGGTCATCTAAATACACCATAAGGACACTGAGGAGTGTGATCCCCCTGCAGTTAGAGCACACCCTCTGGTCGCTTTTCTTGAAAAGGGGGAGTACCACCCCAGTGTGCCAGTCCAGAGGTACTGTCCCTGATGTCCACGCAATGCTTCAGAGGTGCATCAGCCGGGACAGCCCCACAGCATCCAGAGCCCTAAGAAACTCAGGGCAGATCTCATCTATCCCTGGGGCCTTGCCACCAAGGAGCTTTTTAACCACCTCAGCAACCTCAGCCCTGGAAAAGGGAAAGCCCTGCCTCAAGTCCCACAGCTCTGTTTCCTTATCAGAAGACATGTTGGTCAAATTTGAGGTGGTAAAGAAAAATTTTATAACTCCTAATCAGAAGGAGACGTATGAGTGGAGGTGGGCGGTTACCGAGAACAAAAGTTTGAACCGAAAAGTTTGGGACATTTCGAGCATAACTGAGCATTAGGCAGGACTTGTTTCTTTTACTTTTTTTAGTAAACTACTGCCTTGATCTACAGTGACTTGCAAAGTATTCATACCCCTTGAACATTTGGACACATTACACACCACAGACATACATATATTTCTGTGGAAATGTATGTGAAAGACCAACACAAAGTGCTACACATTTTTGAAGTACAATAAAAATTACATGTGATATTTTTTTCCACAAATAAAAAACTAAACTTGCATGACACAGGAAAAACTTGTGATGAAAATATACAAGAAATGCTTAAACTGCCCAACAGTAAATTAATTAATTTGGAATTAACTCAACAATAAACATCTACAGCAGTAAATGTTAATACATCATAAAATTACATTAATACAAAGCTATAAGATTGATAGGTATCAAGAATGTGGTGTTGTTAATAATGTGACCAAACCGATATTTTTTAAGGCTGATGTCGATTATATTTAGCAGAAAATATTTTAAGTTGATTTAATTGAAAATTAAAACAAATATAATTAAATAAATTAAAACAATATAATTAATATAATTATAATGGCCCTGTGATTGGGCTGGCGACCTGTCCAGGGTGTACCCTGCCTCTCACCCAATAACTGCTGATAATGATGGGATAAGATCAGAAAATACGGATAGATAATGAATAAATTACATTTTTTTTGGGG
The DNA here is from genome assembly GCF_933228915.1 of Telmatherina bonti. Taxonomy (NCBI): domain Eukaryota; kingdom Metazoa; phylum Chordata; class Actinopteri; order Atheriniformes; family Telmatherinidae; genus Telmatherina; species Telmatherina bonti. Next base: position 33,516,896 of record NC_136618.1, read on the forward strand.
GGGGGGGGGGGGGGTGGTTGTGTCTTGATTCTTACAACAAATAAATTATCAATTATAGCCTTAACATTTTGCTTAACTTTACAGCAGGGAGGAATTTTTTTTTGTATAAAAACATGCAACAAAGCATCAAACCTCTGGCTGGCAGCTGTACTGATGGATTTATCTTTACATTTTGACCAGAGGTGTGTGTGGAAGTCTGTGGAAAAACCTTATTTATGCAGCCCTCCAATGCCCTTTTGTTAAATTATATTGAACTAAAGGGCTAAATTGAATGGAGTCAGAGCTCCATCTGGTGGACAAAAGCTGCAACCCGACACTGAACAGCATTTACTGTTCAATGCGAAATTAAGAAAAAATTATTTGATCAGCAAAATTACAGCTGATGATTAATTATTTTAAAAAAAGGCTATAAAGGGCTGATTTTATCGGCCAGATTATATATAGGTCAGGTTTGAGTTAATAACTTCCCTAAGTTACTACTGTTTTGAATGCATAACTTCACACAATAAAGGCTAAAAATAACTGCCAAAATTACCTGTAAATATGTGGGATTTTAAAAAGAGCCCTGAAGCCTGAAGTTTTCCTAGAAATTCAATGTATAAAAAAAACGACTAGATAATTGATTTCGCATCCTCTGTCACAAATAAATAGGTAATTCAAAGCTTACTTCAAAATGACTAAGAGGCTTTCCAAACTTTAATGAAATAAAGAAATATTTCTTATATGGAAGAGACACTTTTCACATTCACTCCTCCACATGACGGACCCTCCTTGACAGATGTCGACGTTTTTCGTTGACTTGAAGCGAAGACGATATCAGCTACGGAAGCGATGGCGAAGACTTTAACTGGGCCATCTAACACATGAATGTTTTATTTTAAACGATTCCATTGTAGCCCTGGCTTTATGTTAAAGGTCCTTGTCCTGTTGGAAGGTGAACCTCTGCCTCAGGTGCAAGTCTTTTGGAGACTCAGTTTTTCTTCCAAGATTGCCCAGTATTTGGCTCTATCAATCTTCCCAGCAACTCTGACCAACTTCCTTGTCCCTGCTGAAGAGAAGTACCCCCATAGCATAATGCTATGCTACCACCCCATTTGACAGTGGGGATGGTGAGTTCAGGGTGTTGTGCAGTGTTTGGTTTCCACCAAACATAAAGTTTTCCCATTTAGGCCAAAACGTTCAATTTTGGTCTCATATGACCAGAGCACCTTCTTCTACATGTTTGCTGTGTCCCCCACATTGCTTCGAGCAAAGTGCAAACTGGACTTCTTATGGTTTTCTTTTAACGATGGCTTTCTTTTTGCCACTCTTCCATAAATGCCAGATTTGTGGAGTGCACATCCAACAGTTGTCCTGTGGACAGATTTCTTCACCTGAGCTGTGGATCTCTGCAGTTTGTCCACTCACCATGGGCCTCCTGGCTGCATCTCTCGTTAGTGCTCTCCTTGGTTGGCCTGTAAGTTCAGGTGGATGGCTGAGTCTTGGTAGGTCTGCGGTTGTGGCGTACTCTTTCCATTTCAGGATAATGGATTGAACAGTGCTCCGTGAGATGTTCAAAGCTTGAGAAATCATTTTATAGCCTAACGCTGCTTTAAACTTCTCCGCAACTTTGTCTCTGACCTGTCTGGTGTGTTTCTCGGACTTCATGGTGGGTTTGCGCCCCAACATTCTCTTAACATACCTCTGAGGCTGTCACAGAACAGCTGTACTGGTACTGAGATGAGATTACAGACAGATTTACTCGTTTTGTCATTAGGCCAACATTCAATCACTCAGCAGTCATCAGGCAACTTCTAAAGGAAATTGGTTGCACACAGAGAAAACGGGGCTGAATATTCTTGCACACTGCACTTTTCAGTCGTTCCTTTGCTTAAAAAAATAAAATCGTGTGATTTTCACTGTAGTTCACAAATGTGTGACACTTTGTGTTGGTCTTGCAGACAGGGCAAAAACTAACTCACTCATGGATCTCCATGAACAAGCAGTAAACATGGACAGTAGAGAAAAATTTTTCATTGAAATGGAATAAACATAGTATGTAGCACTACTATGTAGTAAATAACAGTGCCACTTAGAAGAGTTTGTAAGATGTGAGTACTCCAACCACGTATGAATAGAGAACCACTTTTAACGGAAGCCCCGTCTCCTGTCGTTATACAAGGTTCTGGGGCAAAACTACAAGTGTGGCTGTTCTGGGCCATCTGCCTGTGACTGGGATATGTCTGGAATAACAAGAAAAGCTGTCATAATAATATGACAGGAACTTCCCAGAAATGAGCTGCTGAACATCAATTCACATAACATTTCAGAAAGCCAAAAAATGAATAACTAAAATATTTGTTATTAAAAAAAATGTTTATGAAAAAACTGAAATGGACAGAAAAGCAAGTATAATAAACATATTGTAAAAATGTTAGGTTCACCACAGGCAGAAATTCTTGCCTCAAAAATGTTGAAGTGCTCAATCACATCTAACAATACTCAGAGGAAAGATAACTTAATTAATGTCTTGAAAAGTTAATTAAAACTGAGACAGAATCCAACTTAGGCAAGCCATCCACTTTTAGAGCAGTTAATGTTTCCAAACTGATGACTGCAACCCCGCACTAAAACTATTTGCCCAACGGTGTCATTATGCCCCATCACCCTCTTTGGGAGGCACAGCAAAACCAAAAAGAATATGCAACTTTAAGGGAATATATATACTGCCCACTAATATTAGCAAACCCTCCCATCCACACTTCTCTCCTCAGGCAAGTTAGAATTCCAGCAAATTTGCAAGATATAAAGTAAAAAGTTAAAAAAGCTAAGTGAGTTCACTTAACTCACCTGACAAGCATGATACTGAGCTTGAGGTGCCATCCAATCACCCGGGGATTGACTTTGATGGAAAGCGGTTGCGTGACGGTTCCTTTCTCCAGGCTGTGTCACAGTTGGGCAGCAGCAAGATGAGCCTAATTGTAGCCACACTCAACTATTCCCCAGTCCTAACTGTCTACAGGAGGTAGCTGACCTACCCTCCTCTTGCAGGAACAACTAACCACTCATTTAACATTCTTCATCGCTGGCAGCTCTAAACAACACCGAATGACAGTGATCAGTCTCTCTCCCACACGTAAGTGGCTCAGGTACTTTTTGGCAATTCCTTTTACTATTTTTCCTTCAGAATTGAAAGATGACAAAAGGGAAACAGACAGACGCTGGAGTACATATGTCTAAATAAGACCCAAAAGTGTGCATCATTGTGCAAACTCATTGGATAATTTTAACATAAATAACGTTGTTGTATAAAACAACGGACAATGACGTGTAGGTAATAACTATCAAAATAAAAGCCTAAAGGATAACAAGTCACCATAGATTGCAACTGATTGTTCACCATTTCTGTAATCAAAGTTCTGTGAACTGCTTAGCAGTGTTGGAGAAGTTACTCAACAAAGTAACTAGTTAACTTTTTGTAAATTGTTAACTACTTGTAAAGCCTACTGTAGCCTTTTAGATATCACATTCTCAATCCTTTTGTGTCAACAATCTGATGAATGGTCAACGTTCTCTACCTTCAAATGGTGACAACTTAGGCATCCATTTTTTCTCACATTTGGATGAGTTGAGTAACCCGGCAGATTTACATTGAACTCTATTTCTATTATTTTAATAAATTTGTGTTAATCATTTGACCTGGGGCCAACGTTTTCTACTTGAGTGACATCGTATTGAAGTTTCATTTCTTGACATCTTCTGGGTCTGTGATGCTGGCGGTCTGTTCTTTGCTTTCACCCTTCCCACCTAAATAACGTATCCTTCGGAGCGGGAATTTAATATAATTAAATTCACGACAAACATTTAAAGGTTATTTTGAAAATTTCATACTTTATATAAAATAAATTTAATAAAGAGTATCATAGTAGGTGATTTTGATTTAGACAAATCAAAAGAGAATGAAACAGGAAGTCATGTAAAATGCTTTTATCGAAGTACTGAAAAATACACAGGTTACTGAGAAAAGGAAGTCAGTAATTAACGGTATAAGAGGTAATTATAAAATAATGAATGTTAAATATACAGCACCAGTCAAAAGTTTGGACACACCTTCTCACTTAGTGGTTTTTCTTTATTTTTTTTCAGTTTCTTAATTGCAAAGTACAACTAAATACATCCATACTGTGAAGGAACACACGTGGAATTATGTAGTAAACAAAAAAGTGGTAAATAAACCAGAATATGTTTTATATTTTAGATTCTTCAAAGTAACCACCTTTTGCTTTGATGACAGCTTGGCACACTCATGACATTTTCTCAATCAGTTTCATAAGGCAGTCACTTGGAATGACTTATTAATAGTCTCAAATGAGTTCCTGGAGGTGTTGAGCACTTGTTAGATGCTTTGCCTTCACTCTTTGGTCCAAAACATCCCAAACCATCTCAAGGTCAAGTGATTATGGAAGCCAGGTTGTCTTATGCAGCACTCCATCATTGTTTCTTGGTCAAACATCCCCTACACAGTCTGGAGGTGTGTTTGGGATCTTTGCCCTCTTGAAATACAAATTATGGTCCCATTAAGTGCAAACCAGATGGGATGGCATGTCGCTGAAGAATGCTGTGGTAGCCATGCCAGTTAAGTGGTCTTTGGATGTTGACTAATTAATCAACTGTTTCACGAGCAAAGAACCGCCATACCACCACGTCTCCTCCTGCATGCTTCACTGTGGGAACCACACATATAGGAACCATCTGCTCACCTTTTCTGCATCTCACAAAAACATGGCAAGTGTAACTAAAAATCTCAAATTTGAATTCATCAGACCAGAGCACAGATTTCCACTGATATGAGGTCATTCCAGATGTTTCTTGGCCCAAATTAGTCTTTTATTCTTATTGTTCTTTCTCAGAAGTGGCTTCTTTACAGCAATTTGACCATGGAGGCCAGATTTAGGCAGTCTCCTCTGAGCAGCTGACGTTGAAATGCATCACCATCTTGAATTCTGTGAAGCATTTCTGTAGGCTCTTATCTGAGGTGCTGTTTATTTGCGGTTTCTGAGATTGGTGACCCTGATGAACTTATCCTATGCAGTTGAGGTAACTTTTGGTCTTCCTGTCCTGAGGAGATCCTCATGAGAGCCAGTTTCAACATAGTGTGTGATGGTTTTTGTAACTACACTAGACAATACCTTCAAACTTCTTGAAATTTTCCTGATGGACTGACCAACGTGTCTTAAAGTAATTATGTACTGTCATTTCTCTTGACTTAGTTGAGTGGTACTTGCCGTAATATGGATTATAACAGAGATCAAAAGGAGTGAAACCACTGTATAGACCTTTGTAGCAACCATGCCTCTGCACATCACAGCCAATGGTCTCAAACGCATTAAGAAGGAAATCCCAGAAATGAACTTTTGACAAGGTGATCCTGTTAATGAGAAAACCATCCCAGGTGACTGCCTTATGAAATTGATTGAGAAAATGTCATGAGTGTGCCAAGCTGTCACCAAAGCAAAAGGAGGTAACTTTGAAGAATCTAAAATATAAAACATATTCTGGTTTATTTACCACTTTTTTTGTTTACTACATAATTCCACATGTGTTCCTTCATAGTGTGGATGTATTTAGTTGTACTCTGCAATTAAGAAAATGAAAAAAATGAAGAAAAACCACTGAGTGAGGAGATGTGTCCAAACGTTTGACTGGTACTGTATATTCAGATATCTCAGATCATACAGTATTTTCTATAAACTGGTTTAAAAGAGCACCCAAATCATGTGTAAAGAGAAAATTACTGGTCCTCAATAACAAAACCCTTACAAACCTAACCCAGTATCCTCAAATTAATAACTGGGATGCTATAAACAGCACCTCAGATCCCAACAAAGCATAAAATTACTTTATTCACCAAATGACTGACTCTGTGAATTAAACTTTTTCAGAAAGGATAATAAAACCAAGAACATAAAAGAAGTCCATAAAAGGCATTTTAAAGTCAAAGATTAAATTATACAGTCAAATAGGATAAAAAAAAAAAAACAAACATCACAACATATAACAATAAATTAACTAATTTAATACGAGCTACTAAACAAAACTAATTCACTGACTGGTTCAAAAAAGCTTCTTGGAATCAGACAAATCATGGAAGTTTTTAAATGTGATATCTAGTCAAAATATTTGTTAATCAGTTAAACCTGGCACCAGAATACTTTGTTTCATTGTTTGATTAAGAAAGATGATCTACCACTTATTTTAATAGGTTATTTTCCTTTGTTGGTAAAAATGTATTTGGAGCTAATTATAGACCAGGTCTTCAAAATAACTATAGCAGCTCTTTGTATGTCAAGCTGTTGGGAATTTCAGTTTTTATAATATTTTCAGTTCATATTATGATCATCTTTTATTAGTCTTACATTGATGTTCTTCATTAATCCTCATTCATTCATTCATTTTCCGAACCGCTTATTCCAATTCAGGGTCGCGGGGAAGCTGGAGCCTATCCCAGCCGGCTTTGGGCGACAGACAGGGTACACCCTGGACAGCTCGCCAGTCCATCGCAGGGCCACACAGAGAGACGAACAACCACTCACGCTCACACTCACTCCTAGGGGCAATCTAGAGTGACCAATTAACCTATCATGCATGTGTTTGGATGGTGGGAGGAAGCCGGAGTACCTGGAGAGAACCCACGCATACACAGGGAAAACATGCAAACTCCACACAGAAAGGCCACTGACCAAACCAGCCAAGGATCGAACCAGCTTCTTGCTGTGAGGCCACAGTGCTAACCACTGCGCCACCGTGCAGCCCCCATTAATCCTCATGTACAAGTTAAAAGTTTTCCTCTGTGTGCTGTTTGGACAAGCAGGACATTCCAGTGACGTGCAAGGTCAGAGTGGTCTGACCAAATTTGATAAACATTCGGTTCCTATCAGAATGGTATCTTTAAGAAGAGCACACATATGCGTTGTCCTATCAGGACATACGTATTGGACTTTTGAACCAAGCAAACACCCACACACACACTGAATTGTGTCAACTTGTATGAATGTCACGTGGTACCTTTCAATAAATGGCTTGGAGGTTTTTTGAAGCCAGGCTTCTGAGATGAGCCTCCTTGCAAGTTGAACAAGATCGTCTCGTCTGGCTTCCTCCTTATTTAATGATAATTATTTTAAGATGTTAAGGGTTTAAACTTAACATATTTGGTCCTTCTGAAGCCGGATTCCAAGGTCGGTGACAGCTGAGGATGGGAGGGAGACACGTCGTTTAGTCTGTCGTCAGCCGGGGCATGAGTGCGTCCTGTAACAAAGTCCTGTGGCGTGAATTTGTCACTTGGCTGGCGGTGTACCCAACTTTCCTCACTGGACATCGGTTGACGGAATTCCGAACATCTGGAGCCAGATGACGTGAAGAGGTGAGACAAGGGTTTTCTTTTCTTTCTTTCTAAGTGAGGCATCTCCGCCTAGAAGGAGGTTGGTTGACTAGTTAAGCTGGTTAACACAAGGGTTCGTTGACTAATTTATTTAGTCAGCAAGAGGTTTCTCCACCTTAAGGAGGTAAACAAGTGGTTCGTTAACTAATTAATTTGGTTAGCAAGAAGGTTTCTCTGCCTTTCTTTAAGGAGGTTCATTAAGTAGTTAATTTAGTTAGCAAGAAGGTTTCTCCGCCTTCCTTTAAGGAGGTTAACGGCATCTCCGCCAATTAAGGAGGTTAAAAATGTGTTGGTAGCTCTGCCGGAAGTGAGCCCATAGCAAGAGTTAGGTCTTTCTCCTTTTCTCACCTCACGTGTGTGTATGTGTAAGGAGAGTTTGTGAGTGAGTGCCACTCGTGGAATTATGGGACGGTGTTAAAAACATCTGATCTTGTGAAGTATACGAAAGGAGTGGATTTGATTTATGCTCTAACAGACACGTAGTCTGTACAGAGTACAAGTTGTCATAATGGGAACAAAAAACAGTAAGACTGCCTTAGAGGGAGATGGGAAGTTCATGGAAAAAAAATTTCCCTGGCAGCACAAAATTTCTAAGGAAATGGAGCAAGAAGTATAAATTTGCAGGAAGATTAATGGTAGAAGAATGTGAAAAGCTTGTGAAACAACTGACTTTGGACGTAGCAGAGCGGACGGGAAGAAAAAAAGCAGAAAAAAGTGTTTCAGCTCAGGATGTCAAGATTATGGTTAACTCAAGCTCGAAGACGATCAGGGAATAAACAAACAGAAGTTTTTCAGGCAGTTGCTGTTGTGAAGTCAGATGAGGAGACGCTGGTTCTGTCAGATGCGGTGAGGAGAGAAAAAATTAGGCAAGATGCCAGAACAGAGACCCAGAGAGAACTCAGAGCAAACAGACAGAAGCAGGAGGCAGAAGGAGCAGAAAGAGAGATAACAGAGAAGTGCAAAGTTGACAAATACTGCAAGTAAATGCAGTAGTGACAGAACAGTCAGAGAACTTGACAGGGAAATCAGAAGGTCTGTATCCATGCTTAACAGAGCAAAAGAGGGAATATGGAATAGCAGACCAAGCAACAGCAGAGACTTTTACCCTGATAGAGGTTGCAAACCCTCATTACGGCCTCGATAACGACCGAGAACGCACTATACGTGTCTACCGACCTTGGACAGACCAGGAATGTACTGACGCATGTAAAAGCCTAGGCGACCCTCGGATAAATGCAGAGGACTTCATAAACAAGCCTCAGACAGTCTTATTTTGTTGATGGACGGTAAAATGAAACGACTTTTAAAAAAATGTCTAACATATGACAGGCTGAAGGTCTGGGGACAATACACTGGCACACGGGCAAATGGAACTGTGCTAAATCACACGGAACAGGCTTTAATTGACCAAACTGAGGCAGTTCATGCGAGATTGAGACAGACATTTCGACCGACGCCAGACTTGAACAAAATAGCCCAGTGTAAACAGGCTGAAAATGAGGACCTACATGCGTATAGAAATCGTTTGGAGGACATTTTTCAAAAACATAGTGGAATCCCGGAACAGGCAGGGGAGGACACTCCTTATATGAGACAGCTAAAGCAAGCACTGATGTCTGGGTTACAACCATGCATTGCCGACTTTATCAGAAAACATGACGTTAATAATGCAACAGGAACTCTGACAGAGGGCATGAATTGGGCACAGCACGCTCAAACTGTTATTCAAGGGAAGAAATCTAAGAAGAATCTCACAACTGGATCAATTTTTGTGAGTGACACAAAAATTGTAGAACAGCCACAAGTGTTCTATACGGGGCCACCAACCAGAGGTTGGATGGGAAAAGGCAGGGGGAAAAGACGAAGTCAGTTTGGGAGAGACTTGGAGTGCTGGTGATGCGTCCGGAAAGGTCACATGGCCAGGAACTGCAGGGTCCACCCAGCTGAATTCAATGGACCGCCCGTACATGACTCATCAGGACAGGATGACAAGTGAAAAACACAGGAAGCTCCAGAGAAGCAGAGAGGATCTGTCTGCATTGTAGACCTCTCTGCAGCAGAAATAATGTTTTTTGACCAAAGCATGAAGAGAAAACCTGTTAACACTCAAAGTAAATGCCAAGAAAGTTTCCTTTTTATGTGATACAGGAGCAGATAAATCAGTCTTAAATTCCCGAGTACCAGGTCTAACTTTAACAGATGAAAAAATTTTTCTGTCAGTCAGCAAATGGCCAGCTCAGCTTACAACACATGACAGATCCACTATGGTCCAAGGAGCCAGAGTCGAATAAAGCAGTGCAATGTTCTGCAATGTACTCACCAGAATGCCCAATAAATTTGATAGGTAGGGATTTCTTACAGAGATTAGAGATTTCAGTCATTCCCACTAAGCATGGTATGGTTGCAGTCTGTGGAAGAGAAAGTCAGGATGGATTTTTTCATCAGAGCACCAGAGAGCCACACATTTATTGGTCTTTAGATATTTCACAGAAGGACAATACACATGCACCAGTTGAGTTAATTCAATTAGCAGAAGAACGCCAACAGACAGATCATGACACTCATAAACCAACAGAGTTCTTAGATTTAAAGAGGAATCAGGGCCTGACCCCACTTGTGAAATGCAAGTTCAAGATTTAGGTCCCCAGAAAATCACAGTGCAGACACTTTATGTGGACTTCTTAGGAAATTCAGGATGTAACGTGATAATCTCACCCGAAGTTCAGAGTTTTATTCAGAGGGAAAAACTTTCCACATCTCTCTCACCAAGCGGTCAGGTTCCACTTGGCAGGAAGTAGGTCACATGATTGCACAGGGAGACAAGCAGGAGCACTGGCAGCCAGATGAAAAGGGGTGGGAGGTTAACAAGAAAAGACAGATGTTTCGGAAAATTAATTGTTAACACACAACTGGTGCTGATAGAGTCTGCAGTAAGATGATTATGGGAAAATAAAACCAGTATTTAGGTGAATGGACAAAATTTCCGTCATAAAATCATATACCCACATGGATTTTACTAACCTTGTCTAATGTGACAGATGAAGTGGTCTAGTCAAGGCAGAATATGGAAAAACATAATATTCTGGTATCTTTGGGAAACACAGCAGCACATATTTGGCCATTTTAGATCTGGCTGAAAAATTAAATGAGGATCTTTTATTTTGTCTTGTCCTGCATTTAAGCAAGCAGACTGATGTTCTGGATGCTGTGTTCTGCTAAGCAAATTTATTTTGCCAAGGGGAGCTTTTATAGATATAATGATCCCCTTGTATTTCTATTTGTTTTGGATAATTGTTCGTATTACAGAGTTTATGCTGCTGGACCAGACCGGAGAGGACAGAAAAGGGACAGAAAGAGAACAGAAAATAAGAGGAAGAAATAAATGTGTACGTATATACACATACATACCCATCTATATACATTTGTACATACACACGCACACACACACACACACACATACACACACACACACACACACATATATATATATATATATATATATATATATATATATATATATATATATATATATATATATATATATATACACACACACACACACACACACACACACACACACACACAAGCACACTCTAGATTCATGGTCCCGGGGGAGAATTGACAGTCAGGAGCACCAGAAACTAGCAAGTTAAATCAGAAAGACAAAGAGAAAGCTACCTGCTGCTAATGAATAAACTTGCTGGATGACCAGATCAGTCACTTTGACACATGCTGAACATTCAGAGTGGAACTTGTTTAGAGAAGAGTGATCATGCCAATGTGACCTCGCCCACCCATAGGCAAGAGGAAGGCCAGGAGAACCCAGAGACCCGGGCAAACGGCAGTCACCCCCAAGCACAGACCCCAACCACCCCACTCCGGAGCCAGCCATGCACCCACCCAGGAGCTGGCAAAGGAGGTCCCCAACCAGAGACCCCCGCTGTCAGGGGGAACAGGCCCCAGCAGGCCCAGGCTGGCAAGGGATGGGCCTGCGGATAATGAGGATTTTGAAAAGAGAGAAATTGGTGTTGGTGTCTCTTGATCTTACGAAAGCATTCAAATCAATCGACCACAAATAAATGTGTCCTCTGCAACAGTACCATCTGCTAAGAAAATATTTGTTCAGCTCAAAAAAGGGCCAAGAAGGTCAACTGAATGATTTTAAAAATTAGATGGCAAATTTATAAAAATAGATAAAACATGATGTTTATAACTGTTAAATTTGTACCATAATTCCACTTCAGGAAGGTTAGAATTTCCAGTAAAGTAAAAGCTATACAGTCTGATTAGAAGAAGCTGACATGTCAATACTCATGCTGCTCATCTGCTGATTGGTCAAGATTTTACAGCACAGCCAGGCCAAAACCTTGTCTATGGTACCTTTTCTGATGAAAATATACATGGTCAGGTCTGCGAGAGGACTGATATTAAGTAAGATGAAAGATATGGTGTGGTAAATCTCGTTATTTATGGCTTCTTCTGCCAAAAGCCAAATAATGTTGGGTAAGAACAGCAGCATGTAAATCAACAGCACCACAACCAGAATGGCCACAATTCTTTGTTTTTCATTAGCAGGCACACTACGAGCTGCAGACAGGGCTTTAATGGTCCCAACCAGGAAGAAGATGAACAGGGGGAAGGGCAGGAGGAGGTACGCTGCAAAAATTACTTCTGTCAGCTGAATATCAACCTTGAAATAGAAGGGAAGGACATAAACAAGCGGAAGGATCCAGACAACAACACAAACAGCGACAGAGGTCTTGATGTTTCGTCTGAATCTGTACCACAGCGGCCAGGCGATGATCAAATATCTGCAATGAAAGACAGAAATACACACCTGATGAAGACAATAGCTGCTTTTTTGTCACATTTTTTCCCAAAATAAAAGCGATATTTGTAAGTTTTGACAAACAACAAAGACAATTTGCAGGTTTCCATTGAACAGTGTTGAGTGCATAAGCCTCAGGTCTTGTAAATTTTCATCCGGTTTCATGAGATTTTATGATTGCAGCCTATGCAAGGTAGCCACGTATTTTGGGGTTTTGCATTTGTTGCAGAGAATTTGCTAAGACTGATTGAAGCTTTTTTTCTCTCATTTTCCTTTCTAAAACTCTGAAACTTGCTGTTGTTTGTTCCATACTGCGCCTTCTTTACAGGAAGTGAACTGGTCACAAGCCCCATGTCATGTCCAGGGAAACAAAAATGCGAAAAAAGTGTTTCTGTTACCCTTTTGCGATATATTTCTATAGCAAACCATTTTACAAAAAACACCTCATGAGAGCGTAAAAATATTTTAGCGATATTTGACACCTTTTTTTAATTGTAGGTGTTTCCATAAGTGTTTTTTATTGCAGTATTTAGTTTTTTAAATTGAATTTTTATTAACATTTTAAATAATGGGAAAGAGTCATTTTAACATTACAAAGAATGACACTCATTTTCCTTTGGAACACCCTCTATCCCACCCAACCAACACATAACTAATCTACATATTTAGATAATGTAAAGGGAAGGATTAAATAGCATGCTAGTCTAACAGCAATAACAAGCACCTTAACTCCATCTATTCCTTTAAACCAGGTTTAGATAGTAGAATAACCAGCATGGTTAAGTCTAGCTGAGAATAATTCCAAGTACAAAAGATCAAACAGGGTGTACAAACAATGTTTTATTGGGAGGTCATGGGGAGGTAGCCACCTCTGGACTAATAATTTTTTAACTGCTGTCATGCAAGCCTACCACAATTTACGTGGTTTCTGCATGATTGGAAATCTTGAATTGTCCACAACAATGTCGGGTCCATGGGAAAGTCAGTACCTGTGAATTGGGAAACAATATCTAACACCTTTCCCCAAAACAAAAGTACTTCTTGATAGCCCCATAGAGAGTGCAATAAAGTGGCAAGTGAGCCAAATGAGCAGAGTGTACAGTACGGATGAGGAGCTAGCCCCATCAGATATCCCTTTTGTGGAGTCATGTAAAGTCACAAATAGTTGAGGGTTTTAGAAGAACTTATATTATTATCCCAAACAGAGTCCCAGTCAATGTCCGTCTACAAATTGTCCATATCTTTTTGCCAGTTTTTAATTTCATAATCAGAAGATTTTAAATGACCAGATAACTGTGAATAAATAAATGATACAATCTTTCTAGGTGCATTCAAAACTAGATCAATAATTGGATAAGATTTAAGTTGTATTCCCACTGGATATTACTGATACTTGAGGGCTGAGCAAAGTGTAAAATAGTAAAACATCAATTGGTTAGGGATCCTGTAACCAGAAACTAGATCCCCAAAACTAAGTGTGGTATCTTCCCTATTTATATAATTTAAAATCCGTATGTTACTACCTACTCACAGGTCTGTCATAAGTGGTCAGTAAGAAGTGATTGTGCCACAAGGGGAGACTGTGCCATTTCACCTTCTCTTCCAAGTGCTTCTCCACCATGTAAAAGTCTTTAATAAAGAAGAGAGTATAGGACCATGTTGAAGAGAATAGTATTTAAGAGAGACACTAGTAAACAGGAAATCTTGTAGTCTATTAGCTACAAGATACCTTTAAATTTCCAACTAGAGAAGCTCTGATTTTAGATCCAGCCAGTGTCTCATGTGCTGCAAAGTGAAAGACCAATGATATCATTTACAATTTGGAAGTGACCAGCCTCCTTTAAGTTTCAGCCTTTGTAAAGTTGACCTTTTTATACGAGGGCGCTTGTTGTTCCAGACAAACGATTTGAGCAAGGACTCCAGCTTCCTCCAGTAATCTGGTGGAGGTAACAAGGGAAGCATTGGACTGATGAAATTTATTCTGGTAGAACATTCATCCTGACAACTGAGATCTAAACCTTGTTCCATCCTCCACGAGAAGCAAGAACTGAGTTCTTGTTCTCGAGGCTGCAAGAACAAAAAAACCCTTCTTGTTCATCAGGTCCATCCATCCTCCAGAAGAAGCAGGTCTGCAGCGGGGAGGGATCACTGCAGGGGGAGATGTCTGCTTCTATGTGCAATGAACCTGGTTGTTACCTGCATCAAGCAGTTTGTTTTTCCCGGCTTCTTTTTGCTCAAGAGAACTTGTAAGGTTACCGACGGATTTTTATAAAAGTTTCAAGAGTTGTTGAAAATGTGAAAATGAAGAACTGATTAAATTCTGGTGGTGATCCAGATCACCGTTTGGATCCAGGAATGTTTTAAAAGGATTCTTTAACATTGTGCTTGACAATTAACATTTCCGCTCTCTGAGTGCTTTTCTAGTTTAATTTTTAACGAGCAACTTCATCCGTGGCATGGCGGGTTGTGCACGTGGCTGGACGTGTCGTGCACGGGGCATGGTGGGTTGTGCACGTGGCTGGGTCTGAGTGTTTTAATACCACATGTAAAAATGTTGGTACTTTCTCACCACCTCGATCAGCTGTTTAATCAAAACAATCTGTTTTACCTGCAACAGTAAAAACGCGGAAGCAGCGACTCCGCTTCATGCTTTCTCCGTGTTAACCACGCCCACCTCAAATGTCCGACCAATCACACGATACTTCTTGGAGCCCTGCAAGAAAAAAAGTTCTGCAGCCCGATGTGTCGAGAACTGTCTTCAAACGCATCCGCGAGAACAAAATGACGTTTTCTTCTCGGAACCTTGAGAACAAGAACAAAGTTCTGTCTTCTTGTGGGGGATGGAACAAACTTGAGTTGGCACAGATGTAGGAAGAGGCATCCACCTTTTCACGTCATCCCAACCTTTTTCAAAAAGGCGCTGTAGTTTTCTTTTACAATAGGGGGTTGACATTTAGTTTTTGTCTAATTCTAGATGTAATGGAAACACAGTTAATCACAAACACTGATTTAATGGTCTGAGACGTAGATAGAGGCATAATAGATGAACTCATTTACCTTTCCAAGGAAATGCACACCATGAAGCCAACACTGACCATCAGGCCAAAAAAGTAGAAGCAAAGGATTAACAGGCTGTCCACGTTAGCTTTCCCTGCAGTCAGACAGCAGAGCTGAAGGAGATCAGAAACCAGAAGGTTGATGACGAAGACTGGAGCAAGGTGATCTTTTCCTATCTGTGGAAAACAGTGATACATGAAACATTTTCTGAACCTCAACCTGACTCAATATGCTAATGTTCTGTCCACAAATCACAACTGAAGTGTTTATCAAGTCTCCATGGTCAAAGAAAAATGTTTTCCACTAAATGGTTTGTCAGTTGCGCATGCGCCAACTGCGGTGGCATTAAGTCCGAGTGGCTCCTGTTTGTGTCTGAGAAAGAGTGGTGAAAGTGAGTTTTCTTTTCTAAAATGTGCATGTTTAAGTACTCAAGGGATGAACTACTTCGCTGGCAATGCAATTCGGGGGGAATCAAGCACTGTATCCCGCCGGAAATCAAGAAACCTCTCCGTGGATGCAGAGCTGGAGCTAAGTTTAAGGCACGGAGATGGCAGTACAAGCCATTTATACCATCAGTTATAATGGGCAATGTCAATTCATTACCAAATAAGATCGAGGAGTTGGAGGCACTGGTAAAGACTGACAGATTGTACCGCGAGTGTTGCTTGTACTTTTTGACCGAGATGTGGCTAGTGGAGAGGATTGCCGACTCGCATGTCAACATAACCGGCTTCACAATGATAAGGGCGGACAGAGACACCGCATTGTGTGGAAAATCAAAAGGTGGTGGACTTGCCTTGCTCGTGAACAACAGGTGGTGTCATCCCGGTCATGTAACCGTGAAGAATAAGACTTGTTGCCGCGATGTGGAGCTCCTGTTGGTCACTTTAAGACCATACTATCTGCCTCGGGAGTTCTCGCATCATTGTTTACATCCCACCACGAGCAGAGGCAACAATCGCGTGTGACGTCATCCAGGAAGCTTTCGCGGGAATTGAGTCACTACACTCAGACGCACTGATTTTAATATCAGGGGACTTCAATCACATGGATGTATCCTCTCATTTAGGAGGATTTACTCAATATGCAGACTGCCCTACAAGGCATAATATCTTAGATCTGTGTTATGCAAACCTAAAGGATGCCTACAGTGTGGTGGCTATGTTGCCCCTTGGCAAGTCTGACCACAATCTGATCCACCTAACACCATCATATACACCATGTGTGAAGAGGCTGCCCATTACAAGTAGAACTGTCAGGAAATGGACCCCAGAGTCTACTGAAGTTCTCGGGGACTGTTTTGCATTTACTGACTGGAATATACTTTTGGCTGGAGGGGATGTCAATGGAGCTGTGGACTGTGTTACTGACTACATTAAGTTCTGTACCGATACGGTGGTGCCTGTAAAGACTGTCCGCTGCTTTCCAAATAATAAACCTTGGATTACAAGGGATTTAAAACAGGTATTGAACAAGAAAAAGGAGGTGTTTAGGAGTGGTGACCGAGACAGACTTAGGATGGTGCAAAGAGAAGTGAAGAGAACCACAAGGAGGGCGAGGAAAGCCTATAAAGAAAGACTGGAGAGGAAATTATGTTTTTGCAGGTTTCCATTGATTCACAAATTCACATTAAATGAATGTGAATTTGTGTGAATGTACAGCTGCTGGACACTTGAATTTCCCCTACGGGGGATTAATAAAGTATTTATCTATCTATCTATCTATCTATCTGGTTGTGCAGGGCTGCTGCAGTCCTGCTGAGGTTCCTGTTCCTGAACCGCAGTTTCAGCTGCTGTCCCTGTTCCAGTTCAGGCTGCATGAGTTCAGCCCAACACATCAGGAACAAAATGGTCGTTATACAGAAGAGTTAACCTGATACACACCAGAGAAAAAACTGCAGCGATGGCCACTAGAGTCAAAGGAAGTCCAGAACAGATGATGATCCATTCCACCACATCGATGACGGAGGTACCGTCGCTGCCGTCTGTGATGTTTCTATTGTCATCGACCTTGAAGCTTTTGTCAGTCGAGTAGGTCATGTAGAAATCATCCATGGAAAAGCTGCTGCTGGACACATGACGTGATGACAAGTCGTTCACTATTTTCCCTTTGTTTTAATCATTATTCACAATCTTTACCAAATTCTGGTTTGCTTTGTTTCTTTAATATAGTTAATTATCAAAAAGTATGATAAAAATTAAATTAACATATTAAACTATACAGTTACTGCCATCAGTCTCATTTATCTCAGTTTACATGTCCACAACTGCAGGTCTGATGTCTGATCTTTCAACTTAAAAAACCAAAGAAAAGAATATTTTCAGAAAAACAACTATTTTCATGTTTTAAATTACCATTATATGTATAAATAAAGTTATATTTACCTCTGAATGCTGAACGATCGCATGTAAAAAGTTTAGAGCTTCACTTCTAACCTCTGACAACGGGCAGATAGGAAGCGGTGACTGATCATATTTATCTGATCTTGAAAGGAAGTTATGTAAAACAGAGATGGTGACATTATTGTGCAACATTCATCAGAACAGCAGCGGATACTGGCAGAGAAGATTTGTTTGAGCTGAAAAATCAACCTGAAAATAGAAAATCAGGAAGAAAGAAGAAGGAAGTTTGCTGCATTACTTTTAAATATTCTGCCTTTTTGCTGTAGAAAGAAGTGGTTTTTGCTTTCTTTTCCTCTCCAGTATTCCCCAAATAAATCATGTCTGCATTTTCTGTATACTTAAAAAAAATCCAACACAGCTCATCCATGTCTCCTTTTGGACTTTACCTTTGTCCCAGAGTCCAACCATCTCATTTAATAATAAAAAAAAAACTATTCCATCTGCAACTGAGTACTGGACTTCCTGAATCTGTTAAAATCACAATCTTAATTCTTTCATGCTGTATTCAAGTCCAATGCAAGACAGAAAGGTACCAGAGATTATTCCAACCAGGAGTCATCACCTATGCTTTCCAGAAAGAATTCCACATCTTCATCCAGGTTTCCACTCAGAACATTTTAAATGAGCTTTGGTCCAGAGAAGACGGCGTGTTTCTGGATCCTCTTCACATATGATGGAGCTTTAACCTGCAAGTGTGGATTTCAGCATGAACTGGGTTCACACTGGTTTCTGGAAGCTTCCTGAGTCCATGCACTGGTTTCCAGTAGAGAATCATGTCTGCTGTTCATGCAGAACATCACCAGCATCCAGTTTTGTCTTAGTTTTATTTGATTGATCCTGTTGTGCTCAGAGATTCCTTCCAGTTCTCAGAATCTTCTGACGATATTGTATACTGTAGATAGTAGGATCCTCAAAATCTCCTCAGTTTTCAACTGGGGATCATTTTTAGATGCAGAGAATCTAAGATTGGTGAAGCTCTGTCCATCTTTCCATCTGAGAGACTTTCTCTGAAATGCTAAATGAGATTCAGAAATAATTGCATTGTGTCCATTAAAATGTTCCACAACATCCCAACTTTTTTGGAATTGAGGTTGTAACATCTGGATTGTCTGATGACATGAAGATGACATTTCATTACTCATGCTGCTCATCTGCTGATTGATATCATACCATATAATATGTTATGTAACATAATATATAACATATATTACATGTTATATATATAATAACATAATAACTGGATCAGCAGATGGACGTTTGACCAATTAGCAGATGGTTAAATGTCCATCTGCTGATCCAGTTATGATTAAAATTATGATCAAAAATAAATTTACTTGAGCACTGTGGCCTCACAGCATGAGGGTTGATGGTTCATTCCTCGGCTGGGGGGGAGGCTCGGTGGTCTTTCTGTGTGGAGTTTGCATATTCTCCCTGTCTATATGTGAGTTCTCCCCGGGTACTTCGGCTTCCTCCCACCATCCAAAGACATGCATGTTAGGTTAACTGGTTACTCTAAATTGTCCATGGGAGTGTGTGTGAGCATGAATGGTTGTCTCTTTGTGTTAGTCCTGTGACGGACTGGCCTCTCACCCAAAGGCTGCTGGAATAGGCTCCAGCTCCAACGCACCCCTGATCAGATTAAGAGGTTAAGATGATGAATGAATAAACAAAGAGGCTAACAACTTGTCGATGGTACTTTTTCTGATGAAAACATAGAACATCAAGTGTGTGAGGGGACTGATTTTAATCAAGGTTAAAGATGTGAAAATTAGGTTATTTCTGGCTCTTTAGCCAGGGAGCAGATGATGCTGGGTAGAAACAGCAGCACGTAAATCAGCAGCACCGCAACCAGAACGTTTTTCATCAGCAGGAACACTGAGAGCTGCAGACAGGGCTTGAATGGTCCCAACCAGGCAGAAGATAAACAGGGGGAAGGGCAGGAGGAGGTACAGCGCAAAAATGACTTCTGTGAGCTGAAAATTAGCATTGAAATAGAAAGGAAGGACATAAACTTGTGGAAGGATCCAGACAACAACACAAACAGCTACAGATGTCTCAATGTTTCGTCTGAATCTTTACCGCAGCGGCTGAGTGATCATCAAATGCCTGCAATGAAAGACACAAATACTTAAACAAGACATTATTCTGATAACAATTGAAAGCTATCCTCCCCGGTCCCCTTTCCAACCCTCCAACATGCACACACACAGGCAGGGAGGAGAAGGAAGTAAACAAACTAGAAAAAAAAAAACTAGTTATGAAACAGGATAAACATACTAACTTACTGAAAATGAGGAACAAACTGCTAACTGGTGAAACAGGAGGTGAAGATCATGTAATCTGAGGGCAGATGAACGAGCACGGAGGGGGTGTTTGTTAATCAGGAATAGAAACCTGGTCCACTGAGGATGAAGAAAAACTAACTTCAACTAATAGTTTTACAAACTGAAGCAAAAAATGTCCAATTCTGAGACCAGTGCACCAAAGCGAAAACGCATCAAAGGGCTGGGATGTACTTGCTGTTTGCAACCCGTCCATGTGCGTATCATGTTTGCCATGCATTCTTAGAGTTCATTTGGCATACAGGCCGCTCGTGTTGACGCAAGGCAACGTGTCGTATGGGTGAGTTGCAATACTGACTTGAAAGTCGGAGGTACTTGTGAACAAGAACTGAATACGAGATCGGAGGGAAATACAATGGGGGGTCATTTTGAAGAATGCCTCTCAGGCCTTGTTCACAACAACCAGCATTTATGATGTTCCTTCCTGCTGCACAGTGACAAACACTCGACCTAACATTGTCGATTACGGCCACACAATGTGAACAGCAGATTGGCCCTTTCAATATGTCAGAGATGTTTACTGCCTCCTAGCGGTGACCTCCAGTATAGAAAGTTTTGGACATGTTCTGCTTCCGTTGTTTGCAACAAGGTGAATGAAAAAATTTGATCGATTGCATTCAGAGACCAGCCGACCAGATCCATGATGTAAATTTCAGGAATAGCAGATGTACAGTGAGGCTCTGAGACAGACAGTATGCTGTGTCTGATTCTGAGCACTAGGTGGAGTCTGGGAATGATGTGCTTTTCATCCTTTGGGAGAAGCTTCAGAAGAAGAACGTAACGAGAGTCGGTCATAACACAGAAATGTGTCACTGTGTACTTTGATACAAGATCATGTATGTTGTGTCTTCAGTTGCTACTCCACAACGCAAGGTGGCACTGTAGACCAACTAATGATGTTGACAAGTTGTCTGTATTGTAAGAGAAGAAGAGAAGGAGCATAAAGTAAAGAATGAAAAAAGGAGCGTTCTCTTTTTGATGCTTAACACCCCGACGTTTGTACCAGTTACCGTGAATTTCAACAAATTGGCGACGAGGATGGCGAGTGTCGTACCCCTCCCAGCATTGTTTCTACCGTCTGCTGGACAACCTACGATTCCGTTCGAGATGTGGATAAAAATGTTCACCAACTACCTGCTTGCTGTACGCGCGGAGGGGGACGACTGGCCCGATGAGTGGAAACGTGCTCTGCTTCTACACTGCCTGGGCACCGAAGGACAACGTGTATTCTATACACTTACAGATGTAGGCACAACCTATGCGTCGGCTGTAACGGCATTGCATGCTCACTTCAAACCGGCAATAAATGTTGTCGTAGAGCGGCACAAGTTTAGACAAAAACTGCAGAGACCACATGAGACTGTTGCTGAGTACGTGGGCGCGCTGTGTGAGTTGGCAGCAACATGTGAGTTTGTTGGATACGCCGATGAAATGATCCGAGATCAACTTATAGAGCATGCTAGCTGTTCAAGAATCCGTTAGAAGCTGTTGGTGCATACAGAGGGAACTGTTACGCTAGACATGGCCGTAAAAATGGCTTGTCAGTTGGAAGCAGCAATCGGGCACGCCCAGACTCTTTCAATGCAGCCCCAGGCCCCCGTTCAAGCTGTTATGGCGAAGCCAAAACGCCCATTCAGATCTAAAGCAAGGAATAAAAACCTGTCCGAGCCCGCAGCAGCACCGAAACGGGACCGATGTTGTTTTAGGTGTGGCTCATCGGCTCACCTTGCAGACGCTCCAGACTGCCCTGCACGTAAAGTAATCTGCCGAAACTGTAAAAAAAACGGGACACTTTGCCCGTGTATGCAAGTCTGTGCCCAAGCCTACGACCAAAGTGGGGGAAGTGGTTGTTCTTGAAATGAACACAATACTGATGTTACAAGATGGACAGTTAGATCATAAGATTACTTGTGGAGTGACCATAAGTGCAAAGTCAGCCTCCTGTCCTGTTGAACTAGTGGTGGATACAGGCTCTGCTGTGTCTATAATACCTGAGTACCTCTACAGAGAACACTTCAGTGACGATCCACTGACTTTCACTAGGTTAGTGACATACACTAAATCCAAAGTCCCTGTGCTAGGCTGCCTATCAGCAACAGTGCAGCATGCAAACACCACAGCACCAGCCATGTTATATGTCGTAAAGACAGGCACATCCCTACTGGGGTTGGATTTGTTCAGGGCGCTGAGACTCTCGATTGAAAACAATGCCGTACTACCAGATGCAGCTTCCTCCACCCCACCTATGGCTCCTGTAGCAGAGATCAAAGCTGGATCAGTGACTGGAGAGAGACTTGGCCTTGCAAAAGGTTTCATTCACAAAGTAAAAACCAGGGAGGGTGTTCAGCCTGTTCAACAAAAGTTACGAAGGCTCCCGTTATCTGTCAGACACTCTGTTTCTGCTGAAATCAAGAGACTACTTGAAATGGATGTGATTGAGAGGATCGATGCATCTCCGTAGGTGTCACCGATTGTGGTCACACTCAGAAAAAATGGAAAAGTAAGGATGTGTGTGGACTATTGGGAGCCAAATAAAGCCATCATAATGGACAGTCATCCACTTCCGCATATGGATGACATTTTCTCTGACATGCGTGGAGCCACGTTTTTTTTCCACTATCGACCATCAGGCCCTGACTACACTGCTGGCTACAAAAGGGCTTGGACGTGCCGGAATGCGCATTGCACGATGGTCAGCCAGGCTTCTGTGTTTTACATATGATGTGGTGTACCGTGCTGGTGCACAAAATTGCGCTGCAGACTGTCTTTCCAGGCTGCCTCTTCCATCAGTTGAGAATGGAGAGTCAGTGATGGAGCCCGAGCTGGTTGCTCTGCTGGATACGGAACTGAAAGCTCTCTCACTCAAAGACTTCACAGTGGCATGTGAGACGTGTCCTGAGCTTACTGCCCTGAGAGTACAGATGGAAAGGGGATGGCCTAAGACAAACAAGCCTCTTCTTGAAATTCTCAAGTCTTACTTTGCTATCAGAGATGGACTCTCAACCCAAGACATGATAGTGTATAGAGGTCCTCTGCGACGACTGGTCCCTGTGGCCCTTAGAAAGCAGCTTGTTAATCTGGCACATGAAACCCACCAAGGCATAGTCCGCACTAAGCAGAGGCTGCGGGACTTATACTGGTGGCCAAGCATGGACATGTGCGTGCAAGAGAGCATCAGTTCATGTGTAACATGTCAGACAAATGACAAAAGTGCTAAAACTCATGCAGCGCCACTCCAGCCAGTCCGGCTGCCTGATGCCCCATGGCAGAAGGTGGGAATTGATATTGTTGGTCCATTTGAGTCATCATTTTGGGATTGCCGTTATGCTGTGACGTTGATAGACTATTACACTAAGTGGCCAGAGGTTGCTTTTACTCCTTCCATCACCACTGCCGCAATCACAGATTTCCTGTCCACAGTGTTCTCCAGGCTTGGTAACCCTATTGAACTCACTGATAATGGGACGCAATTCACATCACATGACTTTGCAACATTCCTGGAAGTGAGAGATATCAAGCACAGGAAGGTGTCTCTCTATTATCCTCAAGCAAATGGAGCCATAGAACACTGGAACCACGTTCTTAAGGAAACCCTCCTTACAGCTGAGCAGGAGAGAAGACAGTGGAAACCTTTCGTGCAGAACTTCCTGCTCACATACCGTGCAACTCCACAAAGCACCACGGGCGTGTCATCATATGAACTTATGTTCAACAGAAAGATGCGCACAAAAGTGGATATTGGCCCAGCGAGTAAATCCCCACCACTACAGGAGAAGCAAGTGCGTGACCATGTCTCCGCCAGACAGAATGCATCAAAAGCCTACACAGATCTTAAGAGAGGTGCACGGGTGCCAAAGTTTGGAGAAGGGAGTCTTGTGAGAGTGAAGAAACCTTTCCATGTAAAAAAGGGAGTGTCAAAGTTTCATCCACCTGCCAGGGTGATCCAGAAGGCGGGTGCAAGTTCCTATGTGCTGGAGGATGGACGTACATGGAATGCTTCTCACCTCTCTCTGGTTCCCCAAAGTGCACAGGACACTGCCACAGGCGCTGCTGTTCTGGTCCCAGCCCCTGAGCCAGAGACTGCACAACCACTGGTTGACAACATGCCCAGACCCGCTAGGGTCAAGAAAAAGCCTGCTTGGCTTAATGACTATGAACATTAATTGGGAAATGCTAAAGAGGAAAACATGCTGGAAACTGAATATGTTGTTTGTTATACCTAGCAAAAGTTAATTACAAGTTGGTCTGTCATGGTACCTTTCTGTTGATGTATCTGTTAGAAGTAGCTATAAATGTGATCTGCTGATAACAGATTTATTTATGCACCTTTAAGTTGGAAGTGACGTCCAAGTTAAGTCCCCTGCTCTCAGTAACATTGATTAGTATAGAGCATGGCTGTTAGGGTTGTACTGTGGTTACTAAAGCAAAGAACAAGTAAATGTGTTCTGTTGAGAAATATATCTAAGATTTAAGTTGCACTGTATTAAGGCCACGTTCTCACTGCTTAGATGCTGTCATGATCAGTAAGCTCATTAAACAAGGGGGAAATATGTTGTGTCTTCAGTTACTACTCCACAACGCAAGGTGGCACTGTAGACCAACTAATGATGTTGACAAGTTGTCTGTGTTGTAAGAGAAGAAGAATAAAGTGTGTATATATATATATATATATATATATATATTAAAAAAAAAAATGAAAAAAGGAGCGTTCTCTTTTTGATGCTTAACACCCCGACGTTTGTACCAGTTACCGCCGATTACAACAATGTATTACATGGTGTAACCATGTCGTTTATAATAGTTGTTTAATTTCAAATATTGTATGTTTGTGTTCGCTTTGTAATTAGTTAATACTTAGGAATTTTAAGTTTCATTTATCACAGAGTTAAAGAAATGTAAAGTATTTGTGCTTTTATTTTGATACACCTAAAGTTATTTACTGTTGGGCTGCTCTCGAACATAGTAAGTGAATGAAACTTACCATTAGAAAATTGATATTTCCTAAGTGTTTTGAAGTGAACAGGCAGACTAAGGTAACAAGATGCCCAAGTCAAGTGAGCAGGTTGAAAACGATGTTAGCATTAAAGATTTACCAAGAAATGGTAAAAAGGATGATGATGCTGAACCTAAGTCAGATGATGGTGCTGAATCTCAACAAGATAATGCACATCGGCCAAGAAAAGGGTTCGAACTCTAACAGAGAAGGGCAAAGCAATGCAAGATGTATGAACAAATCGCTACAACAAAGGTTTGGCTACATTTATGACAAATGGAAAGCCCACGTTAAACATGCAAATCAACCCCTATCACAAAGAAAAGAGCCTTTATCTGATGATCTGCTTCATGATATCATTGGGGATGTCACAAGTCTTTCTACTGATGTCCAGAAAGTTTATGATGAATTACGGGAAAT
Source organism: Telmatherina bonti (assembly GCF_933228915.1). Classification (NCBI taxonomy): domain Eukaryota; kingdom Metazoa; phylum Chordata; class Actinopteri; order Atheriniformes; family Telmatherinidae; genus Telmatherina; species Telmatherina bonti. The sequence continues at coordinate 33,542,355 of NC_136618.1, forward strand.
ATCATCTCCTGATCAGGAAACTCGTCGAAAGGTGGATCTGTGTGCAGAGATTTCCAAGTTCATTGTATCCAGAGCTTCAGAGCAACTGAAAGGGAAGATTCCAGAAAAGGGTGACCAAGAGTGGCCAGAAGCAGGGTCTGTCTTTGATTCTAGTAGCTCTGAATCAAGTTTAGGTTCTTCTGCACTGAAGGGACCATCAGAACATTCGAGCTGGTCCTCTGAGAGGCGACAAGAAGCTGCTGCTGAGGTTGCTGAAAGCCAAGCTGTGCTGAAAGTATTAGAAGAACAAGAGAAAGAAGAATTTTAAATACAGCAGTTAGAAGCTGAGGTTAAAAGAAAAATTGCTGACCAAGAAGCTGCAGTCATTAAGCGTCGTTTAGAATCGGAAGCAGAGGAAGTGAAACTGAGGTTAAAGAGAGAAGAGGAAGAAGCTGAATTGAGAGCTCAGATTGAAGAGGAGCACACAACTCTACAAAGAACCCTGGAGGGAAAACAGAAGGATACAACATTTGGAAGATGTAAAAGCTCTCAATGCAGCATGAGCAAGGATGGAAGTTTATAAGCAGGTGCAAATGATAGAAGATGATCTTGGAGAGCAGAGAGACAAAATAGAGCACGACACCTTAGCCAAAACCAAAGTTTCCATTCCTACAAATCCTCTACTTCAGGATATTTCCACTGCATCACCAGCTGTGCCCACCTCCGCAAATGAGAGTACGGCAGAGCTCGTCAAAGTGTTAGCAGGTGCTTTAAGTGCCAACAGAATTCCTACACCTGAACCTTCAGCATTCAGTGGGGCCCACTTAAATATGATGACTGGAAACTTTCCTTTGAAACACTGGTTGATCAGAAGAACATTTAAGATAAGGAGATTTACTACCTCCGCAGATATGTTGGTGGGTAAACCAAGAAAGCAATTGATGACTATTTCCTTATTGGAACAAAGTCAGCCTATGTAGCTGCATGAAAGGAAGCTCGTTCAACTGCTGAGAATGCAGAACTTGTGAGGACCGATGAAGAGAGTTTATGAAAAAAAATAAAATAAAATTTATATATATATATATATATATATATATATATATATATATATATATATGCATTATTTTAGTCTGCCTGCACACGTAGTTCGCCTAATAAGTTCATGTCACTTGGTTGCGGACGTCACCGTAGCAACACGTTAATCGGCTGGTTCAGACCAACTGGCTTTTGATAGATGAATAAAAGAAACGCTTTAGCTTTTGGTTGACAGCAGTTGTTCAGCATAAAAATCACTGCTCTAATAACCTGGCCTCTGCCGGCCTACTATTTACGTGCCAGACCGTATTACGTCATCACGTCTGTTGCCAAGCTCTATACAAATGAGTAAATATGAATAAGGTAATGATAAAGTAAATATCAAGAATATATTCCTTCATGCTCTGAATGCCACTGTGACCAACTTTTTGCAGCTCCTAATTCCACATTTGGTGTGAAATAAACCCTTCCAAAATGATCAGAGGTGAAAATTCCTTGTCCAGAAAAGTCCAGTCCGGCAGCTGGTCCGACCAAACCAGCTGAATTTAATGAGCAGAGTTTATTTCCCAGGTAAACGAGCCTGTTAGTGAAAACACCTGTTCTAAATGTACACGTAGATCCAAAAACATGGCAGGACTTTTACTTTCTGGACCAGGAATTTCCCCCTCTGAAAGTGAGCCATAATCACTTGAATGAACTGTTTTATCACATACCATGTAATCAAACCGCCTTCATCCAATTATTTACACCGGAAAGTTCATAATTGAGAATTCAAATTCCTCATTTAAAGAGCAGCTGAGACTGAGATTTTACTCTAAGCAAAAAAAAACCTGCAGTTCTGATTCTTCATTCACTCAGCTAAATGGAGGAAAATTAATCCTGATTTCTCTGATTAAACAAAGTCTGACCAGAATAAGTCAGAAATCCTGGTTTGGAGGTTTGATATAATGAATTAAACTGATTACTCAACAAATGTACATTCAGATTTTATTGATATTGCAGAAATCTACATTTTACATGATATATTTTTTCATGTTTCAATTTTCTCACATACAGCTTGGAGTGTCTCTCAGTACCTCTAGGGGGAACGATGACCTAGACAAATCATATCTTTTCAATGAAGTAACCTTTGCAACCTTGGTCAAATATCTCATCTGCTGGTTATTTTCAACAAGTGTGACTTCTACCGTCCTTCATGCACACCACTTGCTGTGCTAAGGCCATGACCTTTGGGCTTGTTCCACAACAAGACCCCAGAGGTCTACAGCTGCCCTGTTAATGCCTGACTGGGGTTTTTAGTACCTCCATGAGAATATAAAGAAAACCTAAAACTAGTTCCTATTTCCAGCCTCTGAATTTGACTTCTTCTGCATTGTCTCAGGATCCAACAATGCTATTAATAAAGAAACCAGTAGATGGCATCAAGGCGCCATCAGAGTCACCAGGCCTCTCCGCAGCAAACCCTGCAGGAGTTCTCATGCTCCACAAGCTGCTGTGGGAAATGTCTTTGTGTTTTAGAGTGGAAAAACCTGAACACAGTCTGTATGTGGAGGCTTTATACACAATATATCTGTTAATCAGTATTGTGGAACATATTCTCAGTCATTTGCTTGTCCTGAAATGACAAACACCCTGCAGCGTTTTACACAAACTGAACAAACTGTGTTTTAAGCTCAGTACTGTTTTATAGTGGTGATGTCAAGACCTTTGCTAAGCGTTTACCAGCAGGAATGCTTGTAAATAGTCTTGGTTTTTTAGCTTCTATTTGTTGTCCTCTTCTCTCATGTTGTCCATTCAGGAAGTGCATGTTCAGCTCTCATCCAGCTTTCAGCACACTCACTGTAAAACGTCAGCACACACATATAAAACAGGGTTTTGATTGTGAGAATTCTGCCAACACCTTCTGGCTGAATTCCTTTTCCTTAAAGCGGATCCACTATTTACTCTTCACACAAATCAACTTTTCCTCTAAAAACTTTCACACCTTGCATCTGCAGAGGGAAACATATCTGCTTATTCATCACTGTTTGGTAAATCTGAGTCAAACCAGCACGCGAGACGCGACAGAACAGTCTAATTTATTGGAGAATGACTTTCAGGAGTGTGTACATACAGAGCACAGTAGTTACATGAGGCATTGACTCTGTACATCACATGTTGGGTTTCCAGGCCAACCACACAGCCAGGTGGTATCCTGAAGTGTTTGCTCAGGAGGATCCGGACTTTTGCTGTTTGCTTTATAAGGCCTGTTGTGTCTCCCACCGTGGGGGCAGGCAGAGGGTCCAAGCAGGGCGGATACAAACAGCTCTGTATCCTGAATGCTCGGTCTTGTTAAATCTCATCCATGGAGACCCAACATGGGATTACTAGAAACCTCAAAGCATCTCCTACTCTGACTGGCTGCTCATAGGTGTAGCTCGAGCTGGTCTGGGTCAAGGCCTTCAACATTTATTTTCTAATATCAGGCAAATAAACTAGAACTAGAACAAACATGAGTGAATGTACATGCATTTACATTTTATAGAAAAAGTCATGAAAACAGTGTTTACACAGTATATACTTCCCTTTTAAAGAGATTTATGAAAGATTTCTTATGATCATAAGGTAGATTTAATGAAAACATAAAAAACCCAACAGAAATGCGACATTACTTCAAATAAATCTAAATGAGTGTAATAAATGGACACTTCTAGACTCCTGCGTAAGTGCCATTGTAGAAGAAAGGCTTATCTGTCACACAGTGACCTACGACCTCAGGTGTCCATCTCTGGATCTTGGGTTTGCCATCCTTGCCCGGCCGGACGATGACCGTACTTCTAGATGCCAGAGAAGGATCTTCATCAAAGAAGTTGAAAGGTCGGAGGAAGAAGCCCACGGTGTTGCCGGGGGTTGCTGTGTTGGGGATGTCCTCTGAATGAGGCACATGTAGGAAGCCCACCGTCACCCAGGCTACCAGGTCCTGCACACACATGAACAGACATTACTAGGGAACAGAGCTCAGCTCAGCTCAACTCAACTTTATTTATAAAGACCTTTACAACAACAAGAGTTGAAACAAAGTGTTGTACACAAATCAGCCAAAATAAACACAAATCAAATGGTTTTTATCTGTATGTTATTGTGACCAGAACTGATGAGCACTTTCTAATGGGAAGGGGCAATTTAATAAAATTGAAGTAACTATGCTGGAAGCCTTACACAAACCCCCTCCCCCATCTGCCATTTCACCATTTTGGCTTTCCAGTTTGACGTTTATCTTTATGTTTGACTTGCATTGTGATGTAATATGTCTGTCTACTGTATATATGTGTTAAGGCTGCACCTGGTTTACTATGTCCTCATTGCTGATGAAGTCTTCAAAGGACACGACAGGTTCCCAAGGGTCATTCTGGGTGTAAATACTGCTACTGGTGGTTTCGCTCTCTTTATGTAGAGTCACAGCCAATGGATATCTGGAAGATTTAATAACCAAAACAATCAGTAACAAAAAGCCAGCCAGGTTATTAAACAAACTATCAACTTAAGAGCTGTTAGAGTAAGTAATCCGTGTGGTGAATGGATGAAACCTTCTCATCAGAGCTGTTCCACCTACTTCTTGTAGTTCAGACTATGTGAAACAAACAGAGACTCTTAATAGTTTAACCAAATTAAATGAATTATTGAAGCTGTTAACGTGTGATTGAATTAAGATTAGTATGTTAGAATTAGTGGTATCTAGTGGTAAAGACTGGTATAGCAATGACTTCAAACACCAAGCACATTTGTAAATGTAGAGTGACCATCTGTGGCTAAACCTCTGCCAGACATGAAGCTGTTTTCATGTGAGTGAATCCAGTGGATTCAGGTGTTGCCATGACTGTAATTCAGGTAACTATTTCAATATTGTGTACAAAGTTGTCTTTTTAAAGGCCCATTTATGCTCTATGCTAAAGACAGACAGAGCTTTTGTCCATTTTTTTGTCATTTATGTGCAGAATTTGATCAGTTTTTGCAGTTGTTGCGGTCCATACTCAATAGGAAAAACGCAGTAGCATCAAATGAAACGTGTTGAAAGTATTAAACAGTATAGCTCATTGGCAGGCCGCAAAAAGAACAAAGAAGAAAAACCCACTATGTATTTAATGGCAACACAATCAACCACCATCAATGAGCTGCCTTTTTCATGTCTTTTTCTGAAAATGAACATTCTAATGACCTCCATTGTCACGACCCGAGTGGAAGGCCGTGACAACTATGAGGGAAAGCCACGCTGTTTATACACAAAAATATATTTATTAAAGAAAAGAGCAAAAGTATGCGTATGCAGTGTGTAAAAGTGGAAATCAGTGGTGTAAAGTGGTTGCAAGTTAGTGTCTGAACAAACCACCAACCAAGCTGCGGGTTGAGAGAGAGTGCGAGCAGAAAACCACAGGCCTATGCGCTACAGCCAGGTGCACTGATGTATGGAACCGCCCACAATACAGATAAAGACAATGATTAGGGCAAGGCCGTCACAACCATATTTACTATTGATTAAAACTGATATAGCAAATCGGAGGTGAGCTGGAACTCCTGCACTGCCCTCTGGTGGACATCCATGTCCATGTAAACGCACAATGAAATATGAGAGCAGTAATGTTTGACATTAATGTAACTAAATACAACATAAAGGAAGCATAAATCACCCTTAAGGTGTTACTTTTCCCAAACAGTGCTCCAGCATCTTTCAAACAAAGTTGGTACTGTAGTTTTAAAGCCGAGCGAGTTCTTACTTCATGCAGAATTGTTTGTCCTTCAGAGACACTGTCATGTACATGGACCCACAGCAAGTATATATCAATGGTTCATTCTAAGAAATGAAAAACATATCTGCTATTTATCAAAGTGATCAGAAACACAATTTTTAAAGATAGATGGATTTTTTCATGTCTTTGAGTTTTTATATGTTGCACTTTTTTTTTTAAAGGAAGCTGAGTCAAGTTTGTTGAGCTTGATACTTTAAAATCAGACTTACTTAAAATTCTTTTAATAGTCTGACTCAGACTCAATTTCACGAACAGTCTACTTAAAAGATTCTAGTCTTTCTAAAAGAATTAAACTAAAAGTAGCTTAATATTCACATTATTCACTTTAATATCTGTTGTGTAGTCTGAACTTGACCTTTTTCTGTTTTACCTGTATGATATGTATGTGCAGAGATTCTGAAATGGTGTTTTCCCATTACAACAGAGCTAAATATTTATTTGTGCGCTATTTTTATTAATAAATTTCTTTAACGGTGAGCAGTCTTTGTTTTTGTTCCTGTTTACATCAAAGTAAAACAGTTTTATCTTTTGTATTTGTTTCTTTTCTGTACTGAAATGGAGTTTCCAGTGAAAAACCGGATAAGTCTTTCCTGAATCATCCTTATAAGGACAGTGAAAGTGCCCCCTATAGCCTAACTATGACGAAAAATAGGATAAAACTAATATGTGTTAGAGCTCCATTTGGGATCAGTAATGCCTTTAAAGAGAGAATAAAACACATGTACAGTCATCACTGCACCTGTGACAGTGGTTACACTCGCATATCTTTGTTGATGGAAGAATTTTGGCTGCAGATGGCCACCATACATTCACAACTTCTCATGCCCATATTTACCATGAGATGTCATTAATTCATACAGTCCATACCTATAAATGAGCTCCTTCAATTTGTGGTGAACTAAAGCTTGTTATATCCTCCACGAGAAGCATGAACTAGGTTCTTGCTCTCACTTGTCAGAGCTCAAAAGCCTTGGTTAATAAAGGTTGCCAACATCTAAATAGTCAAGAAAGATACTGAAGGGTAAATTGCTTTATTTCTACTGGATATCTGACCCCAGTACAGAGATGAAACTCTTCAGTCTCACTGATATTTCATTTGTTTAGTCATGAGTTTAACTCTTCACTAGGACTTTATCAGGGGAAATGTGTTCAGGAAAGCGGCTTCTAGCAGTGGAAAACAAGACAACATGGTTTTGAGTAGTTCATCATGTTATTTGAAAGATTGTTACCTTGACCAGCTGATGCCAGTTTCCTCTCTCCAGCCTCTTGGAAGGACACTGTGTGCATGTGAGTTAAACTGAATCCGATAACCCTTCTGATGCCCCCATTTGTTTTTCTCATTGGGGTTATAAAAGTGCACATAGCGGGGAAACTTTTTGCCAAAGCGGAAGGCAGCAGATCGTTCAGTCTTGTGCTCCGTTCTGTGGAGTTTTGACTGGACGATGAAATTCTTTGGGCTCCATGGATTTGTGAAGTTGACGTACTTCAGATCGATCGACTCAAAGCTGTTTTTCTGACCTGTGTCAAAATAAAGACAAAGAGTTTAAAGAAATCAGTCATCCAGGGATACATTGTGTTTAAACATTCCACTTTGCATCACATTAAAGGTTATTTTATAGAAAGGACCATAAAATAAATGTATCTTTTACATGTAACATTGATCCCAAATAGCTCTGAGAAAACAAAATAGCTACAAAACAGAATCTTCAGTCCTGGTCCTTGAGGACCAGTGTCCTGCAGGTTTTCCAAGCATCCCAGCTCCAACACACCTGATTCAAATCAATGTGTATTTAGCGGATGTGTGCAGAGATTGTCAGAGTCTGAGTCTGGTGTGTTCCAGCAGGGACACTAGGAAAACCTGCAGGACACTGGGCCTTGAGGATCCCTGATCTGCAGGAGCTGATCAGCACTGGGATAGAGTGTGTTTAGGAAAAACACTGCAAGTAAATGTTGTTGTAATGAGAGTAAAGATTAAAATTAGTCTCAACTTTAAGCCTTTCATGCAAGCAACACTTTTTTTATGAGTTACATTAAGAAAACTTGATGTATGCTTCAGTCTGTACGATGCACCTGTTGTAATATGCAGTAGTTTTATTGTTCTGAATATACACCTGACCAAAAAAATAACAGTCAGAATCTTGTTTTATCGTCCTGTAATAAAATGTTTTCATAAATCTAAACATGTTAATTTGCATATATGTACGGTTTCTTACCACGGGAACTTATGTGGCCGATAGAGTAACATTTTAGGCATTTATCTTAAGAGGTTGGCTGGGATCTAGAATACCCCAGTTTAAATCACTGGGCTGCCTATGAAGGTGAACCACTGTGCAAGGCCTGGAACAGAACCCCCCAACTGGATTTAGTAGCGTAAGGTACTTCACAAAGAGATGGATGAATTATGATGCACTGGGCATTAAAAGGTTATCCCTTTTTAACTTCATCTTTAATATTGACTTATACTCATGAAGGTAAATCAATTCTGAGCAAAGATCATGTTTATGCTTAATGAAGTAGCAGATTTTAACAGCAGGGACATAGAAGGATTTGAGCTCTGGCCTCCTGCTTGATGGCTTGGTTGATGTCTTGCAGGTTGATTTGAAGGTGACCTAGAAATAGGCAGCTACAAAGCTATAATACTCACCAGAAATGTCCAGGTCCACTTTGTAATGGACCAGGTGTGTGTGCAGGTTACCCAGCACATAGTTGTACACCTTGGAGCCATATTGAAGTCCGTTAGGTGTAAAGAAGGTAGCATGGATGTATCCAGTCGCACTGACCTTTACCTCCACCACTCCATTCTGGTAGAAGAGGAAGTCCCAAATGTAATCATAGTTGTAAACCGTTGAGGTTGTCCGCATCACCAGCACAGTGTTCTCTAGCCCCCCGAAGAAGTTGTATCCTCCATCAAAATCAGAGTTGAAATGTCTCCTCAGAGGCATGGCGGTGGTCATCTCAAACACGCACAGAGCATTTTTATGGAGCACAGGTTTGTCTGTGTCAAAGTAGTGGTAAAGATCAATAAAGCTTGCGATTTCTGGACAGTCTATTCCAGGTGCCAGTTCATAGGTTGAGCTGCCCATCGCCCAGCCTGCATCAATGTACTTTGTTTGCATGGCAGCAGGAGTATCTCCAGCATAGAAGGCAACAGCCTCTTGGAGGCTGATCTCATAGGCAATCCTTTCCCCATTAAAACGGAGATCAAAGACCTGGAGCCCAGCTGATGAGCGGACTCTGTAGGCAAACGACCATCCAGCATACTCAACAAAGTTATGGTCAATGTGATAGCGGTGGCCCTGGGGCTCAACCAGCTTCGGCCCATGGATGTTAGTGGGCGTGTTGCTGTGACCTCGGGGTACGTAGGTGGAGAAAAAGTCTTCATTATCATGATCCGGCAATTTGATCTTCTCAATTTCTCCTGATTCATACTTTTCTTGCAGTTCTTCAACACTGTCAAAATACATGCTGTTGTACCAGACCTTCTCAACAGTCCACTTTTCTGGATCCAAATCCTGATGGTTGATCAGTACCTCAAATCCAATCGGGTGAATGAAATAGCCTTCTACAAATTTCTGCAGCATGATCCAGGTCCTCCTCTCACCTGGACCCAGACCACGAGGAGCGATGTCTGAGAAGGTCAGGCAGCGGTCAGAACAGTTACTGTAAGAAAACCCTCCTGTGGTCTCAAACAGGAGCTTGTGAGCTTTTTCTGCGATAGTCTTTAGCTTGTCCTCAAGGTGGCCATACTCTACTGAAGTGATTGGCCTTGACTCAAAGCGGACAGGTTTGTCCCCTTTGAAGGTTTTGACAATGTGGGACATCGGGAAGGGCATAGGACTCACAATGTACTCAGTAATGTTGGGCTTGGTCTGGTTGCCAAACTGGACGATCACGCGAGCTTGTCGTGGGGGTCTGGCCTGTCCACGGTCCAAAGCTTTCAGGGCTTGGTGCTTCTTTGGCAGATGGAGCTCCATCAGCAAGATGCTGTTCTTCTTCAGAGCTTTGTTACGGGCATGCGTGAGCTTCATTTCTGGGATACCATGCAGGTAGTTCCGTACATTTTTCATCTCTTGCACAGTGAGGTCAGCAAACATAGGGGCACCATGGTGAGCCCACTCTCTGGCGCTGGAAGCACTGCCACCAGCCAGACACATCAGCAACACAAAGATGAGCTCCATGGCTGAACTACAAACAAAAAATGAGATTCTGCATGAATTTAGTGAGTTCAGTGAGTGATCATGAAAAGAACAATTCTACATTTAAAATGACAACTGAAACAATGAAAAGGCTTCTTATTCTAATGGACCTTAAACTAATTAGTTATTTAAATCAAAACACTGAACAGTTTTTTGTTTACAAAGATTCTTCAAGTCTCACAGATTATTGCTAAGTGGCTGCCGTGGATGCTGATTTGTGCATGACACACTCCAGCTGTGGTCCATTTCACAGTACAACAGTACTGGGACCAGGAGTTGTATAGACTATAGTCAATGTGTGTTTTTATGCACATTTCAGAAATATTCAGCAGGTTTTTTTCCTTTTTTTTTCAGTTTGCAATAACAATAAAGCACTTTATTTATGATAATTTATGTTACCAAAACTCTGACCCATAGAACCTGTTTTCACCCTGTATTCAGCATTTCAAGCATTCAACAGGGTTATATAATTGACCAAGGTGTGAATAATATTTTAACTGTAGGGATGACGCCTTTTGCAATATTTTCCCCAAACACTGAATGTTGTGGTTCCTGCTCTGACCTGTGCTGCAGTGGGTGTGCCTGTTTCCCTGGCAACCAAGTCCACACCAGGTTCTCATCAGGAAATCAGCAGCAGCAAGATAAAAGGCCAGCTCAGTTCACCAGTCATCGCCTGATTGTTGTATCATCAAGTGATAACAGCTCTCGGCCATTGCAGCATTTCTGCATAAGGATTTAAACAGCTTGCCTAACAATGGTATGTTCTGTCACCAGAGCGTGTTTCTTGCATGCCTGCCTGTCAACCTGCCTGCCTGCCTGTCAACCTGCCTGCCTGGCCACCTACCATTCTGCCCAGGAAAACAATAAACCCTTCTGAGTATCCACATCCAGTCTGCACTTCGGTCCTTGTTTGTCCTACACCACAACACTGAAGGACAAGAACAAGTTCTTAATTTTTTATATCAGGTCTGGCAAATGCTCACTGAAACAAAGCATCTGAAGACATCAGAATAAAAAAAAAAAAGTTTATTAAAGATAATTCCCTGAACTGAATTTTACACTTAGTTTTTCACTATTTAGTAAATCCATGAAAATCCCACTTAACCAAATTTCATCAATTGTCAATCACCGTCATAAGTGTCACTTAATGCCTTAAGACTGGTTTCATTGTCTCTGGAAAAACATGGGAGCTGAATAGAGATGACTGCTACTGCACACAGAAGTCTTGAGGAAGACAGAACCAGCTGCAGTTACTTTCTGATTGACTTCGTGATTACTTGCCACTTTGTTCCAGGACACAATCTGCAGACACTAGTATTTTGAACATGTGTAAAAAGGTGGGTAAATTCTTGGAGAAAGCAGCGATGTGGGGAAGGTCTTGTGCACCCCCTCAGGTGGATGATTTTCTTACTAGTGAAGCTGTGGACAAAGCACTAGTGGACCATTTCACCAGCTTGATTCAGGATTTTCACTCCTACTTTGCAGACATACAGGAGGAATCTCACAGCTGGATTGGAGGAGAAAGCTGTGTTTTTTTTGTCAGAAGCAAACAGGAAAAGGCTGACTGTCACTTTCAGGAGAAAAAAATCAATCATCAAAGTTTTAACAACAACATATTTGTCTCATAAGACAAATAACAATAAACCAAACATTAAACTAATCTGAAATAGTTAGGCCAGGAGTGCTCAGCTCCAGTTCTCAAGGGTCATCATGCATGTTGTATCCCTGCTCCAACACACCTGACTCAAACTAATCAGTCAGTGTGCAGAACATCAATAGCTGTTAGATCCATTTATTGTCAGGTGTGTTGGAGCAGTGACACATGGAAAACCTGTAGGACAGCAGCCCTCGAGGACAGACTTTAGACACTCCTTAGGTCAATCACAAACAAAAGCAGGACTGAACATCCAAATCCAGGACACAACAAGGCGGCAGAACCTCAGACAATAACCTCAAATTTATATAAAAATCAAGAACAAACAACAAAACAGAGTAAAACGTTTAATGTTTTCTTAATTTTGTTGAATTTATTCTTTTTTTTTTTTAGAAACTCATTCCCTACTCTACAGTAACAGTCTCCTTCTTTTCTGTCCCAAGCAGGGAACGCCTCGGGATCCCTCCGCAGACTTAGCAAATGTGGCAGGGGAGAGGAATGTCTGGGCTTCCCTGCTTAGGCTGCTGCCCCCGCGACCCGACCCCGGATAAGTGGCAGAAGATGGATGGATATAGAAAATATATATATGTGCATATACCTGGTGTATGCATACCATGTATATGTGTATGTGTATATATGTATGTGTGTGTATGTATATATATATATGTGTGTGTATGTATATATATATATATATGTATATATATATATATATATATATATATATATATATATATATATATATATATATATATATATTTAAACTTTTGTTTCAGAACTTTGTAAAAAAACATAAACCAAAACAAAAAAGTGTTAATTCCATGAAATTACAATAAAGATATTAAAAAACATGTCTGTATTTGGAAACTTATGTTGTTCTGGAACCAGGAAAGTCGTTCAGAAACTATAAACCCTAACTGAACAAAGTCTCTATTTCCATGTTTAAATTGTCTCATTTTAAGCAAATACTTGTGGTTATGTCACATATTACTGTAAGATCAGGTTTATCTGAAGGATGTCGACCAGACGGACATCAGACTTTTATTCCTCCTGCTCTCTGGACAAACAGCTCACTCTACTTTCATCACCATATTTCCTCTGCAGGAAAGACCACGGTGACGACAAACTGTTCCCTTTCATCATCTGTACATTAACTCCAAGAACAGAGTATTTGCAGCTTTTCATCAGAAAAAACTGAAGTGAAGCAGCCACTGTACCTGTAGTTGTCCTCTTGGCTTGACAGATCAGTCCAGTCCTGAAGAGTCACAGTAAGAATTCCTCATATCGAACGTCCTACTTCAGAACTACACAAGCTGATTGCCCAACAGAGGGCTGTAAATGTGATGAAATCACCAGAGTTCTTTTAAAATGATCATTCCCAGATTGCACGGCACATGTAGGCCTGTGACACCATCCAACATAAAGGCTGACATACTTAACACTCATTAAATTATTATTAAAGGTTTGTCATATACATGTAATCCATGTGAAGCAGAGCGAGATGGGAGGTATCTTCCCGGTGTAACATGACACTGTGCAGAGGAAATGTTCCTCTACTGGAACTGTTTTAAGAAATACTGCATAAACATGCTAAGATTTTAATGGCTGTTCTTGTGTGCAGGTTAAATAAGAAAAGTTTAACAAGCCAAGTCAACGGACAGGACTTCATTCTGAATCCACTTCACCTCCAGACATGGCTGGTGATGATACCAGCACCAAGAGCTGCTCTACTCCAAAGAGACGCTCTGAATTTGAGCTCATTTTTAATGGCATCATGAGGCCCGTTTAAAACCCTTCTTAAAAAGCCTAATCTGGATCCGTCTTTACGGAGCAGTTATCAACCACCTCTAAATGACATCTCTCTGAGATTACAGAGAAGATCAGCTAACTGCTGCCTCGGATCAACACAGAATTCATGCTGAATTTCAGTCAGGCTTTTGTACAGGACGCCTGACAGAGGCAGCTCTACTTAGAATGATATTTTAGTGCAAAATGACTTTTTTTTTTTTTTTTTTTACCTATATCTTCTGGATTTGATCACCAGATCCTGTTGGAGAGGTTAAAGATGGGCCAGTGTTTCCAGCTCTGCGCTGCAGTGGTTTTCCTCTTACTTGGCAGAGCGTCTCTTTACGTAGCTGATGCAAGTTATAAATCTTCGTTACGCCTGCTTTGATTTCTCCAGGTTTTTGTTTTTGTTGCTGGCATGGCAACAAGTCATTTCTCCTCTGCTCTCTGATTGGCTGGAATTCCACCACTTCAACATCTTGCTGTTGAACCGTTCAGCCTTCTTCGTTTGTTCTCTATGCATTTATTGATCTTTAGTCGTCTGAATCTCACAAATATGATGACAACTGAAATATTCGCCTGTGAGTCCAAACCTCAACACATCTGAACACTTGTGGGACCAGTCTGATTTGGTGACCAACACAACTACACTGATCGACCTTCAGCAACTCCAGGATGAGGAATGGGATGGCACCCCACAGCTAAATGTGACCAGACTGGAGGCCAGCAGGAGGAGGAGGAGCCAAACTGGTGTGGCTGTGTGTGGATCTGGATCTGGACTGTGGGACAGTCATCCAGTCCACCTGGAAACTGCAGGTGATGGTGGAGCATGTGTGGGCATCACCCACACGTTTAGCCGTGTTCAAGCTTGTTTTTAGACGGAGAAACTCCTGCATGATTAATGCGCTGAAGCCTTTCAGACGGCCATTTTTAAGCCCAGTAAAAGTAAATAACTGATGTGGCTTGTAGCCCCCACCAGCGTCGTCTTCATCATGTCTTCCTCATTCAGAGGAAACGTGTTTTAACGATGGAGAAAGTGGTGATCATGATAACTCTGAACTTCGTTTCCTTTCCTTTATGGTGTCCATGTGAGAACAATAAATCCGAGTTAATCATTACCCCCCCTCTTGGTTTTGTGTCTGTACGAGATCTGTGTGCAGGGTTGAGCCACAGGCCAGCCCTTCATGTATTTCATGCCATGTTTTTATTGTGGTTATTATCACGGTTATTAATAAAAACTGCACCGCTGGTCAAACATGTAGGTCAGTGCTGTTTGGTTCTTATGCAGATACAAAACGCTCTGCAGCTTTCATCTCTTCCTGGCTTGACAGCAGCTCGTAGTGTAATCGTCTTCATCCCCATACAGACTGCATGGTGTGGAACCATGATGATGATGATGATGATGCCTGTATGTTCTACAAGATAAAACAGTAAACAGTGAAGTAAGCAGAGGAATAATGAAAACTATGAGAATAAACATTCAGAAGTAGCATTTGAGGAATGTGTTGCTGGAAGAGCGAAGCCTTTAGAGATGCTATTAACATGCTATCGGTATAAACAGCTTCACATGGGATTATTGTTAAAGTTCATATTTCTGTTGTTCTTGTTGAAGATAAGGGCTGCACAGTAGCATGGTGGTTAGCACTGTACCCTCACAGCAAGAAGGTTGCTGGTTCAATCTTTGGCTGGGGAGGGGTTTGGTCAGTGGCCTTTCTGTGTGGAGTTTGCATGTTCTGCCTGTGTATGTGTGGGTTCTCTCTGGGTTCTCCAGCTTCCTCCCACCATCTAAAGACATGATGTTAGGTTAATTGGTTACTGTAAATTGCCCCTAGGAGTGAGCATGAGTGTTTGTCTCTCCTGTCCCTGTGATGGACTGGCAAGCTGTCCAGGGTGTACCCTGCCTTTAGCCCAAAGCCAGCTGGAATCGGCTCCAGCTTCCCCGCAACCCTTCATTGGACGAAGCAGTTCAGAAAATGAATGGTTGAAGAATAAAAGTTTACTTTTATTGTTATTAAGAATTGTATTTTTGAATGTTTTAACAATTTTACCATTTTAATTTTGTTCTAAAAAGTTACTGATGTGCGCAAAAGAAAATTGTTTACATTTAATTATTTTTCTTGTTGCCTGATCATTTACTATAAAAGCATGATGAACACGGGTTGGAGCGGCCCCTGTGAAGGGCCCCGAAAGCTCTTCTCGTGAAAAGTTAAACCTATACTTTTTGGTTTGGGGCCTTTGTTATTCTCTGATAAGAAAATGACAGATTTTGGAGCTGGTTGCCATGTCTTCAGTTTACTGGGTTTTGTACTTTATGACTTTGCTGGGAGGGTTGTGTAGATATAACCATGTCATTCTAGTGGTCATGGTTGCTTTTATCATGCTTAATTAAATTATTTTAGGTCATGTTAAATGTAATAATTAAACTCAAAAGCTTTCTCTTGTTGTAGACCAGGGTTAGGCAACTCTGGTCCTCGAGTGCCACAGTCCTGCAAATGTTAGGAGTGTCCCTGCTGCAACACAGCTGATTTAAATTAATGGCTAATTAGCAAACTGGTGCAGAGTTTGATGTTTGCTAATAAGGTCTGACGTATGCCAGGTGTGTTGCAGCAGAGAAACTCCTAACATTTGCAGGACTGTGGCACTCGAGTTGCCTACCCCTGTTGTAGACTATGTAAATTGGTGTTACCAGTTATGCTTTAGCTAAACTGGTCTGGACCTGAACTAATTTTCTGACGTGTCCAAACAAAAACTCTTTAGCTTGAGCTTTTCATGCCATGGGGATGATTTTGCTAACAATACAATATTTTTCCTGTGACGCTTGGCTCAGTGTATTCCCCTGATCAATCAACCCAGACGGTGCTGTTTTAAAGAGAAACCTATGTTTCAGGTTTTAGGGTCCAGACTCCATTTCCTCTTGTTGCATTAGCTTATCTGGTTAAAAAGAAAACATCTTTGATTGTTTATGTCTTCATGCATTTAGCACTAATAAAGTGCAAATCAGCAGATGCTAGTATGCTAACATGCTCATCTGAGATGCTGAACATAGAAGAAATATGTGCTGTTAGCATTAGCATTGTCAGCAGCCTCATGCTATTTGTTGAGAAGAAGTGTTATGAGGTACAGTAGAGCTGGAAACCTTCTCTTTCCTCTCACTGTATTGTACTTCTTCTCAGAAATGGTGGCATATCTCCATCTACAGACGCCTCCAGCGGTTAAAAGTGTCTGTAATGAATCCCTCTGACTCTCCATTTTGCTTAAAGAAAACCAATGTGACAACGTTTTGTCTGTTTCTGCTTTCTTTCCACCACATACCAAGTTGTTGGGTGGTAACAGCTGTGTTTGAGCCTCTTTGCTGCAGGTCAGAAGGTCACACTTGGGATATTGGTAAGTCTAAAGGCTTTCAGATCTCATGTCCTTTGACATGCTTCATTGAATAAAAGCCACATCATCCTTCCCGAAACGACTTCTTTTACAGGATTAAACTCAGACAAACATCCCTTTATTCTGCAGTCAAGGCTGTGCTCAATCCCCCGCCCACCCCAACACCACCTACAGCCTCCAGTAATGTCTGACACTGCAATGTCAGAGGAGGCTTCGGTCACAGCTCCATGGACCAATCCCAGCCTGTCCAGCTGTTACCTTACCACTGGGACCCAATGGCAGCTGGCTCAAATGCCACTATCCATCCCACGAGTCACCCCCGCATTTAAAAACATTCATTTTAGACTTCGTTAGCTTCACAAGCGTCACTTCTCAGATCCGGTATCGCTTAACGCTGGAAGAACAAGACAGAATGGAAAGATAGGCAGCAGAGACATTAAAGCTACAAGGAATACAAGAAAAAGACTATTTCAAGGCACTTTACAGGTAAGATAGGTTTTGTTAACAACAGCAGGACAAGCTTATGATACAATATACACAAAACGCATCAAACACACAAACACAGTGATAATAATGTGAAAGGAGTGATCTGACCTGCTGTTTGCAGTAAACTGAATTCCTTCAGCTGGATGAAAAGTTCACTTTTGTTTTCAGCTTTTAGGCATAAACGATTATTTATAACTAATATCCTATTGTTTGGTATAATTCATTTTTAACAGAACCTGCAGACCCAACCATGAAGGAGATGGTTATGGAGCTGGTGTTGTTGATTGGTCTGCAGACTGTGATGGGAGCAGGGTGAGTTTTGAAACTTTATGCTAAAAGTCATGAGGATTTATCCACCCCAGCAGATCTTGGTTGATGCTAAACTCCTACTGTAACACTGCTTCTCTAGTAATTATCTTCATTCACAAATCCACCGTTTTATTTACTGAAACTACTTTAATCACAGTGATGACATCATACCGTATCACTCCTCACTGTCATGTTATTCCAAACAAATCAGACAGAAAATAGAGTTAATGTCTATTAATATAGGTTTAAAAATGTTACACAATGAATTAATTCATAGAGAAAAATGGAGTTCCTGAGTCCTCAGTCTGTGATATAAAATCACACAAACTGCCTTAAACTTTTAACTTGAGCGAGTTTAATTTTCAGGAGTGATGACTTTGCAGAAGTTAAATGCACAGGATGAATCAGTTTGATTCGTAAAATCTTGTTTTTATTTCCAACCAACATGATGGTTTATAGTCCAGCTGCCATACAGTAAGCGGTGATATGTAAACAATTGCTTTGCAGCAGGAAGTTTGTGTGAAGATGGTTTGAGTTAAAACAGTGTCAGACCAGCTTCAGCAGCTTCCTGAATAACTGGTTTTAAATACAGAGATGAGCAGGTACTGGAGAAGTCACATGACATGACCAGCATTCTTTATAAATCCTTCATCTTCATCATAATTCCATCATGTTGTCTGGAAGCTGATGGCAGAAGGTTGGTTATTAATATGAGATCAGCATGGAGACCAGAAGGGTTTCCTCCCATCAGTCAGTGTATTATTATTATTATTATTATTATTATTATTATTATTATTATTATCTATTCATAGGAAATCTTATGAAAAGTTCTGCACATTATGCAGGATTTGCTCTGAATTTCCAGCAACATGAGAATTCAGTGGTCCTGCAGATTCATTTATCTTTTTGTAATGGGTGACTAAAGACCCAGAAATACAGCCACACAGAGTCATGTACAAATTACAGTTTTATTGTAAATGCGGACCTGTGAGATGAAGGCTATGAGGCAGCGGTCTGGTCCTGGGGAGAGAGGCTGAGAGAGTGACAGGGTGGGAGGAAAGAGGTCAGAACACCAAGAGACAGGTGAGGTACCGTCTGGACAGTATGGATGATAAGCAAGGCTCAGGGGTTCAACAAGCAAATCGAGGGTCCATATCCAGACATCCAAAAGGCAACAGGAGACTGTCATAGGCAAAGGAAGAAGAGTAAACCAGGGTTGCGAATAGGTAGGTCGGCAACTTGAGGTGATAAACTGTACACTGGACTACAACAAGACATAACACTGCCAATAATTTGGCAGAGAGCGAGAGACTGGAGAGTGTTTAAGTAGTGCTGTGAGTCATTCATTCATTCATTCATCATCCTAACCGCTTAATCCAATGAAGGGTCGTAGGAAGCTGGAGCCTATCCCAGCAGTCTTTGGGCAAAAGGCAGGGTACACCCTGGACAGCTCACCAGTCCATCACAGGGCCGTGCTGTGTGTAATAAGAAACTAAGTAGCAATGGGTAAAAACCATGTGGACTGAATCAGGCTAATAAGCACAATAGAGTAGGGACCATGGCAGATGCAATTAGGAAGCCTCAGGTGGGCTTCGAGACAAATCTATGGATAATATGCTTTCATTTAACCAAGTGTAGGAGAAAAAAGTTAGAGCATCTTGGGAAAGTTTGAAAGTTTTGGTGCCAGTTAACATAATTTTGTGTGTGTTTATATATCAATCACCCGCTAATGTCCATCCACCATCCTTTTTCCTCTGCTGATCAAGGTTTTGGGTTACAGAGGAAGCAGACATTCTCTCTCCCTGGTCACTTCTTCCCTTCCTCTTGTTTAAACACTTCTTCCAGCATGTCTGGCCATTGTTCACCTGGTTTGTTGTGACACTCATGGTGGAAGGGTTTGTGTGTCCTGAAGATCCTGGTAGCTGTGTGGTTGGGGGTTTTATGCCCCTGGTAGGGTCACCCATGGCAAAATGAATCAGTGGAGGGAATACTTTGAAGACCTCTTCAATCCTTCTAACACATGATGAGGAAGCAGAGCTGGGGGACTCAGGGGTGGACTCTCCTATCTCTGGGACTGAAGTCGCTGAGGTGGTTAAAAAGCTCCTTGGCGGCAAGGCCCCGGGGTGGATGAGATCCGCCCGGAGTTTCTTAAGCCTCTGGATGCTGTGGGGCTGTCCTGGCTGACACGTCTCTGCAGCATTGCGTGGACATTGGGGACATAGTCTCTGGACTGTCAGTGGTGGTCCCCCTTTTCAAGAAGTGGGAGGCAACTACAGGGGGATCACACTCCTCAGCCTCCCCAGTAAGGTCTATTCAGGGGTCCTGGAGAGGATGGTCCAGCGGATTGTCAAATTTTAGATTGAGGAGGAGCAGCGTGGTTTTTGTCCTGGTTGTGGAGTTGTGGAGCAACTAAATACCCTCTTTAGGGTCCTGATTGCTGGCAGTAAGTCAGATTTGTTTTCAATGAGGGTTGGACTCCGCCAAGGCTACCCTTTACCAACAATTCTGTTCATAACTTTTATAAACAGAACTTTTAGGTGCAGCTGAGGTGTTGAGGGGATCCAGTCTGCCCTTTGCGGCTGCTGTGGTTCTGTTGTCTTCATCTGGTTGTGATCTCCAGGTCTAACCTGAGCTATTTGCAGCCAAATGTAAAGCAGCTGGGATGAAGATCAGCACCTACAAATCCAAGACCATAGTTCTCAGCTGGAAAAGGGTAGAATGTCCTCTCCAGATTGGAAGAGAGGTCCTGCCCCAAGTGGAGGAGTTCAAACATCTCAGGGTCTTGTTCATGAGTGAGGGAAGGATGGAACGTTAGATTAACATAGATTGGGCTCAGAGTAGAGCCGCTGCTCCTCCACATCGAGAGGAGCCAGTTGAGGTGGCTCGGGCATCTGGTCAGGATGCCTCCTGGACCTCCCTGGTGAGGTGTTCCAGGCACGTCCCTGTGGGAGGAGACTTAAGGGAAGGCCCAGGACATGGTGGAGGGATTATATCTTTCATCTGGCCTGGGAACACCCTGGGTTCCCCCCCCGAAGAGCTGGCAAATGTGGCTGGGGAGAGAGAAATCTGGGTTTCTCTATTTAGGCTCCTTGCCCTGCGACCCAACAAGCTATACAGTCTAAGTCCTGGATCTACTAAAAGTTTGTGTGGACTAAAACGTGTGCAAACTCCCAACACATGCAAAAAAAGCACAAAGTGATTTATTAACAGCACATTAAGGGTTGTGTCTTTCAAAGGGACAAAATAGCACATCTGCATCCAGTTAGTATGTCTGCCACAATGAATATGCTATATCGAACATCACACGCTACTCAGCGTGTGTTGGGAGGAGAAAATGTAAATATGTTAATTTAGCGGCCACAATGTGATTTATCAAACCTGAGATCAATGTTGCTGATAGAAACTGTTTCTATATTTAACACGTTTCTAAAGGACGTGCAAACAGTCTGTGTGTATAATTGTGTGCATTTCTGCAGTTGTTGTCACAAGAAGGAGACATGAAAACAAAACTAGGAGACACAGAGAATGCCTTTTTCACCCTCATGTGAATATTTTTGGGATAAAAGTGGAAACAATCATCAAAGTCTGAATTATCCAGCATTTTGAAACTGCTGGAGAAACTCAGGATGGATTTGGAAGAGTCACACATACCTTGCACCCCCATCATCTGCAAATAAGCATCCAAAGTGCA
This sequence comes from Telmatherina bonti, assembly GCF_933228915.1. Lineage (NCBI taxonomy): Eukaryota > Metazoa > Chordata > Actinopteri > Atheriniformes > Telmatherinidae > Telmatherina > Telmatherina bonti. The sequence continues at coordinate 33,563,652 of NC_136618.1, forward strand.
ACCATATTGAGCAAAAAACATTGTTGCCATTATGCGGAACATGTCAAAGTAACATTTATGCTGTTACAATAGAAGAAAACCTAGTTCTAAGTCGAACTGTGGCCTGTTAGCTCTGCCAATACTCTCCACTTCAGAAATACAAGTTGTTTACTCCCTTGCTGTTGTTTCTCTCTGGTTTCTTTTGTTCCAAAAGGGGACCGCTTGATAATCGAAGGCAGGAAGGGAATGAAGTTCTGTTAAATACCTTGTCACGATTTATATCATGAGATAGGCTACTTTATAACTAATTGACGAAAAGTAAGGTAGTATGTAACATCGATGTGTTCTGTCAACAGGCGATTGTTGCTTTTTTTCAGTGTGAGCCTGTCAGTGGGACTGTTGCTCAATCACACATGAGCACTGCTCAGAGCCAAACAGACTGAAGGAAAATGACCTGTGTGTGCCAGATTCTGTCAGGAAGCTCCTGACAAGGTCTCCAGTTCTACACGCTGGTTTGAGGACAATCACACTGTTTTACTCCCCCCCCCCCCAACTCCTGCTTGTTTCAGCTGCTGACATAGAGCTTCATGTTTGTGTCTGAATCTATTTTCTCTGAAAATGAAATTTTTGTGGCAAAACAGATGTTGCTCAAGAAGTATCCAATGAAACTGACCTGTCCTCTGACTGTAAACACCAGTAGAGTTTTGAGGCAGAAAAATAGGAGATTGTTGTTGTAGAGTAGGGAATGAGTTTCTAAAAAAAAAAAAAGAAACAAGAAAAAAATTAAACAAAATTAAGAAAAACATTTGATGTTCTACTCTGTGTTTGTTCTTGATTTTTATATAAATTTGAGGTTATTGTCTGAGGTTCTGCCGCCTTGTGTTCAGGGTTTTGATGTTCAGTCCTGCTTTTGTTTGTGACTGGCCTAACTAAAGAGTGTCTAAAGTCTGTCCTCGAGGGCTGCTGTCCAAAAGGTTTTCCATGTATCCCTGCTCCAACACACCTGACTTCCATTAAATGGATCTAACAGCCATTGATGTTCTGCACACTGACTGGTTAGTTTGAGTCAGGTGTGTTGGAGCAGGGATACAACACGCAGGATTGTGACCCTCGAGAATCATAGCTGAGCACTCCTGGCCTATTTCAGCTTAGTTTAATGTTTGGTTTATTGTTATTTGGCTGTCTAATGAGACAAATTATATGTTGTTAGTTGTTAAAACTTTGATGATTGATATTCTTTTCTTTTTAATGTAGCTATAATACTTATATTCCATTTCCCCCCTGAGGGATTGCCTCCTTATAGTGCTCAGGGGGTTTGTGTGCCTCAGTGACCTTAAGAGCTTTACCAGCAGGAGCTTTAGTTTCTGGTGGGACACCCAAGCTGGACCGGTCTTTGGTTAGAGGTCTGACAAAGGTCAATCCATTTCTTCACAAAGTTGGACTCTACTAACAGTTCTATTCAGAAAACACAATAATAATAACAAAAAAAGAGCTGAAGCATGATGTGCACGCATGATGCCCCGTTCACATTTCTGCCTGCCCCTCATGTATGCATTCCTACAGCCGGCCTTGGTTAAACTTCAAGACAGTTAGAGTAATAGTCAATAACAAGAAGGTAGTTTTTGCCATGTAGATTAAATAAATCAGCGCCCACCTTCTGCAGGGTTCTGTGGGAAAGTCCGCTACTAACATTGGGTCCCTGATTTTTTTGTAGTGGTGTTAAAAGGCAAATCCCACATTTCTGAATAATGTCCTCAATAACCTTGTCTATGTCTGGAAGGAAGATGGCTTCTCATGCTCTTCTTTTACATTTTTTCACTCTCTGGGTGTCCTTCGTGAAGACGCTGAAGTACATCTTCGTGCATGATTTGTGGGATTATAATCCTGTTTTTCATCAGGAGGCCATTTGCTACAGCTCTGCCCACATAGGGAAAAACTGTGGACACATTCCTGTTGGTCGGCTCGTGTTTACATACTTAGAAACTTTGCTCAGCACTGTGTCCATTGCTGTCTCCTTGGCTATTTTTTTATGTATTTATCCGGCGTGTATATGAGGTCAAAGTCATTGCGCTGCAATGTCAACCTCACCTGCTGGATTCTGGGTGACATGACATTGAGATTCTTTTTCCAGATTGAGATGAGTGATTTGTGATCAGTTTCTGCTGAATGTAGGTGGTCCATAAACATAAGTGTGAAACTTCCCACATCCAAATAGAGTCTCTACCTGCGCATAGCACTTTTCAGTCTCTGTCATTGATCTCGATGTATACTGTATGCGACAGGTTGCTACTTTGCTTAATTTTCGTGTTGCAGAACAGCACCTAGTCCATCTTTTGATCCGCATGTGGACACTTTGGTTGGCTTTTGTTGGATCAAAGTAGGTTAAAACTGGTTCAGTAGTCCCAGTTGTCTTGAATTCTTTCCATTCCTGTTAGGTTAAGAGAGGTTAGGTATGAACTTACCCAGGAAGTCAATCATCCCCAGCAGTCTAAGACTCCATGCCTGTCAGATGAGGCTGGATGTCCAGTCTGGCTTGCACTTCTTTTTAGTCTGGCAACACTCCTTCCACTGTTATCTTGTCTCCCAATAATGACATAGCTGAGACTCCAAAAAGACATTTCTTTTTAGTTTTAGTCCATACTTTTTCACCCTTTGCACCAGTTTTTCAAGTCGCTCATCAAGTCATCAATGTACACTCGTGTTCGCTCAAAACCTTCTATAATTGCCTCCACGGCCCTGGGAAAGATCTCAGGTGGTGATTTGAATGCCAAAAGGAAGTCTCAGAAAACAGTAGCGCCCAAAAGGCGAGTGGAAGGTGGTGTACCAGCTGCTTTCTGGGTCTAGTTTCAGCTGTCAAAGCCCATGTGAAGCATCTAGTTTGCTCAAGTACTTTGCACCAGCCGTGTGACTTCATGCTTGAAGGTGTGATTATGCTCTCTATCAGGCATACATGTAACTCCAGGGAGTTTCTCTTTTTTACACAAGTAATGAAATTAATCCATTATGTGGGCTCTTCCACCTGTTCAATGAATCTCATCTGCGTCTTTCTTTTCAGTTCCTTTTCAGTCCAATTTTGAGAGGTGCTGGCACTCTCCTTGGGGCATGCACTACAGGTACAGCATCTTTGAGGTGTATTTTACAGGTATAGTGTGTGCCATGTCCTTTGAAGACCGTAATGTATTTATTCACTAAATTGGTACTACCACTGTCGATCTGGTAGATTCTTTGACAGGTCTTCAGATGCTTTGTCACCCAGAACTGATTCATATTGTGAGCATTAGGTTATATTGTTTTCCTTTTGCTGTCACTTTGAGCCAACGGCCACTCTAGTTTGCATGGGCGGGTTGTTGTACACTTTTAGCGACTTTTCCTTCCTCTTTTTGAGTTTGCAGAAAATGATTTCAGATCATTTTCATTAATAAAGTTGGCTTTGTCTCCAGTGTCAATTTTACAGGGTACTAGGGTTCCATTGACAAACAGAGGTGCAGACCATTTATCTTCTTTTACTGCAAGAACTGCATGCTCTGTATCACTGCTTTGAGGTTGTCCATGGTTTTCTTCACAGGACACTGTTTTGATGAAAAATGTCACACTCAAATCCTGTCTGCTTTCTGAGTCCTCCTGCACTGTATAGATCTTTTTCCTGGTATGACACATTTTTGTGTAGTGATTTTGCTTCTTGCACTTTGTGCATGTTTTTCCATATGCAGGGTAGAGTCTCAGCTTGTGACTTTCACCATGTTCTTACAACTAAATTGTGCTTGGTCATCGTCTCTGTTCCTGTCTTTTTGTTTGAACTTGAACCAAGCTTTCCCTTTCATTGTTACTTCAATTACAGACTCATCATCTTGGTTTTGTGAGTGTGAGATCCACTTCCCTCAACAGTTTTTTGTGCAACTTCTTCTCAGTACCAAATGCAATCTGGTCCCTTATCATTGGGTTCTCTAGATTGCCGAAGTTACAGGACTGCGAAAAAATATCAAATGACTCACCTGGCAGTTGGAGAACTAAATACACATCTCTCATATGGTTCAGTTTACTTTGCAAGAAAGTGCTCGTCAAATTTCTTTATGACTTCTTCAAACTTGTCTTTATCCTCTGGTGTATAATAAACAAATGTATTCAAAACTTTGATAGCCTCTGCTCCAGATATGGTTAGCAAAAGAGCTTTTTTGCTTTCATGTACCCAACGATCCAGAATGCAGATTTGAAACTGCTGTCTTGATGCCCTGCCAGCAGGGTTTTTCAAGAAAGTTTTGTGATGCTTGACCTCAGATCTTTTACAGATATACACACACACACACACACACACACACACCAGTCAGGTTTTTGGCCACACCAAAGCAACCAACACTGCTCTAGGTATTAAATGACATCTGCGAAATAGCGGCAACATTTCAGTCCTTGTACTACTGGATCTCAGTGCTGCATTTGACACAACTGACTGAAACATCTTAATAGACTGGCTGAAAAGCTGGGTAGGACTCAATGGCACTGCAATTAAGTGGTTTGAGTCTTATTTAAAGGACAGGGACAGGGCTTTCTGTCCATAGGTAACTATAATTCTGAGCGAACAAAAATAACCTGTAGCGCTCCCTGAGGCTCCATCTTGGCCACTGCTGTATAACATCTATATGCTCCCACTCACTCAAGTTATGATAAAAACAAAATATGTTACCATAGTTATGCTGATGACACACAAATCTACATAACCATCTCATCAGGACACTCTGGTCTGATCCAAACTCTGATCAAATGCATCAATCAATTTAAAGATTGGATTGGAACAAAACTGAATGAAATAATTGGCTCTTTGGAGCTAAAGAAGAAAAACTTAAAAGTCAGTAATCAGCTTCAGACAGCTACTTAAAATCTAATGACAAAGCCAGAAATCTTGGTGTAATAATGGCCTCAGACCTGAACTTCAACTGTCACATGAAGATAGTTGTGAAGTCGCCTTGGTTGTGTTAGTGCAAATGGCAGAATTCTTTGTAAGAAAATCTCTTCACAAACTTCAGAAACAAATTTTTAACTTTACCAACAGCATTTTCATCAATCAATCAATCAAACTTTATTTATGAAGCGCTTTTCCAACATAAAATATTTAACTCAAAGCGCTTTACAGTTTAAAATCAGACATTAAGGAAACACACAGACAGACACATTATATAAAAAGATACCTCCAACCCCCTTTTTTAGATACATCTAAATGAGAATGCTAAGTGCAGACGGACTAGTTGTGGAAACCCCATCCGTATATATATGTGTGTATATATATATATATATATATATATATATATATATATATATATATATATATATATATATATATATATATATATATATATATATATATATATATATACACATATACATACAGATGTACACACACATAAATATAAAATGAAATAAGAATAATCATTTCAAAGAAAATCAAAATGGAATAAGTTAACCAAATAAAACTTAATAAGAAATCAAATAAAGGCCAAACTAAAAAGGTGGGTCTTGAGCCTGCCCTTAAAAACATGAACATCCTCTGCACCCCTGAGGACTAAAATGGGAAACGACTGATGTTACTGTTGAGCAGTGAAAATGTGGATGGATGCAGATGTTAAATGCAGAGTGATTTGTGTGTTCAGTGCAGAACAAATGAAGTGTGTGTCATGTTCCAGACACTGGTGTGAACACATGATGGAAGAGAGGGTGGAGCGCGTCCTGTCACCCCGTCTGCAGCTTGAAGTCGGCTGTTCTGCAGTGTATCAGTACAACACCCAAGGCTGGAGGCTGGATGTGGACAGGATGCGGAGCAAGCACGGCGGGGATGACGGCATTGCGCTGTACTACAATCAGCAGGGGCCAAAGGCCTCCTGTTACTTGTACAAGTAAGTAAAAGATCAGCGGCTGGTTCACATCATAGGACCGGGGGAGTGGAAAAAATGCTGGAGTCTTCAGGTGACAAAGTGTCACTGTTTGGTGGGACTGAAGTCAGGAATCATGACTGGAGCTTCTGAGGATTTCAGGATGGATGTGTTTGTTTTTTGTTCAGCCTCCAAATGAGAATGAATGAATGAAATGGTTGTGATTACCACTAAAGTCAGATGAAGTGTGAAAATGCTCACAGTGTGAATGTACTGTGTACCTCAGGCCTGCAGAGATGGAGAGCCAGACGGTGAACAAGACGGTGAGGGCCTGCTGTGAGGGCTGGGGGGGTCCACGCTGCTCTCAGGGTGAGGACAACCAACCCATGTGTCACCTCTGTGTGCATGCATATTATTTACTTCATCATATTTAAAGACTTTACCAGCATTAAAGTTAAACTACTGCATTGTGAACATAAACTTTACCCCTTGCAGGTTGTTTATAATTACTGCCCTTTCGGGTTATTAGTGGAAAGCAAAGCATTCTCCATAAGTACTGCTATAGAGGAAAGTACAGATGAACTTTTTTATCATTCCGACCTTTCAGTCAAGTTCAGTTGTGATCAAAACTACAGCATGTGTAATTATTTCATTTCATCCTGTGACATCATCGTGTGTTCATGTGTGAAACGTTTGTGTGTTCATGCGACTGTGTGGCCACATTTGATCAGTGAAAGTGAGTCTGGGACTGCCGGTTTTACCTGGACCCTGGTTTATTTGGCCCTTTGCCTCCTGGTCCCGGCTCCCATCCCAGCGACCCGTCCCATCTGCTTGGCTTTGCAGCTTTCCTTCTGGACTAAATTATTGTCTCATTGTTGGACTGGTCTGACGTTGGAGTGCTTGTTCATAAAATCCTGGTTCCGATGTCAGCCTTCTTTATTGTCCAAGCTCCTCGTCTCTGTTTCATCAAGGGCCATGACGTGGTGCATCATAACATGGCGCTTAATCTGCATTTTTGCAAGTTTTTCTGTGTTGTTATATTTTCATGTTTTGGTTGTGACTTAGTGAGTAGAATATGTATCAGATTCTTTCTCAACATGTCGTTTTCCCCTCCCACCTTTTAGGAGTGGGTGTACACGGTCGGTGCTACTCCACATGGAGCTGTGAGGAATTTCCAGGAGTGCATAACTTGTCCCTCATGTCCATGGAGCAGTGCTGCAGCAGCATGTGGGCACTGAGCTGGAGGAATGCCTCTGACCAGACCTGCTTGTCCTGCACCTACACTCTGCTTCCAGGTTTGACAACAAGCCCAGCTGCTTGCAGAATTTAGCTAAACTAGTGATGGATTTGTCTCACACACCACCTGCCTTGTCCCCTCCAGACTCCCAGTTCTCTCCTCTGGTGCGGAGTGGTCTGCTGGGTACTGCCCGGGTTTCTCAGGGCTCGGCCACATGCATGTCCTGGGGTGGAGCCCACTATCGCACGTTTGACAGGAAGCACTTCCACTTCCAGGGCACCTGCACTTACCTGCTGGCTTCCTGTACCGACGGCACCTGGGCAGTCTACATCAGTACAGTCTGTGACGGGAGAGGAGACTGCAGTAAAGTAGGATTTCATACCAGCGCCACAAAGCAGCAGAAATGACTGGAAATCAACAAATCTCAATTATGATTTTATAAGTAACTGTGCAGTGCAAAGCCTTTTTACTGTGTGTTAATCAATAGCAAGCACCTGTTTTTATTGTCCTTGTTATGTCAATAGTAAAGTTTTTACATGATAACTTCACTATACTGAACAGAATATGAAATTAAGTGCATCAAAAAAATGATAGTAAACAACAAAAATCATGTGGAAACTTGTCGTGACAGTAATAGCTACTGCAGGCACAAGTGTGATGCTAATCTAATGTAATGTAAATGTCAGAATGCAGCAAAGCAAAAGCCCTCTCTCTGTGTTTTCAGGCCCTGAGGATGATGCTGGGTCTGGATCTGGTTTCAGTCCATCACAGGAACTTAACCCTGAACAGTCTCCCTGTTCCAAACGGAGAACCACTTTTTCAGAATGGTAACTCTCTCATCCTCATCACCATGAATACATTCTTGTGCCACATGTTGGATATAAAGTGATGCTAGTTAGGCTTCATAAAGCCGCGATTACATGGATCTCTACTAACATATGAGGAAAAATATAATAAAGAGCCATATTCATAATGTTTAGCTATTGTGTAATTAAAGTTAAAACTGTGTGATGAATCACATGGCAACAGCAGTAGTGGCAACACTGAACTTTAACCCTTTCATGCATAGTGGCGCTGTAGTGGACACCTATTCACAAGTTTTTTTCTTGCATATTCATGAATGAGGATGGTATTTTGAACCACTTCAGTGGATGTTAGAGAGTCATCCAGTATGTTTCCACTCACTGGAGAATAAATTAATATATGATATAATAGAACATATTATAATTATGCAAGTTTGCCTTTGTGATAAATAGGAAAAGAAAATGATGCAGCTATATTTTATAGATAATTTACATGATATAAATGCACTTATATTGTCTTATAATATAATTCATGCATGAAAGAGTTAAAAAAAAAAAAACACCTATGTCACTTCACCTGCGGTAACATAGAGGGGAGGAGTGGGATGTCAAATGGTTCATATAATTTATACCATGGTCACTAAAAGTTCAGCTAGTTATATCATTCTGTTACAGGCGTTTCCATAACAACACATTGCCATAGCATCCTGCTGTGAAATACATGGCTCTACATTGTTTATTATACACATTGAATTGTATTTGTTTGCTGCGTGTCTCGTGATTTAAAGGGAATCCATGCCATCATAACATTTTAGCAATAACAATAGTTCTCTGAACAATCATTTAACGCGGATTCCTTTAGTGACACAACACATAACGCTCTAAACATTTTAATGTAGGAAAAACCTATATTTTAATAAAAAACGTTTCCCTTTACGTTTATTTATGTGTGTATTTATGAACTTTTCTTCTATTAAAATATATTTTTATTGCCATCTATATTGGCTAATACAGCATTTATTAAATGATCACACTCTCCTGATGAGTGCTGTTAGATGTCGGACAGTCCACCGTGAAAGGGACTGAACAATGAAACGTTTTACACTTTGCCTTGCAAACATCTTCACTGACCTGCAGCCAAGAATGCAACTCTTCTCACTCACGTCTGTTTAGCAGCGCTTTGATGTTGAGGATGTAGAGTACCAACCACGTACGGTAGGTTACCCTCTACAGTAGAATACCAGGTACAGTAGAGTAGCAGGTACAGTAGAATACCAGGTACAGTAGAGTACCCTCTACAGTAGAATACCAGGTACAGTAGAGTAGCAGGTACAGTAGAGTAGCAGGTACAGTAGAATACCCTCTACAGTAGAATACCAGGTACAGTAGAGTAGCAGGTACAGTAGACATTTGAAAAGGCGCAGGTCTTCTGAGGTGAGTAAAATGTGCCGTGACTTCCCAAAACCCAGGAAAGAGGAGAAGGCGGAGCCTGCACAGATTTCGTCCTGAAGAACATTTTTGCTAGCTTATGTATTTTCTGTGTTTTATTTTCTTAATTCATTCATTTTAGATTGGGTGTTGATGTGTGTGACCGACATGTGTAGGCTGTTGGAAAGTTATGAAAATACGGAACAAAGTGCGTCCCATATCGGTTCAGTCCGAGACGCAACATTTGTCTGTCAGCTAAAGAACAATTCCATATTTTACGGGATGGGTGACAACCCTACAGAGCTAGGATCATCACAGAGCTCCTCGCAGCCCCCCATTGTCGTCCAAATAAAGTCAAAATAGTCTTGTTTGTTTTCTGCAATGTTTATTAAGTCAACCAATTGACTTAATCTTCCTAACTCAAAACCTAAAGCTGCATAAAAGTTGCACAAAGTTTGGGCGAGATGTTGGTTCCAGGGGGACCAACACAACTACACCAGTTGAATTTCAGCAACTGCAGGATGAAGAAGTGTGACCATACTGGTGACCAGCATAAGGAGGAGGAACCAAACTGGTGTGATCTATGTTTCAGTTCAGTTCAATTCAGCTTTATTTGTACAGTGCTGCTTCACAACCGTGTCGTCTCAGGGCTTTACAGATTCCAATTCCAGCCAATTCATAATCAATATCCTAGTTAAGGAAGACCAACAGATTACATTGAATCTGGACTTGGATCCAATCTGCCATTTTTAACTGCACGAGGCAACAGTGGAAAGGAAAAGTCTTTTAACAGGAAGGAAAAACCTCCAGTGAAACCATACTTGACTTGACTGGTTGGGGTGGGGAAGACAGGAGAGAGAGACCAGCATGATGCAGCTTTCATCCGGGAAGACCTGCAAGAGGAGGAGGAATACGTTAATGATGCCCATACTGTCATATTTTTTATACATGGAAGATGAGGAGCATAGAGATGAAAAGGAAGAGACCAGTGCATCGTAGGATGTCCCTCTGCAGTCTAAACCAGTCTAAGACCACCCTTCCATCACTGCTGAGATTCCTGACGGTGTGAAATGAATAGTGTTGGTTTTTCCTGATTACTGTTGGAGAATTGTTGAGTCCACCTGGAAACTCAGAACCAGAACATCACACTGATATTATGGAACATTTGTGGGTATCATCCACATGTTTACTTGTTTGTTCTACAGAAACCTCATCATTACCAGTCCTGCTGGGTTATAAAGATGATAAATCAGACTTTCTAACCATGTAAAAAACAACACCAGTTATTTTTATAAAAGAGGAGAAATGATTGGTTGTGTTCCTGATTACCTTACAGGGGTGAGTGTTCATTGGCTGGGGGACTTTGTGTTTGTGGAGAGCGGCCTTGGAGTGAGAGTGAAGTTTGATATGGTCAACACAGTGTACCTGACAGTGACCGCTGAGCACCTGGCAGCCACCAGGGGGCTCTGTGGAGTCTACAACAATGACGCTGATGGTAAGAATACACACAGAAGAAAGAATAATCTGGCAAACAGCAGAAATAACATGTCTGTGTGTGTCAGAGCAGAGCAGATGGTAGCTGGGCTAAGAAATCCAGAAGGACTGGGGCTTTTCTTGGTATTATGAGCAACAATGGAAAAATTTAATGTGACTATTTGTCTCCTAATGGCGATGTGTTCACATCGAGGAGGAACACCAGCCAGCCAGAGCCCCCAGTCAAGCGTGTTCTTCTTCCTCTTTTTATGCAGTAAAACAGCCGATTACACCTCAACCTGCTCACCTCCTCAGGCAGCCCAATCCTGGGAAGGCCTAGGAGCATCTGTCGTCACTGGCACACATCTATTTACAAAATATTTACAAAGAAAATCATACAGACACAACATAACCACCGCAGTCGTAACACTGCCACACCAATAATCAAAGATCAGAGTACATCCCAGCTACTTCATGCATGACCACCACCTGCCAGTAAACAGACTTTTACAGTTCCCTGGTCTGAACTGTTTCTTCTCCACTTTTTGTAAACATGAACACCCCTCCAACCTTTTTGTTTCTGATTTCCGCAGATGATTTCACCACAGTGAGTGGAACTGTGTCTCCATATGCTGCCAGTTTCGGTAACTCCTGGAAAGTCCCAGACCAGGGTAGTGAGGTCTGCACTGAATGAACTTTCACTCCATTGTTAACGTTCAGTCTGAGTGGACCAGGATCACCATGATGCTTCCACTTGTATGATCCATATGCTTTGTGACCACCAGGATGCTTTCAGTGCCTCTGTAATGAGTTTCTGTGTTCACCAGGGTTGCAGTGATGCCGCAGAGCTCGGCCATAGCTGTGATGTCACAGGAGACCCTGCCCTTCGCAAACAGGCAGAATCAGCATGCCACCAGCTGCTGGAAAACCCCTTCACACACTGTCACCTCCGGGTCAGATACTGCTGACACCCAGCACAGTCACATAACATCCCTGCTCGCTATTTCTTTCTCTCATTGGATGATTTAATGATTAACTTTCGAAAGCTTCTCCTAGTAATTCTTTTACAATGGTGGAAAGTCTTTGATTTATCTATTTTCATTACAATTCCACTTTATTTCGACTCAACTTTACTCCTCAATCACTTCATCAAACTCACCACACTAGTTCCAGGTCAGACCTGTTTTCCTTCAGAACTGCTTTGATTCTTGGTGTCAGATTGAACAAGATATACTGACTTGAAGCATTGTACAGTTGCTGCACATCTATAAAGAGAATCTCCCGTTCCATCAAGTCAGGAAGTAAGCTGACCGCATACTTCCTGACTTTTTAGTTGTGGGCCCAACAATCCTCCCTCTTCGTCCAGAGCCACTGGCTGCTTCTCTCTGGTGCCTCTGAGACAGTTCCAATGGCTGATCACATCTGGCGCCTGCCTCCAAGGTCTCTCAGCAGTTTGGTGGTACATGCTGCCACAAGCCTTCTGCATCCAACATCCACTAGATGGACTTCTGTGTTCCAGCCGTGCTGTTGTGCTTCAACAGCTAGCTCTGCATAGTGCAGGTGGTTTCACTCATATGCCTCATCCATAGAATCCTCCCAGGGTACAGTAAGCTTGATTATATGGATCTTCTTTAGGGAGGGGACCATAGCACCAGGTCATGCCTCAGTATGGCAGTCGTAGATCTCAGGGAGAAACACCAGTTGTTTGCCAGTATCAGAAAGCAGTTTGCAGTCAGGCACTAAGCACAGCTGACCTCTCTTTCTCTCAAATGGTGTGTATCTGCTTCCGGTTGCTTTAGCCCCTTCACAGACAAAGGCCTTTTTCCATGAGGGTTGGATACGGGTGGTTGTCAGGAGTTGATGGGAATTTGTTTGTCTTCCATGGTGACAACAAGGCACCTTAAGACTTGGTCGTAATGCCAAGTGTTTCACTCTTGGGTGAGACTCGTCTTACATGCAGTTAGTATGTGCCAAAGAGAGGTTGGTCTGGCGTAAAGAGAAAATCCAGGATCATCACCAAACCACTACTGACGATTGATTGATGTTCAATGGGTGCCGTAGGTAGCTCTGATGGTAAATCTCAGAGTTATAATACATTATAAACTATACAATTGGTGATGAATTTGTTATTCTTTAATTATACAAGTGATAAAGCTAATAACTGTGTGTCAGTGTTGTACTTTGTTCTGGTCTAAGACCTGAGTTCTTCCACTGCTTTTTTTTTTTAACCACAATCACAGTTTTTCTAAAACAGACAGAAATGACTTCTGAAGTGACATAATTTTACTTTTTCATATCTTTCATTAACACTAAGACACTTCATATCATATTTAATACATACAGATTCTGAGACTTATTGCATGACTGTATGGTAGAAACTCTGTTGAAAACTATCTGATTTTTTTCTTCTGCCCCCTGGTGGACATCTTTAACACTACAAATCATTCCAGACTATACTGTGTATAGTGTAATAAAAAGTTAATTCCATTACTTCTTGGGTCAGGTATTAAAGGGTGAATTTGTTTATTATTTCTTTCTTATAGTTTTATTTACACAAATCAATTCATGATACTATCTAAATCTCAGTAAAACCACCAAATCAGTAGAGAGAAATTTTGCTGATTGAATCCACCACATGCAGGATTTAACATTTCTGACTTGTTTTAAAAAGAGACGTTTGTTTCTGTTTCTTCCAGGTGGAGCCAGCAGCCTACATAGACACCTGTCTCTACCTGTACTGTAGCCTTCCAGCTAGAGACAGGGAAGATGCCGTGTGTGACACGCTGGCCAGTTATGCCCGTGAATGTGCCCAGCAGCATGTCGTCATCACATGGCGGATGGCCTCACTGTGTGGTAAATAGATTAACAGATGGGTGCATATGGTGTAGCAGTGGCATGTAGAAAAGGGACATGAAGCGTGATGATTGTCATAGTTTATATGCCATGAGAAGCCACAGTGTGAAGATAAGCAGAAAATAGGTTCACGGTCTGACATGTACAGAGTTCAGCTGTATTTTCCTTTTTGCAGCTCGGTCCTGCCCCAGAGGTCAGCTGTTTTCGGACTGTGTGTCCTCCTGTCCCCCCAGCTGCTCGTCACCTCTGTCTGCAGGGCCGCCTGCAGCCCGAGGTCAGTGCAGGGAGGAGTGTGTGGGGGGGTGTGAGTGTCCACCAGGTCTCTACCTCCACCAGGGCAGCTGTCTGAAAAGAGACGACTGTCCCTGTTTCCACCGCAGGCGCACCTACCAGCCTGGAGACACCATACAGCAGAGATGCAACACCTGGTGAGCTTAAATACAAGTCTTTCTGTCACTCCTCTCTTACGCTGAACTCCCTCTGTTTCTTCTTAACCCCACCACCCCACCACCACCACCACCACCAGTACATGCAGCGCAGGCCAGTGGCAGTGCAGTGCTGAGAAGTGTGCAGGTCAGTGCTCTCTGGTGGGGGCATTACAGGTGACCACTTTTGACAAAAAGAGGTATTCACTGCAAGGAGGAGACTGTCCTTTCATTGCTGTGGAGGTAAGACACATGATACACACACAAGTACATGTGTGTCTGACTGTCCCTGGTCCTTTGTGCTCATGACACATTCGTGTTCAGGACTTTGTAGACAGGAAGCTGGTGGTGGGTGTGCGCTGTGGGGCGTGTGCAGCTGGTGGAGGAGACTCAGGTTGTCTGAAGGAGATGTCAGTCACAGCTCTGCGAACTACAGTCACCGTCACAGACTCTGGTAAGTTCACCAGAGGGTTATGGACACATTTAGACTCAGTGATTGGTTGATCTGGTATGTCCCACATTTCAACACGGGGAGGAGGAGACTTGTGATGGGGGCTCAGACTAAAGATATCACAGAACCAAACCAACTTAGGACCCCCTGATGGTGCCTGAAAGAAAAGAAACAAATTATATGAAAAAGGATAAAGTGTTGTGGTGGAGTAAAAGATCAGAGAAGAGGATGATGAAATACTGGATGAAGGAGAGAGAAGGATGGATGGATGTATGGATGGATGGATGGATGGATGGACCGACAGACAGATGGATAGATGGATAGATGGATGGATGGATGGATGGATGGATGGATGGATGGACCGACAGACAGATGGATAGATGGATAGATGGATGGATGGATGGACAGATGGATGGATGGATGGATGGATGGACTGACGGACAGATGGATGGATGGACGGACGGATGGATGGATGGATGGACCGAAGGACAGATGGATGGATGGATGGATGGATGGATGGACCGAAGGACAGATGGATGGATGTATGGATGGATGGATGGATGGATGGACCGACAGACAGATGGATGGATGGATGTATGGATGTATGGATGGATGGATGGATGGATGGATGGATGGATGGATGGATGGACCGAAGGACAGATGGATGGATGGATGGATGGATGGATGGATGGACCGAAGGACAGATGGATGGATGTATGGATGGATGGATGGATGGATGGACCGACGGACAGATGGATGGATGTATGGATGGATGGATGGACCGACGGACAGATGGATGGATGGATGGATGGATGTATGGATGGATGGATGGATGGATGGATGGACCGACGGACAGATGGATAGATGGACGAGTTGTTTCAGCTCGTGTGCTTTAATATGATTCTCAACAAAATGTTGTGCCTTTGCATTCATGTATTGTTCATGACTGTTCACACAAACAAAGTGTCTCTCCTGACCGTTGTGATGACTGTGGTATATGAAGATGTTCAGTATGTCTGCTGCTGTAACTTTCAGGCTCAGTGACCCTGAACGGCCGGAGGGAGCTGTTGCCTGTGGTTACAGGGGACCTGGTTGTACGCAAGGCCTCCTCTTTATTTCTCCTCATCCAGACCTTTGGAGCCCAGCTTCTCTGGTACTTAGATGGACCATTAGCACTCATCCAACTGCAACCAGGCTTCGCTAACAAGGTGATTGAACCACATCCAGCTCTTGCAAAGACAATCATAGGAAGTATTTCTCTCCTGAAGCTTTTGCTGTGCGTTCAGAACATTGTTGATAGACACGCAGAAATCAGCTGTCCTCATACGATGTGTTCAAGGTCCGTGGCCTGTGTGGGACGCTGACCTGGAGCCAGCATGATGACTTTACAACTCCAGAAGGAGATGTGGAGAACAGTGTAGTGTCCTTTGCAGAGAAATTTACAACAGAGCACTGTGGTCCGCCTGGAGGAGCTCCACCTGAACCCTGCTCCACATACATCCAAAGGAGGCGCTATGCAGACACTGTGTGCACCATCATGCATGGCCCTGTGTTTCAGGTCAGCATGCACAACATCTTTTACTTCTCTTAAGGTGGTAGGCTCCTTCTTTCCTTCATCATCCACCCTTTTCACTCCTCCATCCTGCAGGCATGTCATGACCTGGTGGAGAGGGATCCATATTTCCGTCTGTGTTTGAGGGAAGTTTGTGGTTGCGCTCCACAGAGGTCCTGCCACTGCACCGTCCTCACCGCCTACGCCCGGCACTGCGCTCAGGAGGGAGCTGCAGTCGACTGGCGCAACCAGACTTTCTGCCGTAAGCTTGGTTTATTCGGAGGACACAGTGAAGTTTTATTGTGTCTTTCAAACATTCATTCCCTGATTTTGTTGCTTCAGTCACCTGGTGGTCATGACCTCAGACAACAAAGAAGGACTTTAACGCAGAGCCCAACATCACTGACTTGTGACTGCATTTAGTTCAGAACTCATTGATTTGAAGGCTTTGTGCTTGTTTCTCCACCTACAGAGGCCTTCCTCTTCATTTATCAGTCTGAACTAAACCCTCTCTCTCTGCTCCACCCAGCCGTCCAGTGTTCAGGGGGTCAAGTGTACCAGGAGTGTGGTCGGGCCTGTATGGCCTCCTGTTCAGACCTGCAACAAGGTTGGAGCTGTGATGGTGGCGGAGATGGGACGGCTCACCGAGTCTGTGTTCCTGGATGCCAGTGCCCTGCAGGACTTGTCCAAGACCACCAGGGACAGTGTGTCCCCATTGCTTTGTGTCCTTGTGTACAAGGAGACAAGATGTTTCCACCTGGGGCTGTAGTTCAAAACTCCTGCAACACATGGTGAGTAAAGAGCTCACTTTCCACTGCCATACTGCTACTGTGCAAAGCTTACGGCTCAGTGGCATGCTCCCGGTCAAAATGTCCATTTCTGTTTTCTTGTGTTTTAGTATTTTGATATAATATGACCTAAAAATGTGATTTAACACTTAACCTAACAGCAGAACTCACAGCAATGTCATCTGTCCATTCATCCCCAACTGCTTATTGGGAGTCTGCACTTCTTCAAGCTGGCGGGGTGGGGGTATACCAAGGCCATCTGAGAGACATAACAGTTCTTCCATGGGGCCTCCCCTTCCAAGTGGAATGGGCCAAGCTCTTTAAATGAGGCTGAGTCCAGGAAGTTTTGGTCACATTCAGGCTTTTTCACATTCTTAAGGTTCACTTACATGTGTCAATCCACTCATAATTTAAGATAAATTCCACTGCAAATTAATGAACAAATACATCAGAAAATATTTCCTTTATCTACTTTTTTTCTAACATTTGGCAATAGTAAGGATCATATTCATTGCTAAATTAAACACTACAAGTCAAAGGTTTGGACATGTTTTCCCATTTCTGTCCAATACGTAAAATTAATAATATATGAATTATTTATGGTGTTTTTTTCCAGGTGGTTTGTTGTTCAAAGAACCGTCACTGTTGTAAAACAACTAAGAGCTCAGCTCTTACCTTTACTCCTGTTTAAATCTTATCATCAGTGCAGTAAAGCGAGCTATTTAACATGACGGAGGGTTACAGGCATGATAGAAGTTACAGCTGATATTTTTACAGCTCATCGTAAACACAGTCGTATTCTTTTATGTGTTCCTGTGCGCTACTTTCATCACGTGAAAGCTGTGACAGGAAAGTTATAATCACCTCTTCAGTTCCTGAAAGTCATCTGTGAAGAAGCTGCAGTCTGCCAGCCACTGGTTCATCATGACGAGACTGAATCTGAAAATAACTGTAGAATTTGAGCATTTCTCTACGACTCCCACCTGCAGCAACACTCGCATGTTTTACCATGTGAAACTGTAAAATGTGAATGTTTAGGGATGGACAGAAGAGTTCCTGGTCTGTGGGAACCACTGGTCTTGTTCCAGGACCTAAACAATCCCAACCATTACAGACCAGTTCTCCTAATGTCTCACATCATGAAAGTCCTGCAGAGACTTGATGAAGTAACACCTCAGTCAACATGTGAACACTTTCAGGACACATTACACTCTGCTCATCATCATGTTCTGTTTGAAGACATCATCATGTACCTGCTTCATCTGGACCAATCAGGAAGCACTTTGAGCATCCTGTTCATTTCTCATCGTGTTCTGTTATGTGAGAAGATCCATAACTTCCAGGTGGAACCTCCACACACACCTGGATTTATGGCTAGCTAACAAACAGACTGAAAGGTTGTGTGTCAGCAGAACTGGTGCACCACAAGGAACTGTCCTCTCACCACTTCTCTTCACACTGGTCCCCTCAGACTTCCTGTACAAGTCTGAGTCCTGTCATCTGCTGAAATACTCTGATTACTCTGCAGCTGTGGGAGTATCAGTACAGAGAGCTGGTCAGTCGGTTTGTCAGACGCTGCAGAAACAAACACCTCGTCTTAAAGACAAACAAGCTGTCGACTTCAGGAGGAAGAGGAGTAAACAAAACACTGTTTACATGCTGGAGAAGACTGGACTGGAAAGGCAACGCGAAAGCATCAAGAAGAAATAACAGAACAGACTCCACTTCTAGAGGAGGCTACAATCATTCATGTTTTATATCTTCTCTTCAAAATATTTTTATTGAAAGCAGTGAGTATTATTAACAACTCTTCTATATGACATATGCTGCTTTGATTTTTTCAATATATACACACAAAGAAAAAACAAAGAAAGTCACTAATCGTGATAGTAATAGTAATAATAGTGATGATACAAAAAAAAGAAAAAAAAGAAATAAATAAAATAAAATTATACATACAAATCTTCATCCAACGGACGAGGTACCAAAACACAGCAAAATCCCCCACCCAAACCCTCCCCATGACTGCACAGATTAATGGTCTCCGAGGAAAGAGATTAAAGGTTTCCAAATATTTTCAAACTCAATCATGTTATCATAAATAGTATGTCTTATTCTCTCTAGGTGAAGTGTATTTACTAATTCTGTGATCCACATCTTCAAAGAAGGGACGTCTTTTCCTTTCCAAAATTGGAGAATCAGTTTTTTTGCTAGTATTAATCCATATGATATAAAGCAATGTTCCGCATACCCCAGCATGTCCGTTTTCTGTGTTATTCCAAAAACTATAAGAATTGGATTTGGACTTATCCTCTTTTTTAGAACTTTAGCCAGGTAATCAAAGATATCACACCAGAAAGATTGGAGCTTAGGACAAAGTGCAAAGCTGTGTAAAAGAGTACCACGTTCTGTGACACATTTTTCACACAGCGGTGAACTTTCTGGGTAAATTTTACAGATTTTCTCTCTCGAATAATGTAGTCTATGTACTATTTTATATTGGATCAGGCAGTGACGTGCATTTATAGAAGCATCCTTTATCTTACTCAAAGCCTGTCGCCAAACACCATCTTCCAAAGGGGTACCAAACTCTTTTTCCCACTCTCCTTCGATGTGAGCTGTAGAAGGATTGGTACATTCTTGCAATGTATTGTAAATAACGGAAATATTATGTTGGTATATTGAACCATCACTTAAACATTCATCTAACATGTCCGGTTTGGCTGATTGAAACTGAGGAAGATGGGAGTGGACATAATTTCTGATTTGAAGGTATCTAAAGAAATGACTGTTTGGTAGCCCAAACCTCTCTTGTAGTTGTTGGAATGACATAAAAGTGTCATTTGAATATAGTTCTTTTAGAGTATACAATCCAGACTCTCTCCAGATGTTAAAAGCTCCATCAACACATGAAGGATGAAAGGAAGGATTTGATGAAATAGGAATGCAAAGCGATAGTGTTTTAAGTTTGAAGTTCCTAATGATTTGTTTCAGAATTTTTATAGTATTATGAATTACAGGGTTCTTGTTATAGAAAGTACTGGCCAAGGTGGTGGGTGATAGCAGTATAGCTCCGATAGAATAAGGAAGGCAATCCTCCCGTTCAATTTGCAACCCTTTTGAAAGTAGAGCTGTGTCATCAAGTAACAGCGAAACTATTCTGACATTGGTTGCCCAATAGTAATGCTTAAAGTTTGGCAATGATAGCCCTCCTACTGATTTATGCTTGGTCAAATGTTCCTTTTTTATTCTATGTGATTTATAGTTCCATACAAATGGCATAATAATTGAATCCAACTTTTTGAAAAAGGACTTTGTTATAAGAATCGGCAAGTTTTGCAGCAGGTACAAATATTGCGGAAGAAATACCATCTTTATTGCATTCACCCTACCTATTAGAGAAATTGGAAGAGTCCTCCAGAACTGAATGTTTTTCTTTAATTTCTCCATTAGTGGGTTGAAGTTTTCTTTTAAGAGGGAGGGATATTTTTTTGTTATTATAATTCCAAGATACGTGATTTTTTCAGGAGTCACTTTAAAGGGAAGAGTTGTAAGCCAGTCCTGATTACCCTGTTTAACAGGCAGTAGTTCACTCTTTTCCCAGTTGATTTTGTATCCAGCAAACCTACTAAATTCATTGATAACAGAGAGAATTACAGGAATGGACGTTCGAGGCTGTGTTATATACAATAAAATATCATTAGCATATAAAGAAATTTTATTTGCCGTGTATGCTGTGTTGAAACCATGTATTTGTGGGTGTTTCCGGATCGTTTCTGCCAGTGGCTCTAGTGCCAGAGCGAATAGCAGTGGACTGAGCACACATCCTTGTCTTGTGCCTCTGGAGAGGATAAACTGTGTTGACACTGTCTGGTTTGTAAGAATTTTGGCTACTGGGTTTTTATACAATAATTTTATCCAAGAAATGAAATTATTACCCAAATTAAACTTTTCCAAGACAGCAAAAAGGTATGGCCATTCGACCTGGTCGAATGCCTTTTCGGCATCTAGACTTAGCACTACCAAGTCCTCTTGATTGTTGGATGAATAAATTATATTACATAATCGCCTAATATTGTGAAAAGAGCATCTACCCGGAATGAAGCCTGTCTGATCAGAGTGCACTAATTTACTTATGACTGTACTTAGTCTTCTTGCTAGTATTTTTGTCAAAATCTTTTGGTCTGAGTTTAATAAAGATATCGGTCTGTATGAGGCTGCTTGTTCCGGATCTTTACCTTTTTTGGGGAGTACTGTAATTATTGCTTCATTTAATGTAGGTGGTAAGGACTCATTTTCGTATGCCTTATTATACATTTTACATAAGTACGGAATTAATTTAGCTTTTAGACATTTGTAAAACTCGTTGCTCAACCCGTCTGTACCTGGGCTTTTACCATTTTTTAAAGAACTAATGGCTTTGTTTATTTCTTCAAAAGTTATATTACCATTAAGGACTTTGCGGTCCTCCTGATTCAACATTGGGAGATCACACTTGTCTAAAAAATTTTGCATTTCCTCAGGTCTTGCAGTCATACGGGATGCATAAAGTGATTTATAAAAATGTTTAAAGCTATTATTTATGTCTTTGTGAGAAGTAAGAAGTGCTCCTCCCTCAGATTTAATTTTATGAATTGATCTGTCACTTTCCAGTTGCTTTAACTGTCTTGCTAAAAGCTTTTGCGGTTTGTCTCCAAACTCAAAGTATTTTTGTTTCATGTAAGTGAGAGTTCTACTAATGTTGTATGATAAGATTTGATTAAGCTTATATTTTAACGCACAGATAGTATTATATTTATCAGTTGAAGGTATTCTCGCATTGTCTGCTTCTAATTGTTGTATTTGCCCCTCCAGTAGAACTTGTTCCTTTTTATTATGTTTCTTTTGGGAAGCTTGGAAAGATATTATACAGCCTCGAATAAATGCCTTATAGGTTTCCCACAGCAGACACGGCGAAACATCACTCTTATCATTTGTTTCAAAAAACAGCATAGTTTGCGAATTTAAATATTGTTGGAATTTGGTATTATTCAAAAGCTGAGGATCAAACCTCCAACTCCTTTCCGATTTTGTTGGGTTACAGACTTGTAATGTAAATGTAACCGGACAATGATCGGAAATAATTATGTTATGATATTTTGCAACACATACATTGGGAAGTATCCTCGCGTCTAGCAGAAAATAATCAATCCTTGTGTAAACATTGTGCACTTGAGAGTGAAAGGAATATTCTCTCCCTGTTGGGTTCAATGCTCGCCATACGTCACACAGATTAAAATTTTTCATGAAAGTTTTGATGAGGTCACTTGCCTTACAATATGTTATTTTACGTGTGGATGACTTGTCTAGATATGGATCTAATACTAAATTTAAGTCCCCCCCTATAATTAAATTGGCATCAGATATATCTGGAATAAGACTAAAAATCTTCCTAAAAAATTCAGAATCATCGAAATTGGGACCGTATAGGTTTAACAAAATAACTGGATTGGCATGCAATTCTCCTGTTACAAGTATATATCTCCCATTTTTGTCTGCTATTGTAGATGTCTGCCTGAAGGGCACACCTTTTTTTATCAGTATAGCTACACCTCTAGCCTTTGCTGAGAAGGTTGAGTGAAAAACTTGATTAACCCACCTGCACTTAAGTTTATTATGAGAGTCGTTTTTTAAATGTGTCTCTTGCAAAAAGATGACATCTGCTTTAAGACTTTTAAGATGAGATAACACTTTGCCTCTCTTTTTCGGCTCATTTACACCTTTAACATTCCATGTACAAAAAGTTACATGGCCCTTTTTCTCACCCGCACTTGAATTTGGTCCTGACATCACCAATTATTACATGTAAATAATGCAACTTTGCAGTCATCCTCCCTACCCCCACCTGGGTAAACCCCCCTGACAAAACAAAACAAAACAAGACAACAACAAAAAAAAAAAAAAAAAAAAAAAATCAAACTTAAACGCTGGAACATAACCTCCAACACGAGGAAGGTTTCCAAGAAAGTACTTGATCTCGAACTCCCTGACAACACAGGCCCCACAGCTGTCTACTTATTTGTAAGCAAAACAGGCATATCTTAGTAGTTATCTGTGGACCCTAGCCAAATAAAAATAATAACTGAAATAAGTGATTATACGGCAAATACCTTAACCACGCCATGCCCTCGAGAGTAATAAGAAGTGTCCGTAAGTCAAGACTTCAGGCTGTATAATCACAGGTGTCCACATGTAAAGGACCAATTTAGGTTCCAAAGTTCTCCAGCGCGAAGCGATGAGCAGCAGCAGGATCCGTAAACACCACTTCCTTGCCGTCGTGGGTCACTCTCAGCTTGGCAGGATACAGTAGACCGAATTTCACCCCCGGTTTGTCCCGCAGCAGGTTTCTAGCTGGGGTAAATGCAGCGCGGCGTTTTACCACTGCCTGGGGAAGGTCTCGGAATATCTGGATGCGGTCCTCCTCAAACGTCAGATTTCTCATAGCTGTGACCTTCCGCAGTATTTCATCCAAAGTTTGGCTGTAGTGGACCCTGACGATAATATGTCTCGGGGGGCCATCCTCTCCGCGCGCTCTTAATGCTCTGTGGGCTCGGTCTAGCAGTGGGGTATCGTCCAGATTCAGCGTTGTTTTCAACAGTTGTGCAACAAAATCACTCACATGCTGCCCGTTCTCTTTTCCTTCCTTCACTCCGGCAATTCGTATGTTCATCCTCTTTGAGCGTCCCTCGAGATCCGTGCACTTCTCTGTTAGTTGTTCAACTTGGCTCGCCAGATGCTTGACTTTGCCCTCTAGGTCCGCTACCGTGTTAGATGTAGCTTTAGCCGAGTCCGCTATATCCTCCAGCTTTCCATTTTGACTAGCGATCTGCTTTTCCAAACTGGCGATAGCAGCGGTATTCTCAGCTCTTAGGGCAACAATTTCACCCCAAAGAGATTTGCAAATATCTGTTTTCATCTCCGTCAACTCAGAGCGCAAAGTAGCAATAGCATCCAGTACTTCTTGGTTGCCGGTGGTATGCGCCTCTTCAGTGGGGCACTCGGAACTTGACTCCGAGGACTCACTAAGGCCTTTATTCCCGGACCCCGCCAGCTTCGTCGCGCTTGCTTTCTTTGATGGTTTTTTCGGCGGCATTTTTCACGCCAGGAGCAGTGCACCTTATAGTTCCGAATTAGTAAGAAAAAATAAAAAAATTAGAGCCTACTTTGCTGAAAATCGAAATTTTAACAAATAGCTGCGGGAGCTTCGCACTCGCACGTCTTACACTCGCATGACCGGAAACGGAAGTCTGTTTTATATCTTCTGTGGTGGAGAGTTTAACCTGCTTTCCAGCGTCTGCTGGGGCAGCAGCTGTGAAAGCAGGCCAGTCCTGCCAGCAGAACACACAGACTGCGTAGTTTCTGTCTTCTGAAGAGAATCTGCCGTGGTGAAAGAGCTCTGATGAAACTGCTCTATGTTCCTGCTCTGTGAATCAGGATAGGTTGGTTTCATTGCATCTCTGCACCACAGTGATCATCAGTCCTTCGGTGGCGGTCTCAGCGAGCTGCTTACCGACTCCTCCGTCTGATGTTACCGTACGAGCACGTCTGTGTGTGACAAGGCTTATCTGTGCTGATATCTGGGGATCAGCCTACAGAGAAATGGCTAATTATTACACAAATATATGATTTTACTCAGAATACATGCAAACCTTGGATGATGATAGCAGACTGTGAAAATTTATTGATGCATCATAAACTCTGAGGCGTAAACGGAGGTTCAGTGTGTCAAAGCCACACTCACACAAGATGGCTTTGGATTTCTGACTTCTGGGATCATTTGTTTTAATGTTTGTACTTTTTAGTTCTGGCATGTCGGTGTATGTTTTTCTATAAATAATATTCAACAACTTCAACCTTTAAATGATCCTTTCATGTTTTATGTCCACCTGAAGCTTAGAGACTTAATATAAATCATCTTTTTTCTTCCAAGTGTGTGTGAACAGGGGTCATTTAACTGCTCCCAGGAGCGTTGTGAGGAGGTGCAGCAGTGTCCTGGATCTCTGGTCTACTCCCCACGCTCCTGCCTCCTCACCTGCTCCAGCCTGGACCCTCCTGGACATCAGCAGGTGTCTCTGCAGCAGACAAGCTGCAGAGAGCCGCTGTCGGGGTGTGTCTGTCCTCAGGGAACAGTCTTACTAGTAGGTGAAAATAACATTTTTATGCTTTTGTTTCATAGTTTTGGAAAAGGGTGTCTGCCTTCCCATTGTAACCCTCTCTGCAACTCTTTGGATCAGATGAAGACTTTTCAGAACATTTCTGGAACAGAACAACAATCAGGAATTACAGTCGTCTAATCTGGACGTAACAAATCCACAAACATCATACTGAGGCAGGATGCCTCGAATTCCTGCAATATTACGTAGGTGGAAGACATGGTTTCATACCAAATGACAAATCCTGTCAAAAATAACTCCAAGGTTCCTCACATGGGCACTGGAGGCCAAATTAATGCATCCAGATTAATTACATAGCTAGACAACATTGCTCTGAGTTTTTCTGGTCCAAAGACAGAAACCTCAGTCTGTCAGAGTTTAGGAGAAAATTCAGAGTCATCCAGAGTCGTCTTGATGTCTGTACAACATCTTTGTAATCTAACAAACAGACTGGTCTCATCAGGCTTCATGAAGAAGTAAATCTAGTATCATCTGCATAGAAATGACAGTTTCTGCCATGCTGCCTGATGATATTTCCTAAGGGAAGCATGTATAATATGAAAAGTATTGGTCCCTGTACAGAACCCTGAGGAACTCCACGACTTCCTCTGGTGTGTGAGGAAGACTCATTTACATTTACAAACTGAAATCTATCAGATAAATATGACTGGAACCAGTCTAATGCGGTCCCTTTAATCCCAATAACATGTTCCAGCCTCTGTAGCAGAATATTGTGATCAATAGTGTCGAATGCAGAACTGAGATCTAAAAGAATGAGTCCAGACAGAAGTCCTTTATCTGAGACCATGAGAAGATCATGAGTACCTTGAAGCAGTGCTGTGATGAGCTCTAAATCCTGACTGGAACTCTTCCCATTGTTTCTGCTCAGATAGGAACATAGTTGAGCTAAACCTACTTCCTCAAGAAGTTTAGACATAAAGGGGAGGTTGGATAAATTGGTACTATATATAGTTATCACTCCTAAATCATAAGTAGGCTTGTTAAATAAAGGCTTGTTTTTGAGCAACTGTCATTTGAACTGTTATTTAAACACTAGCATCGTGTCTGAAACTGAACTTATGAAGATGTATTACGAATGTTTCTGCTCATCACATGCTGGATAGTGTGTACTGAGGGGCCCTGAGGTTCGTTTCCATCTCAACATGATGTTCTATTCCAAGTTAACTGGACATCTTTGTGTCCCAACAGCTCCATCATTAATCTGTGTTTATTTACACCATTCTGTGTACCATGCTTTCCCATTCATCTCGTTTTCAACAAGGAATCATAGAAATCACAATCTCTGAACGATGAATGTTGCTCACTTTGTCGTTTTTAATTCTTGCCATGAATCTCAATCTGAACTTAAACTTCAGGCCCTAAATGATCTTCAGGCTCCAGTAACATCAAAGCGTCTACTTGGTCTGGGTTTCTATCTAATCTTTTTATTGAAATATGGCTGTTTGGTGACCTTAGATGACATGTTTTGGTATTCAGGGTGACCGCTGCGTTCTGCCAGATGAGTGTCCATGTCACCACAATGGCCGACTGTATTACAGCAATGAGACCATCATGAAAGACTGCAACACCTGGTAATATTCTCATCTCACTGCATCACACCGTGTTAGCATCTGAACACTGAAGGTCATCCTCTCGTCCAGCGTTTGCAAAGAGCGGCACTGGCACTGCTCCCAGTCCGTCTGTGCCGGAGTCTGCGTTGCCACCGGTGATCCACACTATGTCACATTTGATGGCCACTGCTTCTCTTTCCTGGGAGACTGCCAGTATGTGCTGGCCAGGGAAACCAGTGGTTTGTTCAGCGTCACAGCAGAGAATGTGCCTTGTGGGAGTACAGGGGTCACCTGCACCAAGTCAGTCACCCTCAGCCTGGGAAACACCCTCATCCACCTGCTGAGAGGTGGGTAAACTCACATCTAGTGTCATTTTAGAGGGAAAT